>NC_061087.1:11851184-11866184 GCF_015104395.2 Macrobrachium nipponense
AGCCACGAAGATGTAGGAAGTACATAAAAGAGCATAACAGCGGGCTACAGCCAACCACGCCTCCATTAACAGCCCCGGGGTAGGCACCATGCAGTAATAACTGTAGCCAATACCGGAGGTATTTACCCCTCAGCAGTCATCCCTCAGGGTAGACCCCTTTGTTTTACTTTTCCTGCTAATGTCCCGGTTATAACCAGTGAAATATGAAATGCACTTGGAACATTTCCAGACCTTCCAGACCTTCCAGCACCTCGGGCCATTTGTTGCCGAACGTTATGCTTCCTGAGCCTTCCAGCGAGGTTCCGCTGTATTTATCTCGAGATCACTTTCAGAGGGTTGACTGGGTTTGATGTTAATTGAAAAGACACAGAGGAATTACACTTAGAATATGGACCTGTCGCGTCGACATCGTTACTGATCAGTATCATAATTTGCTAGACAAATCAAAAGATGTCATAATAAGAGTAATGAAGCATTTATGTAGACTGTTTTGCTTGACATTACTTCAGACGTACGAGTCATCCGAAGGTAAAGCTAATTCATAGGCAAAGATAGTATTACTACATGTTTTTACCCTCGACAGGATAAAAAGATTACTTTCCAATGTTGGAAAGAAAAACTGAGAGAAGGAACGAAAGATAACCTTGGCAATAACCACTACACTTTTGGTCGTTTTGCGGAGGCCAAATTGGCTGATGTTGTTTCTTTCCTCCTCCTCCTCCTCAGTCTTACGGGCCCAATCAAAAAGTGAATCGCGCATTTCAAGCTATTTGGCTTCATCATAAGTGTTACAAGGCTTTTAAGTCGATCGGGATTTTTATTTTCACTCGAATCACTCAGCGATTTTCATTCGATTCAATCGGGCTTTTCCATGAATCGCTGGGATTTTTATTCCAGTCATTCGTGCTTCCACTCGAATCAGAGATACTTATTCAAGACATTCGGGCTTTCACTCGAATCAGAGATATCTATTCATGTCATTCGGGCTTTCACTCGAATCAGAGATACTTATTCAAGACATTCGGGCTTTCACTCGAATCAGATATCTATTCAAGACATTCGGGCTTTCAATTCGAATCAGATATATCTATTCCAGTCACTCGGGCTTTCACTTGAATCACAGATCTTTATTCCAGTCATTCAGGCTTTCACTCGAATCAGAGAGATCTATTCTAGTCATTCGGGCTTTCACTCGAATCCCTCAGATATTTATTCAAGTCATTCGTGCTTCCACTCGAATCAATTCGAGATCTTTATCCGAATCATTCGGGCTTTCACTCGAATCCTTAAGATATTTATTCGAGTCAATCGGGCTTTTACTCGAATCACTCGAATTTTCATTCAGTTCATTCGTGCTTTCACTCGAATCAATGAGGCATTTATTCCAGTCATTCGTGCTTTCACTCCAACCCCTCAAGATATTGATTCAGGTCATTCGGGCTTCAAATGGAGTCACTCGGAATTGCATTCCCGTCACTGGGACTCGCTATTCGAGTCGCTCGGGCTTTGCAGCCTAGTGGCAAAATCTGCGTCCGTGCCATCCGAGACATCCTGATGTGAGAGATTAACCTTGATACTTCCAAGCCTTCTCCAATAAACAGCGACCGTGTGTGACACCTGATTCGACCAATGCCTCCTTGCCGAGCATGACTGCGCTCCCCAGGGAGGGATAAATAAACAAGGGAAAGAAGCAGCAAAGTAAATCGAGATGGAAATCAGATGTGTAAAAACATCAGCAATAATTGAATCTCTTTGGGAACAAAGACGCAGTGTGTAAGAAACTCTTTATCTCCTGCCGATTAAAATCATTAGAAATAAGAGGGTGAACATCTCCCTCTTTATATATATATAATAGTTATATATATATATATATATATTAAGTATATATATATAATATATAAAATATATATATATATATAAAATTATATATATATCATATATAATAATATATATATATCGATAACATATATATATATTATATATATATACAAGCGAATACCACAGGAAAATTTTACACACACACACACACACACACACACACACATATATATATATATATATATATATATATATAATATATATATATATATATATATATATATATGCTTAAAAAAATCACATTAGATGCACGTGACTTCATTGAATAAGCGAATAACACAGGAAAATGATAGGCAGAAATCCAAGCGCTTTCGCCTTTACTAAGACATTCTCAATGTCTTGGTAAAGACGAAAATGCTTGGATTTCTGCCTATCATTTTCCTATGTTATTCGCTTATTTAATGAAGTCACGTGCATCTACTGTGATTTTTTAAGCATATATATACATATATATATAATATTTATTTACATATTCCGGAAGACAAGCATACGTTAAAACTGCACCCATTTTCAAATATTTGAACGAAGCCCTTGCACCCTTCACATACCACGTGAGGGGACGAAGATGCTTCGTTCTGGTAATCCACCTTTGAAAAGCGATGCTGAGAGAGAGAGAGAGAGATGAGAGAGAGAGAGCGAGAGAGAGAGAGAGAGAGAGAGAAGAGAGAGAGAGAGAGAGAGAGAGAGAGAGAGAAGGTTGTCACAGGTACCTACTACATGGCGCAGGTGTGAACGCTGCTCTCACAATAAACATCGCGTACATCAGACACAGGTATTGCTTCAGTCGGAATTCCATCCTGACATGCCTGGGAAATAATAACTGAAAATGAAAAAATAAAAGAAATATAGAAGTACAAGAGAGCAGACTAAACAGATGGGTTGAAGATGGATAGAGGATACGTTTTTTTGCTCTTTCTCTCTTCAAGTGCTTTGGCCATGATCCTTATTATTATACTACCTGAGTGTACTGATAACAGAATAAAAAAAAGCACACAAAGAGAACTGAACATTTCAGTTTTTCTCTTACTAGAGCTATTCCTTCAAGAGAGATGATTAGTATTCTATGCTTATCATCATAAAAGAAATAAAGGCAACAGAAGTCGGGTGTTATTTTGGATGTGTCGATGTAGACACAGACATACACGCACACATCTCTCTCTCTCTCTATATATATATATATATATATATAGATGATATATATATATATATATATATATATATATATATATATATGCATGTACGTATACGTCTGTGTATCCATGCATATGTGTACGCGTGTTAATACACGCGTACACATACGTCTGTATAAAAAAAATGCACATATAAAAGTGAAGGAGCTTCATCGTCGACGATAAAATATATGACAGTTTCAAGAAGGCTCTTTCTGAAACTCACAGCAGAATTCTTCACCAGTGGTCCTTAATCTGCGAGTGATATGGACGGGTATGAAGGAGAAATGAAGACAAGCTGTAAAGGAAAGCGGGATACGAAGGATTCGGGGAATGAGAGAGAGAGAGAGAGAGAGAGAATCGTCAACCGATAAAAGTGTGTGGCCAAAAGGTTAACCTGTATCAACAATTAATCACATATACCCTCGCAACATATGTGTAACATCAGCTGTAACGGTTGAATATCTCTCTCTCTCTCTCTCTCTCTCGTCTCTCTCTCTCTCTCATCTCTCCTCATCCTATTAACTCCATCCTCTCTGCTCAAGCCATCGCTTAATCTGCTTCCCTTCCTTAGTACAAAAATGTTCCCACACACACACTCTCTCTCCCTGTGTGTGTGTGTGTGTGTGTGTGTGTGAAAAGACTAGATAAAGAATGCTTTATATATATATATATATATATATATATATATATATATATAATATATTATTTATATATATATATATATATATATATATATATGTATATATCTATATATAAGTGTGTGTTGTGTTTTAATAATGAAGACAAAGTCAGTTAGCGGTGGTGCTACTTTCAGTGTCCCAAAGTTTAAAACTTTATTCAATGTATACATACAAAGCGTTCATCAATTATCATCATCACTGATTCAATTAAACAAAAACATCCTCTTTACTTTCTGCATCACAGCAGCTTACTTTATCATCGTTGTCAACGGAGACCTAAGAGTATTACGTACAGTTGTGCAAGATTTTATTCAACTCCAGCGTGTACTTGCGCTAAACACAATCTTGACTAAGCCTACGCAATGCCATAAAATATAGGATATAATATATATATATATATATATATAAAATATATAATTATATATATATATATATATATATATATATATATATATATATATATATATATATATATATATATATATATATATATATATATTATATATATATATATATACTATATATATATATATATATATATATATATATATATATATATATATATATATATATATATATATATATATATATTGAGTTAAAATCAAAGTCCACAATTATGTAAAATGTGTATTTAAAAATACATACAAGACGGGAGCTTTCGTCTACTTGATCAGTAGACCTCATCAGCCGTACGGCTGATGAGGTCTACTGATCAAGTAGACGAAAGCTCCCGTCTTGTATGTATTTTTAAATACACATTTTACATAATTGTGGACTTTGATTACTTCAAGTTATTCCAGTCACGTTATGGTGATTTTTTGAGATATATATATATATATATCGAATCAATTTTACCGTGGGAATAACTTACAACCAAAGGGAATAACATGGTAAATGCTTCTGCTCCGGCCAGGTTTCAAACCTGTCTTTTTTTTGTGTTTGACACAAAGGAAATTGGGACCTATCCGTCTGATTACCATGAGAGCCGGTGCAGATGCACTTTTCGTGCATAATTCGAAGTCGATAGTAAAGGTTATTTGTGGTTTAAATGCGAGGTAAAATTATATACGTAGTCGTATATGTGCATATGTGTATGTGTGTGTATATGTATATGTATATATACTGATATATATATATATATATATATATATATATATATATATATATATATATATATATATATATATATATATATACAGGCATACATACATACACACACAAGTAAATTTAACAAAAAATACAAAGAAGTGAATAACAAAGCCTTCTTTAACCACTGAAGAATATATTTACATAATCATAACATGAAGACTTTCCATACTTACAGTTACAAGTACAATAAATTAACTTTTAAGAGCAATACCCAGTAAAATTCACATCAATCAAACGATGACCATTGCCTTAACAAATCCACAACCTAATATTAGGATATCATAAATATGATCTAGATGCACTCTGCGCCTGAACATGATAATAAACTGAAATAAAGTATATTTTTATGATCATCATTATATTAAAGCAACGGTGCTTTAAGATACGTTCGTTCCTTAAGCACGGATGCGCAACAGACGATCTTATGAGTAAAAGCCATTGATGTTATTGATGCTATGTGAGATGGGTTGGGAGAGCAACCTATAAACAAAATAACTAACACTAGCTCAATCGAAACTCTTTAACCAAAATTCTGTTACTACACATTTCCACTAAATCTAAGACCCTTACTAAAGCACAGTCGTTAGAGGAGAAAGAACTCAAAGACTGACTTTTTCAATCTATTTGTTATTGCTATTGGTATACGTTATCTGCGTTCCACCATCTAGCTTTATCGCGACGAGTGGCTACCACCTAGAAGTATGCTACGACGGACGAAGCCCAAACACAGCGCGCCCGTGAAACAACAGGTCCTTTGTTAATGAGGGATACTCACAAGAGTCATGCCTACTTAACCCCACGGACGCTTTACGGCCGGCCACTTAACTACTAAGGGCTCCCTGAGGTCCAGCGCTTCAGGCTCAAGAAATAGTAGTCTGGTTGAAAGCTTCGATGCAAACACATCCTCTCTGATCCGAGAATTCCTTATTCACACACACACACTCTCTCTCTCTCTCTCTCTCTTGAAACGAGCACGTTTATTTTTAGACGCCTCAATCTTACTAAAGTCCCCCCCCCCCCCCTCTCACTCTCACTCTCTCTCGAACGCTTTTACAAAAACATTATATTTTGGTTTTTATTTCCCAAAGCCCAACTCTTGTGTGTGTGTGTGTGTGTGAAACGCACACTCACATGTTTAATTCCAGTTTGATTAATCTTTTTCATATCTCTCTCTTTCTCTCCTCTCTCTCTCTCTCTGCAACGAGCACGTTTATTGTAAGTAAACTCAATATTCTAAAAGGGTGCATCCCGCCACCCGTCTCTCTCTCTCTCTCTCTCTCTCTTAGTCTGTCCTTCGTTCCAGAAATATCAAACACCAGGGGAGTGAAATTACTCGTAAGTCATAACCTATCTCATCAGCATTCTCCTTTTTCTTCCTTCACGTCTCGTCATTTCAAATGAAAACAAATAAAAGTCTGGGAAAATGACCACACACGACCCACACAGCGTCATTGCAGCATCTGCAATATGCAGAACACTTTAAGCAACCATCGAACGACCTTTGGAAAAAAAATAATGATGGTATTCAAGATATGCACCATCTTAATAATAACAAAAATTGGTAACAATTGCTCTCTGTTAAAAATAATAACTGCCTTTACTAGTCTGTATAGAATAACAGAAAGACTAAATAAAGCTTTTAATTATCAAGGAGGATATCCGAAACGCGTCCCATCTTGAGAACAAGGAAAAAACAGCAACTACAATAATAAAATAATAATAATAATAATAATAATAATAATAATAATAATAATAATAATAATAATAATAAACACAGTAGAAATGTCCACAAAATTACAACTTTCTTGCAGTACTACATATACTGGACAACAACAACCATCCGCAACCCCAACCCCCCCATTAGAATAAGAACAACAAAAACTAAACAACAATTAAAATATTGGTATACATTATTCACATTCAGCACAGAAGAAGAGAAGAAACACGAAGAAAAATTCACAAGCTAAAAGTCTACGTATGCACCGAAACGGACCTCAGTAACAAACACCACAAGGGGAGGGAATCGGTTTGAGAATAAGTTTCAAGTGAGAGAGAATAGCGCGGTATGCCCACACAGATGCATTCCAAAAAAGCACACACACACACACACCACACACAAAGCGGACTACGAATGGTCACTTGTTTTATGCAGGACATGAAAGCTCCATTTAAAATGTCATTACCCAATTGAAGGGGATATTAGGGGGGGGCCAATTACTGTAGACTCCTGGGATATTGTAGTTTCAGTTTATTTATAAGTAAACAGCACAACGACGCCACCAACGAAAATGATGATACACGTAGAGAGGAATAAAAATTGGAGTAATGAATTTATTAAAATAATATTAAACTAGATATTTCAGAACTGCTTAGGAAATTCTAACAGCTCCGTTTTCATGCTTAATATTTTCTTTTTACTTATACCTTAACATCTTACCAACATTTATAGTATCTGACGGATTGCAACCTGACACAGGTGCAGCAGAACTCGATTTGAAGTACAAGGATAAAAAAATATTTAGATAAATTTATTCAGCGTTTTATTTATAACGTGACCGGCACTGCAGTGACATAAGGCGAATGTATGAACTTTCAATCCCCCATCGTGACCTTCTGCTTTCCCAACTTCGAGGGTCTGTCTCCGAAATGACCCAAGTCACTCGAAGTCTGGAGGACAATGAGAATAAGACTGAGACGAACAACACTGCACCTCCACACTGATAAGACAGACGCAGCTCCTCCAAGATCAACCAGGACGAAGAGACACGACGGCAGGAATGGATCACTTTTTTTAATGGGTTTACCCCAATTGTGTCACCTCCACGAGGAGAGGGAGCGTGCTTAGGCGGCTTGTCAGGGGATGCGCATCAGGCAGATACGTCAAGATTACTTTGCCTTGAACGCCATAGACTATATACTTTTCGTTGCAGATGCGACATCCGAGGAGCATTTGCTCGCGGCAGTCGAAACCACATCATTTGCATTCCCACAGGATTGCTGGGCACGGGAGAGAGGGAGGGAGAGGGGAGGAAAGAGCCGGAGGAGAGATGAGAGGGGAGAGAGAATTGAGGAGAGAGAGAGTGAGTTCGGGTGCAAAGATTTAGAGATAGAGTGGGATGAAGTGAGAGAAGAGCTGAAGGGGCGGGTAAGAGGGAGAGAGAGGAGAGCAGGGAGGGATAGGGAGTGAGGAGGGGGAGGGAGAGTGGTAAAGGGAGGAAATCGGACGGTGGTGGGAGGGAATGCAGCCTGGCGAAAAGTGGATCAAGAGGGAACGGAGTCAGGCTCAGCGAGGAGAGCTGAGTGGAGTGAGAGGGGTGAGAGTGAGGGTGTCTGACGACCGGAGGGAAGAGATGAGAGGATGATGAGGATGTTGGACGATGAGTTGAGAGACGAGAGAGAGAGAGAGAGAGACGAGAGAGAGAGACGAGAGACGAGTGGAGTTCCGTGCAATGATTTAGAGAGAGAGAGAGAGAGAGAGAGAGAGAGAGTGAGTTCCGTGCAATGATTTACATAGGCATGAATCCCTTACAAGTGTGTGTGTGTTCCCTATACGTTCACTTACATAGACATGTTTCCCCTTATAAAGTGATTCCCCCAAAAATCATTTAAATGGGAATTGCGCGAGTTTATGAATTTCGAAAGATGCATGTTTCCCTTATGCACTTTGATTTTATAAACAGGAATAATTACCGCGCGACCAGACTCTTAATTTAAGACTACCAGATTATTCATATGAGTCACCTACTTCCAGGAAACTTACAACATTCCGAAAACTGAGGTGACTCAACGATCCTGTGCTACGTATTTTTATCATATACTGCAGACTCCTCATTCTTATTCAAATGTACCCCAAGAAATTTACAGACCCGACAAACATTTATAAACTAACAAACTGGATTATTCTTGGTCTCGAAACTCATTAAATGTTCAACATTGTCATTAATCCTATCCACATTTATTCCTAAACTTGAGGTCCATTCGAATAGCTCAAATCACAAACGGGAGTCTAAATATATCTCAATCTTAAGACTCATTGGCTTCAGCAAGATTACGAGTCTTTATAATACTCTAAGATTGACTGACTTAATGATTTAATGTTCTCTGGCAGCGTGACAATTAGACAGCTAAGGTCATTGACGCCCATATCATATGTAGAGAATGACAAAATTTATACAAAGACTATGGGCATGATATACAGTATATATATATGTTATATGTGTGTGTGTGTATACTCATACATACAATATTACATAATACACACGCATATATAATATATATATATATATATATATATATATATATATATATATATATATATATATAAAGGTCCGATAAACACATCAAAAAGGCCATAAATTATCATAAAACGTTTCGTACAGTAGTATGTGCACCTTCAGTCTGCAAATATAACATAAAATCATTAAAATTTACCAAAATATTTTTAAATATAGTTGAAAAAAAAATTATTATTAACAAAAATTTAATTTTACAGCAAAAAAGAAACCATTTCTCAACAAACCATCCAAAGGAGAAGGGAAAGAACGAATGACCACCCTACGACTTCTGTTTTGCTAGATAAAAGAGAAGCGGAAACGTTTGAATCCAAAGACGGAACAAGCCGTTTGACGTTCCATCTTTGATTTCTAACGTTTCCACTTCTCTTTACCGAGCATAACTGTAGTAGTAGGTTGGTGTCAAATCTTGGTCATTCGTTCTTCTCCTTTGGATGGTTTGTGGAGAAATGGTTTCTTTTTTACTGTATAATTCAATTTTTTTTAATCATGTTATTTTCATTCAACTCTATTTTAAAGTAGTTTTTGCAACTACGGAATGCGGACGCACTGGAATAGAACATAATAGAATACAGGGTATAGGCCAAGGGCCAACCGCTGGGATCTATGAGGGGATTCAACGCTGAAACGGATATTGACAGTAAAAAGGTTTGAAAGGTGTGACAGGAGACAACCTCGCAGTTGCGCTATGAATCAACAGTTAGGAGAGGGTGGAATGGAAGATGGAAGAACGAGAATACAAATGGAGGTACAGTAAAAGGAATGAAAGGGTTTGCAGCTAGGGGCCGAAGGGTCGCTGCAAAGAAACTAAAGTAATACCTACAGTGCACCACATGAGAAGCACTTACGGCACTACCACCCTACGGGGGTCGAAGTATTGGAAAGTGATGCCCACATATTCTTAGGAAAATTACGTAGTACATACTTCCAAAGCGAATCGAAATACGTGTTGTTATAAAGCCATCAACCAGCCAAGGGTCTCCAAAAACCACATTTACTTTGGCTTACTTGAAATCAGAGCACGACTCGCAAAATACTTGTAAGTGGACACCTCACTTAGCCATCTGGTTCCTCTGACCTCATGTCCAGGGAGGGAGAGGGGGGGGGGGGGGGGTGGGGGGGGGGGGGGGGGGGGAGATGGAGAAAGCAGTAAAAGGCGATTCACAGGAAATGCAATAATAAAGGGAAGATTGATGATTAAGGGGATGATGATGAGAAGAGGAGACGAAAAAGAACGATGAATTCAACTGTGTATTAAAAGACGTCAATGAATCTTTTAGATATCGTAAGCAATTTCGGTCTGATTGATTCCCAAATCTTATTCACCTTAACATTGCTTGATTTTTCTTTTTTTTATTATAACTCTGAGGAACTTGTACAAGATATCAGTGTTCGCAAATAAGTGAAAGATTCACTCTCATTAACCCTTTCTCCATCTCATGTTGTTCCGTCCCTTTGTTTATACTTTGAGACTTCATAACCTTTGATTTTCTTAGATTAATTCCGAGTAGGATCTCTCGAGACATGATGCATTCTATCAAGGAAGTTTTGTGTATCTTGCAGTGTTTCCATTATCAAAACAGCTTTATCCACATATTTAAAGTCTGTCAAGTTTCTATCGTTACTCAACTTATACAAACATTAATATATATATATATATATATATATATATATATATATATATATATATATATATATATATATATATATATATATATATATTATTAATGTTTGTATAAGTTGAGTAACGATAGAAACTTGACAGACTTTAAATATGTGGATAAAGCTGTTTTAATAATGGAAACACTGCAAGATACACAAAACTTCCTTGATAGAATGCATCATGTCTCGAGAGATCCTACTCCTAGGGTTTGTGGTAGGGTTATACTATAACGTTGGTGTTTGTTATGACTATATATGGCGTTATAATAGCAAATTTAAATAAATTTTGTTATGAAATTTGTAATGTACAACACACTCATTTTATATATATATATATATATATATATATATATATATATATATATATATATATATTATATAGAGTGTGTTGTACATTACAAATTTCATAACAAAATTTATTTAAATTTGCTATTATAACGCCATATATATAGTCATAACAAACACCAACGTTATAGTATAACCCTACCACAAACCCTATTCCACCTACTGTCCACCTACTTTTGGTTCACCCTGTATTATATATAAATATGTCATAGTGCATACACGAATGCACATTGGTTCACACACGTATACACCAAAGCTCTCCGGCCTTTTGTATATTAATCATAGCGGGGTATCTGCGTATGACGTCACCAGTCCTAGCTTAGGATGGTGGCGTTACTAGCCGTAAACAAACTGGTTGGCTAAGGAATAAAGTTCGCCTAGGAAGGGGGAAGGGGGGAGGGGGAAGGGGTAGAGGGGAATTGAAGGGGAAAGGGGAGGGGTTCGAAGGGAACCCGGCAGAGGAGAAGGGGAAAGAGGAGGGTTGGGTCAAAGAGAAGATTCGAGAGAGGGGAGACCTTTAAACCGATTACAAACCAGTTCTTTTCAGGATGGGCCTAGCAGGTGACACCCGGCTCTCTCTCTCTCTCTCTCTTATATATTAACTCTTACATTTACTACTCCTAACTCCCTCCCTTCCTGTTTCTATTTTTATCTTCTCTCCCACGATCTTAACCCAGTTTGGCGCATATGACACTCTCTTCATCACATGACAGGCCACTCAAGGAGGTAGAGCCCGTGCTGGCATATGGCCAACTCGATCAAAAACAAGAAGGCTCCAACAAAACTTTTTCATCGAGGGTGCTCCTAATACGTAGATTCAAATGTTTCTAAATAAGATGCAATTTTGTCATTTCAAGACCACACATTTCTATTCCAAACCCTCGGTCCTTGCTTACCCACAAAGTCGTTTTTAAGTTTTCTAAAATATAAAAATGCGCCAAGCAAATATATAAAAACTTCATTTATGGAGAAAAATAGAGAAGATGCTTCCACAGTGGAAAATGTGCGCATCTTCTCAAGCCTGGTTACCAAATTGTAGGAAAAACACATTATTATTATACCAGCTTTGCTTCCTTCACTGCCATACATTCCAAGGACAGTCTATGCGAAGCTAACTCTCGGAAGTATTAAACTTCTGAAATTTGAAAAAGTTAAAGAAAAGACTCGAATGTCAATCTCGCTCTTATCGCAGAACCGTGACTTCTTAGAAGGGGAGATATCAAAGCGTCTCTACAAACAACATGAGCGATTTCACATACAACTTTTAGGATATGATTTAAGCTCCAGAACCTTAATTAGGGCTAATAATTTAGACCTAAGAAACCTCCCTTGAATCTCCCCAGTCCCCAAGGTGACAGCTGTGAAATAAGCACTCTCTAAACATTAAATTAAGCTTGTGAAAGTAAGCACTCCCAGCAGAGAAGACGTAAAATATAACCCATCGCAAATTATAATTAAATTAAGTGCGAATAAAACAAGACTGAACCTATGACTCAGTGACCCCATTGGATTCTCCCCAACCTACTTTTACTCACCTTGGATGCTGCGTCCTGATTCGTGGGTCCTAACCTAACATGACCTAGAACACAAGGTGTTCTACTCAGACTATGAGCAAGGCCACCAAATAAACTATCACCACCTCGAGGAGTCCTACCAAGTGGGTATGGAAAGGCGGGGGAGGGTATTCGTCCCACCTTTTACCTATTTTCGCATGTTTACAGAAGATAATAAGCCACCAATTTCAGAAAATGAGAACTAAGCCTTCCTCTTTTGTTTTCTTTCCGTGATCCTACACTCGTATGTTCTAGTTCTACAGAACGTGACACGAAGCGCAGCTTCACGCATCGACGCATTACCTTCTTGGCTTTAGTACAAATCAATTGCGTGTTGACGCGAGCTA
The DNA here is from genome assembly GCF_015104395.2 of Macrobrachium nipponense. Lineage (NCBI taxonomy): Eukaryota > Metazoa > Arthropoda > Malacostraca > Decapoda > Palaemonidae > Macrobrachium > Macrobrachium nipponense. Next base: position 11,864,263 of record NC_061087.1, read on the forward strand.
ATCGTTGCTCCGCAGTGATAGGCTAGCGTTAAATACGCCTCATTATTATAAACTAACATAAACTATATGACCCATCACTGGAGCACGAGAACCAGCCTTCAGAGCCCCATCTTGACTTTTATGTACGTGCTTGCCTTATGCCTCTAATTCAACAAGACGCGAATCTCTCTCTCTCTCTCTCTCTCTCTCTCTCTCTCTCTCTCTCTCTCTCTCTCTCTCCTCTCTCTCAATACATACATACATATATATATATATATATATATATATATATATATATATATATATATATATATATATATATATATATATACTGGTTCAAAGCTAAGGAGTTTCAATGGGCCTATTATACTTAAGACGTAGTATCCTGTTTTAACAGAAGAATTTATTTAGATACAAATATATAATCAAATATGTGCACATATTACATATATTATCATTTAAATCCGGCCCCACTAGTTTCATTACTATTCGGTATTTATTATTTATATCTATTCCTTCGCATATTCACATGAATGACGCGGCTTCCCCCAATCCCCTTTTGATCTGACAAGAGGTTTTAGTCCGACCCGAAAGAACCAATCAGTGGCCAGAACGATATCATAGGAGACTCCCTATTAGTCACGCTCCCGCATAGGTTGCCAGCGAGTAACCGCCATGTTATGCCAGCTGAAAAGTGGAACGCTGACACCGCAAAAAGAAAACAATAATTCTGACAGACATCTGGATCCTTTTCAACTATAAATATCTCACTGGCTGATATTTGTGCTTTTTTCCTCTCTCTCTCTCTCTCTCTCTCTCTCTCTCTCTCTCTCTCTCTCTGCTTCTCTTACTTCTCATCTTCACACCCAATAATAATACTAATAAATATGATACTCTCTAGGTTACCGGTACAAAAAAAAAAAAATTTTTCTCTCTCTCTCACAAACAATAATAATCATAATAAATAAATTATACCCTCTATGTTACAGTATATAAACTCTCTCTCTCTCTCTCTCTCTCACACACAAAATACTAATACTAATAAGTGATAACTCTATGTTACCGGTATATAATCTCTCTCTCTCTCTCTCTCTCTCTCTCTCTCTCTCTCTCTCTCTCTCTCTCTCTAGTTATACAGGAAAAAAAGTCGAGTAGTGCCGGTCGGTACTTTCGGAAAGATGGCGTGCAACATCCACATCAGACGTCATTAGGGCCGGTTGAAAAAAGGGGCGAATAATACGCACCTAATCACTCTTGCCCATTCACCTGAAGATAACAACTTCGACGGGATCAACAAAGAAAGCACGCAAGCACGCATGCGTACACAGACCTATTCTAAACCCTTCTGATGCAGGATCCATTCTCTAACAAAGGGGGTGGTGGTTGCTGGTCCAAGAAACACAGACAAAAAAAATTTTAAAAAAAATAAAAGAAAAAAAAGATGGGGGGATAATCTGGTTTCAAGTCATGAAAGGAGTCTGCCATGATCCTTAAACCAAGAAGAGGATAACGCAAAAGGATACAATATATATATAATATATATATATATATATATATATATATATATATATATATATATATAGTATATATATTAAGCAGGGCTGAACTAGGGCATTAATCTGAGTGGAGTTGAATATGGAAATTGACAGCAAAAAGGTTGAAAGGTGTAACAGGAGGAAAACCTCGAAGCAGTTGCACTATGAATCAAGTGTTAGGAGAAAGTGGAAGGGAAGATGAAGAAAGAGTACTATATGAAAGGAGGTACAGTAAAAGGAACGAAATTGGTTGCAGCTAGGGGCCGAAGGGACGCTGCAAAGAAGCTTAAGTAATGCCTACAGTTTACAGCATGAGGTCCACTGATGGCACTATACCCCTACGGAGCAGGGCACTAATAACGAACGATGACAGGATAACCCACAACCATCATTTACCTAATGTAAGAC
>NC_061087.1:11873684-11893934 GCF_015104395.2 Macrobrachium nipponense
AACCAGTGTAGCTGGTGATCTAAGGAATACAAACTTCAAATAATTTTTGATATTGTTTACATTATGCCATTAAGAGCAAACAAACCATGAAGTAATTACATGAGAAAACTAAACTGGTGGAAAATTAAACATTACATTCTTATTTTGAAAAGATTTTCAACACAAGAAATGATTTACATTCCTTGATTTTGTACTCAGAGCTTTAATACTGGTACACAACTTAAAATGTAAAAATTGTACAACTGTACCATTACATAATCTTATAGCTGAATATCAGCCTAAGAAAAGCCTGTATTGGGCTCAGAGGTCTGGATAAACTAGCCCTTTATAATAATAATAATAATAATAATAAAGCTGAATATGAAGACGGTTTTGTCCTCTGTAAAAAATTAAACAGTAAACTTGATCTAATTAATTAAACATATTTTGGCTATAAAAAGTAAACAAACAAATGCTTAAAGACTCCTTCCAAAAGACAGCATGATTGTCCATATCACTAATTATCTAAATAAAGGAATATAATATACTTATCTATGGATTACAGGACAAACCTAAAACTGGAATTCAATGGCCTAACAGTGAAAATCGAGTTGCTCTGTTACAGTAATGTTTTACTAAATGATATCTTGTTTATTTTAATAACCAAAATGTTTCAAAATACTACTTTAAAAAATATGATGTTTCACTCGCATTTGAGGTTTTTCTTCTAAAAACAAAAAATTAGCTAAAGAGATAATTACCATGAAAAAGAACTAAAATGCTAATCCATAGTCATAAAGCCTTAGGAGAATTATGAATGAACTTCATAATTTTCCACTCCTGCTAACTTGAGACAACTTTCACATTATAAGTAGTAAGTGTAAAATGTCTGAAGATTTGTAATGATCGCAATGTATGTTTAAGTGTAAAATGTCTGAAGACTGGTTATGATCATGATGTATGTTTATCTGAAAAAAAAAGTGCATGGTGAAACAATTATGACTAACCAGTATTTCATGATAAATGTGTTTGTGTAAGGACTATTGCAAAACTATTAATATAAATGTTTTCCCACAGATCCTACAACCTTTTTGAGAATGAAGATGGGAGTGATGTGATCCTAATGGTGGGAGATGGCAGTTATCGAGAGAGAGTACCAGCCCACTCCTGGGTACTTGCTGCTGGCAACCAGTACTTCAGGGCCTTGTTCCAAGGTCCGTTTGCTGACAGGCACAAAAAAACCTACGACATCCCTAATGACCCAAAGGGATTTCAGAATCTCTTGAAGTAAGTAATGAATTCTAATGCTACATTTTACATTTTTTCTTGAACAATTCATTCAAGTCAAGTAGTAAAAACTTACTAACAAGAATTAATTCCTTCAAAAACCAGAATGAAGAAATTATGCCACATACAAAAGCTATTGTATACAATATCTTAAAATGATATACTATATGGTCTATATAATCCAATAGGTTCAATCAAGCCATTATACTTGAATAGAAAATAATAAATGTCGTGTTTACAGGTGGTTGTACCGTCATGAATGTGGGATCCAAAGTATGGATAGTGCCCTCATCACCTTACAAGTAGCCATTGAGTACCTGTGTCCAGAATTAGCTGAGTTATGTGTCGAGTACATTGGAAAACACTTAAGAGTGTCTAATGTGCTAAAAGTGCTACAGTTCACCTGGAGATACTGTCCATCTTCTCAAACTTCTGACGACAGTCAGGGATCATCAGTTATATCAACAGCTCCTTCAGCTCCTAGTCTTGAAATAATGGATGATCCTGAAGACGACGACGACGACACAAACTCATTTGGTGCTGCAGATAGATTACAGCAGCTTGACTTATCCCAACACACAGTTCACAGTATGAGTCAACTACAAAAGCTTTCAGAAGAAGCAGAATTCCAAGACCCAACAGCATGCTGTAGTGATCTTTACAACGTCTGTCTTGAAGTTGTGGACAGTGCCACCCAAGCTGTTTTAGCATCTGAACCTTTAGAAGAATTAGATTACAGAACTCTACAGCTCATCTTAAAGAGATCAACTCTCAACATACCAAACGAATTACCTATATTTCATGCAGTGCAACGGTGGTCAACAGCCGAATGTAAACGTCGCATGTTGCCTTTGACCTCTGACAACAGAAGAGCAGTTCTTGGTGATCTCTTGTACTATGTAAGGTTCTTGAACATGACAAACGAGCAGCTTCAACAGACCAGTAGCCTCCTCACAGCTGATGAATTCAACTACCTTGCTACTAGAATTTCAGGTCACACTCCTGCCACAATACCTGCCACTCTTAACCCCCATCTGGCCATGATGGCTACACCTCGCCATCACAAGCCGCCTACTCTGCCAACAACAGATTCAACAAACAAGAACAAGAAGAAGGGTACCACAGGCAAGAGAAAATACACAAAAAAGGAGCTAATGTTGGATGTGGTTTCCTGTCTTGCTGTGATTTTTGATTAACATTTCATTTCTGCTTAAATGAATCAGTGTTACAGTATGTAGTTGTTTTCAAGAGATTACATTTATTATTTTGTGAAGGACAACATTCTTTTGAAGTTCAACACATTTACCTCAATGAGGTTTAGGTTTCAACACTAACAAGAAATTTAGTTTGTTATTAGTACGGATGCGTAATTCATAACAGATCCTACTTTTAACACAGAAATTGTTGGTAGCAGTTACATGGATAAAATTCAAAAAGCAGAACTTATAATTTTTTTGTCCATTATAACAATTTTACAAAATCTGCTACTGTTGTTAAAGGAACCCATTTGAACACATAATTTTATGAAACTATATAAATTTGTTGTAGTCTGACTGCAGCCACTTAGAGAATGGAAATTCAAATTGTAAATACAGTACCATAATGTGCATCACATACATGATGTACTACTCTGAATGTGATAATTAACTAACTTAAAAAAAATTGCCTTAACTTGATAGTTGTTAAATGTGTGTAAAGATGTTTTGTATTAAAATGCTTTTTTCCCTCATATCTTATATATGTAAGTTGTCTTGCATATGGTAAATAGTCTAGTCAATTTATTTTCTTTATTTGGCATCAAGCATTGTGGTTAATCAACTATACAGGGATTTTACAAAGAAACCATAACAGCACTTCAACATATTTTTTCTATTTCTTCAATCCATAAAATTATCAAAGAGTATGACTGTTAAGAGAACTTAAATTAGCAAATAAAATTGGTCATACTGTACAGACCAATAACAAGAGAGAATCAATATCCCTATGTACTTATTTCATACAATTTCTGATATCAAACAACCTTGCTGGCTACTGTTAGTCACACACACTGCATAAACAGTGTAGTAATGTTTAAAGTACAATTACCTTTAGTATTTTATTTGAGGGGCTTAGGTAGTTAGAAATACAGTAAAGTTTATTATTATTTTTGACAGTGATTATCCTGCTACCAAAGATTAAACATTTCTTTGGGCTTGTTTCTCTCCTAAATCTAATTACTACCATTATGTATATTAGAATGGGAAAACTATTTACATGATACTTCAATATCAATGAGAATGTACTACTCAATAGTAGATGAAGCATGTTCCATTGCCCAAAAACAGCACCACAAACATATGAGAGCAACTATATTGGGAAGAACCAAGCCTAAAAAAACAAGTGGTACTTTTGCCATAGTAGTAGTATCTCCCATGCATTTAATGTGTGTACAACCAGATTAAGCTTAACAGTTTATTGCTCTCTCTTGTCATTGATCACTTACATATGAAATAGTTCTCTGATATAAGCCACTGAGAAAAATTTAGATGAAAGTAGTGCCTAAACATCATGAAGAAAACTTTGTCAGATCTCATAGCAAAAAAAGCATATATTTATAGCCTTGATGCATTCTGTAAATATTTATGATGCCATTAATGCGCTAAAAAAAGTGCACTGCCTTTTCTATAAAGCCTCTAAAGCAGCAGCCATGCCACTGACACTACAACACCTGGAGAATACTGTAGCATTATTATTTCAGTACAGTATTTAACACATGAAATTTTCATTTACTTTTAAGGACTGTGAGTTACACTGTATTATGCTCTACTTGAATAGGTTTGTGTGCATATTAAGTGAAGTGCTCACATGGCAGTACTGTAACTGTATGTCAGTTTGGAAAAATAAAAGGTGTACCTAGTTGTACACTATTAAAATAAAAAAAATAAAAAACATGATAATCACACTCTGTAGCTAAAATCAAGCAAGAATTACAGTAAACAAAGTGCCATTGCTTTTTTTTTGCTTTCAACAGTATTATTTACTGTACATGTATCAAAACTTATTTTGCTTGAAAATAAATTTGCAAAGCTCAAAATATTTACAAATGATTTTCATATTATTCAGTGCCTGTGCTTATGGGAAATGTCAGTGCAATATGCTTGAAACTCTAACAACAAAGTAAAAAAACATAGTGAAAAGTAAGCTGTCACAATCTACAGTAATCAGAAATCAATCAATTTACATTCAATAGACAGAAGCATACATTCTGACCGTCTTATAATAAAACGCAAAGAAGTTAATCAATATTTACCTAAATATATTTCCTATTTTTTCACCAGTCATAAGCTTTCTAATGTCTATTTTTACTTCAATGGCAAAACAATTAAACACAGCAGCTTTTTGTTAAACTTTACATCATAACTTGCTTTTGTTGATTACAATTTTTAAAACTTCAAAACATACTTATTTGTTAACAATGTATAAGAGGGATCTTTGCATAGTGTCACCATGTTGATAAAAAGAAAACTATACTTTCTTTGCACATTAATACATGAGACTGGAGTTAGTTTTTATTGTGAATATTCATTGAATTAATTTTATTTGAGTCATAAGTTAACTTCAGTGTATGGCATTATGGTTTTCCCTTATAACTGAAAATATACATTAGTCTGTATATAAATGCATAATTTTTTCCAAAAGGTTTGTTTTACATTTTAGCAAGATTGTAAAAGAATGTTGCCAAAGTTAATAAACCGAAAGGTCTAAATAGTACAATATCATCTTATTTGCAATTCCTCACTTTATCTACGGGGTAGTTATCAACATCCACCATATGGGGAACAAGGTACAGTACAGTGGGCCCCCAATATTCGCATTCTCCGGATTCATGGGCTCATGCATTCGCGGACTCACACATTTGCGGATTTCTCTCTGGACTATATCTACCCATTATTTGCAGGAAATTCGCCTATTCGCTGTATTTTTCTATGAGAAATATCCAAAAATTCCTGGTTTTTTATGAATTTTACCATAAAATACACTTTTTGTGATAAAACTATTAAAAAAACCAGGTATACAAATTTTTACTTAGTTTATTTACTTAGTTTTTCTTGAGTTTTAACTAACAAAATAGGCTGTTTTAAGCATTTTTAAAGGGGTTCCAACTATTCACGGGTTTTAGCTATTCTCTGGGGGGTTGGTACCCATCCCCCGCGAATACGGAGGAACCACTGTACGTATACCTTTCATAACAAACTGCAAACAATACCAAAGATTGATTAGTGTTCCTTTGGGCTCCATTTTTGTGTAGTTTTCAAGTACGTATATTAGTACTTTATAGCAAATGCAAGTCTTTGAAGCAGTAAACAATTCTTTAGTTTTAAAAGCTGGAGACCTTGAAAAATAAAGAATTGTCTATTGCTGGAATTATTGAATTAATGCATATTGTTATATGTATATTAATATCCTTGAAACATTACACATAAAGGATTTTTTTGTTACCTAATAAGCCACATAGGTGGAAATTGCTCAAACCTCTCAGATTTTGCTTTGAGTTGTAACATATATTAATCAGTTACTTCCAAATATGCCCTTGCCTGACCCAGAAAAACAGTGTGTTCCTCTAGATGGGGGTGGAGGGTGCTCTTGTTTGCTCCCATGCTAAGAGACATTCTGGAGGAAGAGGATCGTTACCTCTTAGTCCTCAGATGGAACTGTCTAATGGTTCTCATGGGGGAAAAAGAGGAAGTTGCTCTGTGATTCTGGAGTTAGAGCCAGAATAGTGATGGGGAGATTAAGGCCAGAATAGTGATGGGGAGATTAAGGACATCACTTTGGCTCTCCTTCTATGTGTGTGATAATGATTTCCAACAAGACATGTTATGCACTCAATTAATGTGATGATGCTAAAAGGTACACAGAGGCCTAATCAAGTTCCTCAATACCAGAGCCAAGTTCCAGCTGAAAGATTTGACTGCCAATTTCAGGACAGACTGCCGAGATGATATATTAAGTATGATAAACCACTGCTAGTAACCATATCTACACACCTCAACTCAACTACTTGAGAAAGGGCTGACAAGGAGAGCTTCTCTTTGGACATGAATGAAGATGAAAAAGTCTCCTATTAAGGGAATAAAAACTTCACATGCAGAGGCATTTCATTCTCTGCCCTTACCCATTTCCCCTGGTAATTTGTCAATATCAACCTTCTGCAGAGCAGTAACAGCAGCAGCTGCTAACTCAGAAAACCCTTCTCTAAAGGTATGCTGGATGATATCCAAGTATGAACTTGGCCAACCTGTAGTAAAACAAATGCAGGTAGTCGTCATGTGAGGCTGTGTCCTACCTGTCAAAGAACTCTGGCAGGTGGGGTTGTTTTACAACCTAATAATCCTTAATGGTTTACCATTATCTCATACAAAATTATATATAAATGAACAACAGCTGAGAAATAAGTCAAAAGAGTAATCCCTAAAGCATGGGAAAGGAAAACATCAAAAGCAGCACTAAGTCAGATGGCAATGATGTCTAAAGCTGAATAGTCCATGAGCATGGACTGACTCAGTGAAATGTGTACATTTCAGAGTTCACATTAATGCACAAAAGTAACAAACACCTAGCCAGGGAACTACTAAACTGCCATTGGAGCTGGGGGTTTTCAGATTTTTGGGGAATACTCATCCATCATAGATTTTAATGATTTTGGGAAACAAAAAATAGCCACTCTTCTAGTTTTATGTCCAGAAATATAAATTTTACTTGCCATGACAGTCAGATGCGGTGAGCACTAAAACAGCACAACAATAAGCTGTGGTGAGTACCCAAAGAGAAAGTGCTCTGGCATCAAAAATAGCAAAATAACTGTAAAATTTCACCAACATTTTTCACCCTCTCTCCATCCATTAAGTTATAATGGTTTACTGGCCAAATACTACAGAAGAGAATAATTTACTTAATTTGTACCTAGTGTTTATAAAGGGAGCATAATGGTTCAATGTCAATTATAAAAAAAACAAAATACAATAGAGGTTGCCTTAAAACCAATCACCATACAGACAAGCAAAAAAAAAGTCTGTATACAAGCAAAAAAAAAGTCTGTATATGTCTCAATGGACAATATGAATAAATTACCACTTTCTTTACTTCTTAACAGCAAAATGCGTCCACAGCCAAATATTAACATCATTACTAATGCTTTTTGCTTACAGTTACTAGTTTATTCTCAAAAGTCGATAGAAGATTCTTTATATAATTAAAACTATGATGAAACAGTGCTACACAAAATCTTTACAAAATGCTAGACATCTAAAGTATCAAGCATGGTGATATATAAAACATGAAATTAATACCATTTCAGTGTTTTATATAATACAAATCACAGTTTTACTCATGTCCTATGATTAATATTGGTTGGAAATGTGGATGATGCTGAATATTATAATTCATAATCAACTGGGTATTTAACTCAAGCTAATATACACATGCAAGGAAGAGGACCATACTGGATGAATATTACGACGACTTGCCATAACTGTGAGATGCATTCAATCTTTGCTGTCGGTAAAAGGGTGTATCACAATACCTTATTGTGTAGTCTGGAAAAAGGCTTGTGAGATAACTCTGACTAGTTGGAGGAAACTCCCTATGATAGATGGGTTTGCATGAAGTCAGTTTATTTCATCATAGCTCCAGCAATCATCTATAAATGTGTCAATCAAATTTACTTTTGCATCTACCTGCAGAATGGAGGGACACTCTTGGGAACTTCTCTGAGTCAGGAACCAAAGCTCTTATAACTCAAGAAGGTTGTTTAAAGCAAAGATGACCACATACAGTATAAAGCTAAGTGCTTATACTTGGTATGTATCTTCATGATTGGAAAATGAGAAGACACACCATTCATGAAAAAAACTCATAACCCTTGATGTCTACATCTCTACAATGTAATCACAAATGGATAACATCAGAAGGTGATACTTGACCACCATGACTACTGGGCCTGGTGCCATCAAATACAAATCAACATTTGTCAACTTGGGTTTATTAAATAAGTCTAAGCAAATGTGTACTGGTACTGCTATGTATGTACATGCAATTGAAATAGATAAAACATCCATATTATTTCCTAAAGCAACAGAAACTGTGTGGGGCAAGATTTCATGGATTAGCACTCTTACTTGTTCCACCTCTCCCCTTCACATTATTATAAGATGGCTGTGAGACATGTTCTAGCAAGTACGAGACCACGTTCCACGTAACTTGCTTCTCTTGAAAATGTCTAGCATCATGGAACCTGGCCTCTGGTTCCCCGCAAGAAGTGAAGGATAGCCCTCACTGGACAGAAAAGTTTCTTATGAAAGTGATGAAAGAAGTGAAGGGATGATGAAATGTGTTATGAAAAATTCTGGTCATTTGTTACTTGGGTTTTATTCTACACGAGATGAAAACAACAACCCCGATGATGACCAACTTCTAACATGAGTAGCTTTTCCAGTCAGCATGTGAAGCTTCCTGACCTACCTAAAAATTACAAATTCCCTTAGAAACCCTGTCTTCAGCATGAGATCCAGCAATAATGATCCTTGAAAAGGTTAATATGAGGCTTATAAGAGGGATCCAAATTGGGAAGGTTAGGTAACCCACAAGGATCCTCCATCACAAAAAGCTCGACAGGTTTCTTATACTCCACAGAAGGCTGAGTTTAGTTATCAAAATTCAAATCCAAAGAGAGTTGACATAAATCTCTTGATGACACAGCAGGCAGCTTCAAATGTTATTGAAAAAGATAAAATCTGTAAACAAAGGAATATCAGAATCAACTAGATTAATTTCCATTTCATTGCATCATTTACTGAATTGGTTTCACTTGTCCAGCTAAGAGATTGTTGGCTGAAGATTTACAAGCTCCTATGATGGCTGCAGCTGCCTATTTCAAAAAACTTACTTTGAGATCTCACTTAATACCCTCTATTCATGAAGTCATAACATTTCACAGCTACCACGGAACTCGAAAAATGCAGCTGCCCTAGCAGCTTCCTTGGAGGCCTCCTATGGCTGTACACCAACTTACTTTAAAGATCTTCAAACTACTGCTGGAGCCAAAGGGGAGTAATCAGAATTATCTTTGTAATCCTGCATACTCAGATTTTGACTTATGACCTGCTTGATTGATCAGCTTATGGTACAGAATTATGTAAATGCAACAACAGCATGCCCCAAAAATACCAAAGAGCTCTACAGATTTCTGGATTTAGTGGCTAATCCAATGGCAGGACCTGCTTCCCCCAGCCAAGACTATCTGCCAAAAAAATGTACATTCCTGTGACAAAATTTGGAATTGAACCAAAATTGTTTGCTTCTACCCACATGAGATGTCTACTGTAAGCTTGCATTATTTTCAAACAAACCACCATCAGGTTCTCAGTCATTATACCAACAACCTTCTTGTCAAGAGCAAGAGCAAATGTTTGGAGGACTAAGACAGCCAGCTTCAATTCAAGAAGCAATGTGATGCCTCCTGTTCTACAATATCCACATTCTCGCCACTAAACAGGTAATTTTTTTTTTTTTTTGTCTGCTTCCTAACCATGATTTCTCAAGCAACATGAGATGTCCAATCATGGATTGCCACAACTTGGCTGCTAAACCAAGGAAGAAACTCTTCTACTCCTGCCATCTGTTGGGTTTCCCGCTCTCATAATGAGGTTCACATACAGATGTATCATAATAAGGTCAGATGTTGTCACAATTCTCTTGCCAATATCTTCATCCATTTGCCCAAGCACCTCTAAAGTCTTCTGCCATTCCAATGAACCAATGCTGCCACTGATAGCAAGGCAGAAGTAAAGATGTCCATGCCAGTTGATAAGTTGAAACATAGGAAAAAAACTCAAATACCTTCCACATCCAAAAGTATCACAGATATTTCTTTATAGATGGAAATCATTACACTGAATCCATCGTCTCCATCCTGATGGAGCATGTTGCACAAATCCACAGGGATGAAATTGATTATTGATTGATATACTTATGTTGGCTTTAACGCCAAAAACAAGGAACTATAGAACCCAGAGATTTGTCCTGCTACCCCTCAATCATTTACTTTTGGGCAAAAGGCCAAGTGCTGGGACCTATGAGGTTATTCAATGCTAGTGGGACAGGGGGGGGAGACCTTGTTTCAAAAAAGGGAAGTCAATCACCTATTCTGATAACTTCAAACACCAACAGCTCTGCTCCTATCAACTTCCAAGATCTTCAAAAATCCTGGAAACAAGTTCCCACTGGTAAAACAACTGTCAGCAGGGAATAGCTTTTATATACTGATTTCTAACCAAGTTGTGGTTTCTATATATTATGCATAGACCTCAAATAACATAAGCTATAAACCAGACAAGGATAATTTGCATATATCCACCATGCACTAAATATAGCTTTATATTTAGCTTGACAACTTCAAAAACTGGGGAACTGGTAACACTGGCAACTGATGTCACATATTTGGTGATGTATGAGATTCCATATACATACTACACTCATTCCTGCATTTGGATGAAACGGGCTGCCTGAATGGTCTCATATTAGTTCAAAACTAAGTTTCAAAAACCATTAACTTGTGTTTTTCCTAAAAAATATTAGATGATACAAAATAAGTAAACTCATGATAATCCATTAAGCTGACATCTTTGCAGCAGTAATTTTAGACCATCTTGATTTACTGATTATCCTCTTCAAAAATAGTACCACTGGTTGGCAACCATTCTACACACATCTCAAGGTGGGGTTAGGCAACTAGGCACAGCATGTCTCACTGGTGAGGTTAGGAAAACATGCCAAACTTTGAAAATTTTTATATAAGAGGTGGTCCCTGTCCAAGGATGACACTAAAGTAAGGCAGGCCTTATCCAAAGGGCCTCTAAACACAGTGACTAAAGAAAACTAACACACACAAAATCACATTTCCTTACATTTCCTTACAGTTCGTTCGGGTTGCCCCAGGTCCCTCAGTGTGAGGCGCCTCTAATGTCTACCAGAGAGTTGCTAGTACATCTTCCGGTATATTTTGCATCTTCCAATCTTGGATGGTCTGGGATGCAGTTTAGATATTTGTCGAGCTTATTCTTAAACACATCTACGCTCACTCCTGATATATTCCTCAGATGAGCTGGCAACGCATTGAATAGACGCTGCATTATCGATGCTGGTGCGTAGTGGATTAATGTCCTGTGTGCTTTCCTTATTTTTCCTGGTATAGTTTTGGGCACTATTAATCTACCTCTGCTTGCTCTTTCTGATATTTTTAGTTCCATGATATTTTCTGTTATTCCTTCTATCTGTTTCCATGCCTGAATTATCATGTAGCGGTTCTCCTTTCTGTCCTTTCTAGGACTATATAATTTTAAGGATTGTAGTCTTTCCCAGTAGTCTAGGTCCTTAACTTCTTCTATTCTAGCTGTAAAGGACCTTTGTACACTCTCTATTTGTGCAATATCCTTTTGATAGTGTGGGTACCATATCATATTGCAATATTCAAGTGGACTACGAACATATGTTTTATAAAGCATAATCATGTGTTCAGCTTTTCTTGTTTTGAAGTGCCGTAACAACATTCCCATTTTTGCTTTACATTTTGCCAACAGAATTGCTATTTGATCATTGCATAACATGTTCCTATTCATCATCACACCAAGGTCTTTAACTGCTTCCTTATTTGTGATTGTCTCATTATTAGGTCCCCTATATGCATATAGCTTTCCTTCTCTGTCTCCATAATTTATTGATTCAAATTTATCAGAGTTAAATACCATCCTATTTACCTCTGCCCAATCATATACTTTGTTAAGGTCTCTTTGTAGAGCGTTCCTATCTTCAATCACAAGTAATTTCTCTACTTATTCTTGTGTCATCAGCGAAAACTACTACCGAATCCTTAACATTACTGTCTATGTCTTCAATCATATAACAAACAATATTGCAGCTAGCACCGTACCTTGTGGCACACCGGATATTACCTTGGTTTCATCCGATTTCTCATCGTTTGCAATAACTATCTGTTTTCTGTTGTGTAAAAATTCTTTTAACCATCTTCCTACTTTATCTACGATATTGTGTTTTCTAATTTTCTTTGCTAATATATTATGGTCTACTTTGTCAAAAGCTTTTGCAAAGTCTAGATAAACCACATCTGTTTCATTTCCGCTTTTCATATTTTTGAATATGTTCTCACGGTGGACTAACAGTTGGGTTTGTGTACTTTTTCCGGGTACGAACCGTGTTGTCCTATATTAAACAAATTATTTTTTATTAAATGTTTCATAATATTTTTCTTCATTACCCTTTCATACACTTTCATAATATGTGATGTTAGACTCACAGGCCTATACTTACTTGCCTCTAGTCTTGATCCACTTTTGAAAGTAGGGGTGATATATGCTAATTTGTGCTCATCATAAATCTTGCCTGTATCTACACTTTGTCTTAATAATATTGCAAGTGGCTTTGCGATAGAATGAACTACTTTCTTTAACAAAATAGCAGGGACTCCATCTGGCCCTGCAGCAGCTCCATTTTTAATTTCATTAATTGCCTGCACAATATCAGCTTCATTAATTTCTATGTCAGCTAAATATTCACTATTTTCGTCCCTTACTTCTATATCATTATCTTCATTATCTCTTCTAGGGTGAATTCTCTCTTTATTCGTTCTGCCAGTATGTTGCAAAATTTCCTTTTTTTCATTCGTTAATCTCCCTTCAATTCTCAGAGGGCCTATTTCTATTCTTCTTTTATTCATCTTCTTCGCATATGAGTATAATAGTTTGGGGTTTTGCTTGATATTTAATAGGGTTTTTTCTTCCAAGTCCCGTTTTTCATTTTCTTTTGATTGTATAATCTTTTGTTCTGCATTTTCTATCTTACTTTTTAGTTCTATAACTTTCCATGCATTTTTTTCTTTTGCAAGACCTTTTTTCCACTTTCTGATTTTCTGGAACAAGATCCTTCTGTCTCTTGGTATGCATGAATGATGTTTACTTTTCTTCTTCGGTATATATTTATCCACTATTTTCTCCAATATTTTATATAATATCTCCGTATTTACCCTTATGTCATCACTTACGAAAATGTTATCCCAATCTTTGTTTAATTCTTCATTAATTTCTGACCATTTTATATTTTATATCCTTCCCACTTTTTCATTTCTTGCTTATCTCTATTTTCACTTTCTCAGAGAAAATATCCAATGGCATACACAACAAGCAAAATGCAGTTTACCAAAAAAATCACTTATGAACAGATAGTATAAGTGATTACTATATGAACAGTATAAGGTGATGAGTATACATCATTATACTAGTTGAAAATACAAAGAATACAATAACAATTTGGCACAGTGGGTAGATCATTGAAGTAATGAAGAAAAGCCCAGAAAAATATAAATGTAAAGAGTAGCAAAATGTATTAAAAACTACCCAAATATGCCAAAAATATAAGTCAGCTGTCCTTAGTTGTTCAAAAACTAAGGACAGCTGACTTATATTTCACTCACTCATAGGATAAGAAGGAAATTTATGAAGGCATTTGGCATAAACAAAAACTCACCTGCCAAGTGCTCAATGGTTAACAACTCAATAATCAATTTGTAATAAGAACTAAATTATAGTTAACTGGCACCAAAACCTAACGAAAGTATCAACTTACATATAACTTTGAAAAAACACTGACAAACACTAAAATATAGTAATCCCTCGCCACTTTGCGGTTCAAGTTTTGCGGCCTCAGTGCATCACTGATTTTTTCAAAAATATTCATCGAAAAATAAAAATTCAAAAATACCGCCATATCGGCAGCCGTATTGCAGAAAGCAGTGTTGTTTCATCGTGATGCACGAGAGAAACAGTTTCCCAGGATGCCAGACAAAGAGAGAAGCTCTCTCAGAAGCTTTGTACATACCCATGGGCACTCAGACAAGGCACGTGATTGGTTCCCAGCGCGAGATCGACAAATGAGAGCACAAGTGGATGTATCCCATGAGCTGATTGGCTGCGCATCATCGCATCCTCTCCCAGCTTCTTTCCTTGTTGTATCTTGCCACTCTCATTCACGCTGTTAACTGTGTCTCGCATATTTTAATTGTTGTGTTCGAAATTAACTTTTCATTAAGCCCTTACAATGCCTTCTAAGCGCCGCGCCCCTGCAAAAGATTCCTCTAGTGAGCCCAAGAGAAAGATGATGATGATGACCATCAGTGAAAAGGTCAAACTTTTACATATGTTAAAACAGGGGAGAATTTATGCCAACGACGACAACAAAGAAGATGCTGAAGAATCCACTGAAGATGATCCTGACAACCCTCAAGCCAGTACTAGCTCTGCCATGAGTGATTTGCCTCCTCGAGGACGAGGCTTTACAGTCAGCAAAGGTTGGTTCGATAAATTTCAAAAATTTCAAAAGCGTGCCTTTGTATGGTGATGCTGCCTCTGCCGACACCGATGCTGCTCGTCATTACGTGGAGGATGAGTTTCCTAAGCTCATCAGTGATGGTGGCTACCTCCCTGAGCAAGTTTTTAACATGGACAAGACAGGACTCTTTTGGAAGATGCCTTCTCGTACATTCCTCTTCAAGGATGAAGTGAAGAGCCCAAGCTTCAAGACCCACAAGGAATGTGTCACTCTCATCATGTGTGGCAATGCTGTGGGCTTTATGTTTAAGCCAGGCCTTATTTATAAGGCCAAAAGTCTACAGGCTTTAAAAAACAAAAATAAGGCTCTGCTCCCCGTATATTGGATGCATAACTCTAAGGCCTGGATAATGAAAGCCATGACCCTCGAATGGTTCCTCCATTGCTTCATTCCCTAGGTGAAGCTGTATCTGGCTCAGAAGGGCCTCCCTTTTTAAGGTCCTTCTCTTGATGGACTGTGCAGGAGGCCATGCAACAGACTTGCAATATGATGGGGTTCAGATTGAGTTTCTGCCCCCCAACACCACATCTCTAATTCAGCCGATGGATCAAGGTGTCATTCGTGCCTTTAAGGCATTCCACACTCGTTCCACGATGGAGGGCATCATCTCGGCAGTTGACGACGATGACGAAGGCTTCACCTTGAAAAAGTACTGGCGTAACTACGACATTGCGTCATGCTTGACTAATATCCAGCAAGCATTGAAGGACATGAAAACTGAGAACATAAATTCTTGCTGGAAGAAATTATGGCCTAATGTGGTGCATGACAATGCAGGTGAGGCTGGCTCGCATCATCTGGGATGAAGGATTCGTCTACATGACGGAAGAAGACATCAACGGCCTTATCGATGCCCACTCGGACCCACTGACAGATGAAGAGCTCCTTGAGATGACGAAGTCTGCAAGTGAAGAAGAAAGCGAAGAAGAGCAAGACAAAGAAACTGAAGAGCATGGCCTTACCCTGGAGAATCTGCAACAATTGTGCAACATGGTAAGGGCAATGCAACGATTTGCACAAGACATCAACGATAATATGGTTCGAGCTGTCGAGTTTAGCAACCGTGTTGACGGGGTTATGTCCTTGTACAAGGGCATTTTGCAGCAAAAGAAAAAACGACGACAGCAACTACTCATCACCATGTTCTTCTCCAAGGTATGAAAAAACATGTAAGACTGTACATATTGGTTTTCGTATGAAAAAAACATAAGTAATACTGTACATATTGACTGAGTATATGAAGTTGGACTTCTGAATAAATCAAGATACGAACAGCCACTCAGAACGTAACTCAATCATAAAAATAGATTCAAAATAGGGAAATATCACCTCTGAAGTTGTACTACATGGGAATCAGAATATAAAATTTAAGCCAAAGGCCAAGCACTGAGGCCTATGAGGTCATTCACCTCAGAAAGGGAAATTGTGGATAAAGAAGTTTTAAGGTGTAACAGCAGTAAAATCTCATAGTTGCACTATGAAAAAATTGTTAGGAAATGGGGGAAAGTATGATAAAAGAAAGCTAATACGAAAGGAGGTACATTAAAAGGAATGAAAGGGGTTGCAGGTAGGGGCCGAAGGGATGCTGCAAAGAACCTTAAGTAATAACCATAGTGCATAGCATGAGGTGCACTGATGGCACTACCCCACTACAGGGAGTTGCACCGTGGTATCCAAAACACAGATGTAATATGCATATCAACCCCTGAAGTTATGTTGTCTTAAAAAGTGCCTATTTTTAGCTTAGATTTAAATGAAGAAATTGGCTCCATAAGTTAAACTGTTATTCAAAAGCCCCAAAACTCTGATTTCAACAGGTAAATAGCCGTCTCTTTGTTTGTTTGTATGGTGTTTTTACGTTGCATGGAACCAGTAGTTATTCAGCAATGGGACCAGCAGCTTTATGTGACTTCAGAACCACGTCGAGAGTGGACATCTATCACCAGAAATACACATCTCTGACTCCTCAATGGAATGCCCATGAATCGAACTGACAGCCAGCGAGGTGGTAGTCCATGACCAAACCGACCACGCCACTGAGGCACTAAATAAATAGCCTTCTGAAGTTGCATTGCATCCCCAGTTTTACTACTGGATGTAAGATGATGTTAGTACATCATAAAAGATGATTAACATTTAATGAGATGTATTAAATATAAACCATATGTCATTCATCAATAGATGTTATAATTTCCATACATAGCATAACATACCTTTCAACATATACATATTGTGTTTTAACTTTAAAGTGAAAAGTTAACTACTAACACCAGCTACAATTCCTCATCTCCAAAATAGTATGTGCACAAAACTTTTTTTATTCTCTAAGATACAAAAGACACACAACATATTCTAAGTACAGTAGTAAGATAGTCAAGACAGCTTCAATCCCAGCATGAAACAACATTATGCTGCAAAGTCTTCTGATGATGACTGAACCAATCACAAAACATTCCTTCCCATCACAACAAGATATACAGAGAAACCATCATATTGCTGTTAATAATGTCCCCAAAATAATGGGTCAAAAGTAGAGTAGTATTTTCAAGTGTAAACTAAAACATGAAGGCAAAAGTAACCTTGTCTCACAACAAACACAAACCTCAGTAAAGGCAAGTTACTGACCAAACATCTTCAATTTCATGCATTATGTCCCTAAGCCAATTTGCAATACTACCCAAGGAACTAACTCCTTCGATAGCATAGTTGACATAAAGAGATGAGAATCTTCAGAATTACAGTGCCTTGCGCTTCCCCCTAGAAAATTTTAACGTCCTCACAAAATCCAGAATGATGAAATGGTGCGCAAACTTTCCACTTACAACTAGTATGACAAGCACAACAACTTGTGAAGTTGACTCACCCTTTCCATCACAGCAAAGACTGTCATGCAGACAATTGCAATCTTCTCACCAAATGTTTTGAGATTGTGTTGCATGCTCAAAAGTTCATTTAATAGCCTTTGCAAGCTCCAAAAACCTGGATGAGTAAGTCATAACTGAGAGCCCAAGCCTCTTGATGTGCCCATGAATATGAGCACCTGTGAAAGTCTGAAAAGAACTCAATCTAACAATTACTGACACATTCTTTCAATAAGTATTCTTACATTTATCTTCTCCCTTCTGCTCTGTATGAGAAGTGGATACTTCACTGCTCTATTTCTTAGACTAATGAAGACAAATGACATAAAACATGCAAAAAAGTTACAAATGAAAACCTGGCGAATTCTGGACAGTACAAGACTGATTATAACAATATTGACCTGTTGTTTGAGGTATTAAGATTTAGAACCATTCACAAAAAATCACAAGGTTAGGAATTGTACTTCAGTTGTGACTTACATTATTCCTTCATATTTTATCAGCAAACAGAGAGAAGCACACTTAACTTCAAGGAAAGTCTCCCAAACGCAATAATGTTTATTTTACTACTGTAATATATTTTCTGCTATGTTAATAACACAACATCCCTACAAGGAAATAAATGATTCACATATCATCACTGAGGCTGAAAAAAGAAGAGCAAAACTTTGTTGATACACATATAGTTTTGATGCATTCAAAGAAAGTTAAGCTTGGAAAAAAAATCACTGCAATCCACAACCAGAATTACTTACAAGACAGCCAAAGAGCAAACCAATGTGAAGCATACACTGCCGTCTAAACCAAACAAAGGCAATTTCCCACTCCAGCTATATCTACTTCAGTTCCCACCCAGTCACTTATACCACCACAATTGTCCTAAAATTCAGGCCCAATATGGCTACGTCTATGAAAAAAGTAAAATTTTGGAAAAGATAATAGATAATGTATACATTCTCTGGCTACCTTGTCCATCTTTTATTAACACTACTTAAGAGGAAAAACTATCAAAAAGACTTTTATCTCGCTCAATAAGAGAACTTTGCTTTGATAAAAGAGCTCAACTACAATCCTAAAGGAATCTTCTAACTGAAATAATGACTCCAATTTGCAATTCTTGACTTCCTCTACAGCCCCCTTGAGAAGGAGGGAGACTTGACCTCCTCAGAAAGGGCAAAAAACTTCTTAGAGCCTTCCAAGTACTAAGTCAAGGCAATTAGAAACTTGACTGAAGGAGGCTTCTTGTAGAATGGGATGGAGTAGCCCTCCTTTAGGACCTTGACTACCCAAGGTTTCGCCCCTCTGCGACTCCACTCTTCCAAAAAAGGTAAAGTCTGGCTCCTACCGGGGTGCAAAGAACCAAAACTCTTATTTCTCAGAGGCAGGCTTGAAAGTGAACTTCTTAATAGACCTCAAAGGTGGACATAGATTGGCATGAGATTTGGCTGGAGCTTTTGCTTTCCTCCACAAAAGGACTGAGGTTGCAAAAGATCGTGCATGGAATTTTTCTTCAAGTCCGATGAGATCTTGACACTGGTTTGGAGGAAAAGATGCAACTTGTCCAGTGGCAAGAAAAGGAGAGCTGACTTCTGGGTTAGGGTGACCCCTTTTGTATGAAGGAGCACCACAACACTCTTTCCTTTAAAATCTCCATGGAAAAGAGAAAGGCGAGCTATGAGGAGCCATCCCTTACTGCCTTGTCAGCATACAGCAATACTCCTAACCCTCCTAACCAGTCCAAAGCAAAGTCCCAGGTTATGGCAATCCTCTCGGAGGCAGGAGAGAGCTTCGAAGAAAGTAACAGGCACCTGACCAGATATTCCAGGAACCTGGGAATCAAAATCAGGCACAATATGAGATGGGTTCCAGGCTGTCCCAAGTGAACCGGAGAGGATGAGCCAAGGAGGAGGCAGGAAGCAGATCAGCAAAGCTATAGGAGGGCTGAGGGGTATGACTGGCTTCCTTGTACCTCTTGAATGGAAGAGGGGAGCAATCTGCATTGGCAGTGTGCCTCTTAAGCAGGGACAACAAACGACATAGTTGGGTAGCACCACGGGCGCCCCTTGTCAGGACTGGACCCTTCCGATTCCGACGTAAGTTGATGTACACTAACTGAGACACCTTTCCAACGGGGTACTGCCACAACCTAAGAACAAGCAACAGGCTTGATGATGGGAGCAACTACCCATGAGCAAATCCAACCGGCCTCCCTTGGACCTCTGGTGCAGGGGAGCAGGACAGGGACCTTTGTTTAGGAATACCAGTGGGACGAGCAGCCACCTCCTCAACATGCACAACACTACCACTTTGTACAACACTATCACTCTACGCATTGATAGACTCTTTGTCCATAAGGACATTAAGGGAAGAACCCATTTCCACCACTATATTAACCAATACCCCAAGCTTCTAGTCGAACCTTCATTTGAGGTTATCAAATGGCATCGTAACTGGAAGCATGGGAATCTGGCATAGGAGAATAAGGTAAAGAAGTAGGAGACGGCAAGAATCAGAAAGGAAGGAATATCACTATCATCTAAAAGATCAGGCAAAGGGATAGACTTTAAGCTAGCTCTATTTTTGGCTCTAGAAGCCACCTTCCTCTTCCTGTCCCTCCAAAGTTTGTGTAGATGAAACTTCAATACCTTCCACTTTTTGTCATTCCAATTCTGACATTCAATGCAAG
>NC_061087.1:11894434-11951934 GCF_015104395.2 Macrobrachium nipponense
CAAATTTCTGTCAGGGACGACGGAGTCTATAGCTAAGTATATATCTGCCAGGGAAGTTGAATATATAAAAACCCATACGGCCTTTGCAACTCACAAATGAGGGACACATTTCAAAGAGTACAAGGAACACAAAATACTGTGCTCCCCCACTTTTTCACAAGGATAGGTTCCAAAAACCACAGCAGAATCGCAAAACCCGTGGGAATGCAAAATCCCCACTAAAAATGCTTATAACTGCCAAATACCCTGTACCCCTTAAACTAAAATGCTTATAACTGCCTATTTTTAAGAGTTAATTGCCTAATTTAATACAAAAAGAGCTAATTAGTGATAGATTTAGATAGAGTAAACAGAAAAATTTTCAAACTTGTGAAAGTTTCCATCTAAAAGTGAAAGATATGTGTCCCCAAAAGTCAGCGATAAAGTGAAGCGCAAAAAAGTGGGGTCCACTAATCCTTAATGCAAATGCTACTATCTACTTACCACCTGCAACACGTCCCAGGGATTTGAGGCAAGTATTCTCTGTAATTGGATGAAGGGGCACAAGATCAACAGCACCAAGCCTAGGGTGGACCCCTTCATGGTTTGTTAAATCTATTAAGTCATATGCTGTCTTACATGCAGCTTCTAGAGAAGCTCCTAAAATAAAAATAAAAAACAACAACAAATTAGTATCTAAAGGATGTGTAATTCACAATAAAACAGATGTCACAATTGGATGGTATAACACAATTCAAATAAAAAGTAAGTTCAGTAAATGTGAAGATACACGTACAAATAATGTAGAAACATCAGTATTCATTAAATCGTAAATGCTTGACAAAAAAGCACCATGAAATGACAATTTGTCGAAAATTGCATTTTTCCTAACTATACAAACCTGAGGTCCTTTAACAATAGGAAGTAGCTAGCGGCAGCTGGAACGGTCGTAAGCTTCGAACAAGGGGAGAACGGTAGTTAACTGCTTGTCCGATCGTCGCGCGCCGCGCGACTGGGAGGTAAACAAATCACTTTTGCTTTTGGCCCATGCAAAATACGCAGAGTGAGGGGTGGCATGAGGAGGGACTATATGTAAAGGACCTCAGGTTTGTATAGTTAGGAAAAATGCAATTTTCGACAAATTGTCATTTGTTCCGATACGTAATACAAACCATCGGTCCTTTAACAATAGGAAGACTCACTTCTTGGTGGGAGGAATCTGAGTCTTTTGATGAACAGACTGGTGTTCGTCCATCCTTGGAATGCCTCCCTGGTCGTAAGAGCGAGGGAGGGATCCAAGCCTCTGTCCGATTGATCGGGGTGTGCACCGCAGGATCAATGGTCAGACCTCTGGGCCGAGTACTAAGAGAGAGGCAAGCGTATCTCTTCGTACCAGCAAGCAAGAACTTGTGTGTGTTTGCAAGAGGCAACATAAAGTATGGGTTGTCTCAAGCTGGCATCCACTTCCTCCCCCTTGTTGGAGGAAGTGGTGGATATATGCTCCTATCCCTAGTGAAAGGGATAGGATGGGGCTCTGTTGAGTAGCTCACCTGCATCTTGTCCTTATCCCGCAGGGTAGAGGGGAAGAAAAAGATGGGAAGAGGAGCCAGTCACACTCTCATTCACTCATCCATTCTTACGGTCACACCAGGACTCGATGCTGTTCAGCCTGCGAGGGTCTGGGTTCGCTACACAACGTGTTGAGCAGCCACCACGGGTCCCAAGGAAAAAGATCCAAGGACCCGTGGGCAATATCCCCCCGAAGGTAGAAGGAGGGGCATGTGGTCTGGTTGGACCAGCCCCTGCCTTCAGTACCTGCGCCACGGAGAAGTTCTTGCGGACAAGGCAGCATCTCCTTCGCATCGAGGCGGTGAAGTCCATTAGGGAGGGGATTGTGAACGACTCGAACCAATCGTCAGGGACCGAAGGGTTCTGAGTCTTCGCTACGAAGTTCGGTACGAAATCGAGCGTCACGGATCCCCATCCCTGGATGCTTGACTTCGCAGTGAAGAAGTCATGCAGTTCCTCAGAGGAAAAGAAGAAATAGTCGCATGACCTATCCTCTTCTCTACTTCGGTGATGTCCAGTACCCATACTGGTCTGTCCGTTTGCCACGAAGTCTCTCGCATCCTCCTATCCCCATGCAGCGAAGTTCTCGGTAGTGGATAGGCACCGACGACTCCATGGTGGGCTGTCAATGGTATGGGTACTGTGACAAGCTATTAGAACGAAGTAATGATTGCTCTGTAACAACCGAACTAAGTCAACAGCGTAGTTCGTAACTGACTCGGGCGCTCTGACAGCTGCCGACTGACTGCGTTCGGTAGGAGGCAAGTTGTCAAAGCATCCGAGTAAGTCACGTGACCTTCGCCTTTAAAGGGTTATGCCGAGAGACCAAACATGATATTGTTATGATACAATAAAGTTTGTTCATACTTACCTGGCAGATATATATATAGCTGTATTTTCTGAAGTCCGACAGAAATTCAAAAACTTCCGGCACACACAGTGGTCGGCCAGGTGGTTAGTACCCATTCCCGCCGCTGGGAGGCGGGTATCAGGAAACCAGTCCCATTTTCTATTCATAATTTTTATTTCCACTGTCCCCTGAGGGGAGGTGGGTGGGTACTTAATTATATATATCTGCCAGGTAAGTATGAACAAACTTTATTGTATCATAACAATATCATTTTGTTCATGAAACTTACCTGTCAGATATATATATAGCTGAATCCCGTTTGGAGGTGGGAAGGGACAGAATAGAAGGATTTTGGGAAACAAATGCATGCAGATGATTTACATCTTGGTTCCACCTGTTAGCATTGCTGGCTTCGTGGTTTATTGCCACGTAAGTCTGCTTGTGCTACTAGAGTTTGCCAGCGAGGTAGAGACCTATATAGCTGGTGCACTCCAGATGATCTGTCAACAGGGGCGAGACCACGACGTGACTAGACCATATTGACCATACCATGAGGGCTAAGAAGTAAAAGTAAATATATATATAAAAATATATATCACCACCTGACCAACCTAGCCAAAGTTAAGGTGTGTTTAACTAAGCTTAAGAGTTAAGAAGTCACCGTTGTCGGCGACTCAATTACTAAATTAAGAGCTCTTCCTAACCATTTTCTACAGGATAGGATGAGTGGTACTACTTGCCCCCAAGATTGTGTCTGCAGACACGTATGGCCCTAGCGAGCAGCAGATCTCATATGCCATCTTCACATCTCGCAGGGAGTGTGAATGAACACAGAGTTGCTTCGCTAAAACATGGTACTCAGGATGTTGCTGAGTGCCATGCTCTGTTGAAATGCTTCCGAGGCCGCGCCCTCACCTCGTGAGCATTCAAATCAAAAGATTTCAAATCTTTGTGCCAACACAATGAAGGAGCTTTTTTTTTTTTGAAAGAACTCCTTAATTAAACAATAAAGCCAGGGTGTTCTTCGAATATGGGCAAGTCTGGTCTTTTCGAACACTGCAGATTGTCCGTACGACTTCGACTTTCTTGAGTTTATGTAGATAAAACTTGAGAGACCTGACAGGGCACAGGACTCTCTCTGGCTCCTGCCCAATAACTTGTGCCATCCTTGATTCAAGCTCCTGGCCCAAGAACAAGACGGGTTTCCATTCTTAGGCCACAAC
The DNA here is from genome assembly GCF_015104395.2 of Macrobrachium nipponense. Classification (NCBI taxonomy): domain Eukaryota; kingdom Metazoa; phylum Arthropoda; class Malacostraca; order Decapoda; family Palaemonidae; genus Macrobrachium; species Macrobrachium nipponense. Next base: position 11,898,056 of record NC_061087.1, read on the forward strand.
GGAAGGCTTAGAGAACGCACCGCCTTGTGTTCTCTAATGCCAAAAACTTCTGACGATGGCTGAAAACCTCACTAACCCTCTTTGTCGTATCTAGGGTGGTTAGAAAAGGGCCTTCCTGATCACGTGCAAGAAGTTAACAGGTAGGAGATGTTCGAATGCTTTGACATCAAGAACTTCAGACTATGTCTAAGTTCCATATTGAAAGCTTCGATCTGGACATGCACAGTCAGTCAGTCTGTACTAAAGTCAGGTGACCGACCATTGACCAGTCAGACGCATCAAGGACAGCAAGGCTGTACCCTGAAGACCATAAGGCACTATTCTTCGCTGAAGGATGAGTGTCTGGACTGCCTGGGCGATTCAAGCTAAGCAAACCTTGGGGTATGAACGCAACCCAACGTCGTTAGCGAATCAACTCCTGAGCCACTCCTGACTCGAGCTTCTGGTGCAGGAGAAAGGAGCGAGGAGCAAAAAGGAGATTCAGTCCCGAAGGACGAATGCCTGACAGTCCAACCTGTCTCATGTTAACGATCATCGGGGGTGTGTAAACGCAACCGACTTCGTCAACAAGAAACTCAGGGCTACTATGTGTCTCCTGATCTCGCACGAGTGTCTGACTCCGAGGAAAACAGGTGAGACAAAAAGTAGATGGTGAGCGAGTTTCGAGATTCCACAGAACTCAAAGATCGTGAAGGCTTTGTTGTTTGACAGAAGCAAATCTCTGAGCCCAAAGGCCGTCAACAACATATTTGCGTATTCTTTAATAGTTGTGACTGCCAGCTTATCCCATTCTTCAAAACGGAAAGGGAAGACGGCAATCTTATGCTGTCAACATCTCGATAGTCTGAACGTTAGTCAGACTCAGAGCGGAGAGGTTATAGTACCTTTCGTGATAAAGTAGACCGACTCTCTCGGAAAAGGTCCATTGGAAGGACGTGACCTCTGTGAATCTAGGATCTTGAAGGCCAACATGGGGCGATTAGCGTCATTGTCGCTCCCTGTGATGGTATAAATCATCTTATTACATTTCCTAAGCGTTTGAAAAAGGGGAAAAGAGACTAAACATCCATCCCTCTTCAGTATCATAGCGAAGAAGATGTATGAAAGGACGTCCCTAAAGTCTCCATAACTCTCAACATACTTTCTAAAGAAAGATTCCACTCGGAAGTCAGTAGTTGCTGCCGTCGATCGAGACGATTCGTACGGACTTTTGCAATCCTGTAACGAACCTCTAGAGGATCGTTACATTCTACGTCTGTTGTTATAATAGGCTCTTTCTCGTAAACCCGAACAGGGACCGAGAGAAGATACTTCCTAAGATATGAGAGAGCTGAAGATCAGAGTTGATATGGACCACTGGTTCCAAAAACTCGTTTCCAGGACTGGAGGGACGACAGAATTGCTTCCACTTCTTTCAGATTATGATCCAGGACATCTGAAACCCTCTCCAGATGTCCGGCACCTTCTTCTATCACCTCAAGTGATACTTAACGCACCGAGAGATGTTCAGAATCATTCCTAGATCTTTAATAAAATTTCAGTTTCCCGGTAGGAAAAACTGTAGAGGTCTGAATTGCAGTCTATTGCAGGACAAACAAAACTTCTTTAGGAAGGAAATGGTCCAGCAAGCTCATCCATTCCCTCACACAGTATGTTTACTTCCCTAAAAAGGCTGCGCTTTGCCTAAGCAGGAGAGCATATATAGTGAAATGTTGCGGTAGACTCGTAGTCCTATACCGTGCGGTAACGAGCACCGAAAGGAGTAAGAGATATCTATGAACATAGTAAGGCAAAACGAATGCAATGTTTATTCATTCATGTAAGAAATCCCCTCATCTAAGGCTAAAGTCCGTGATTGTAGGGCAGAGATACAGTTAGTCAGTCAATCCCGCAGGAGAGAGAGAGACGTAACTGCCAGCACAGAGATACGGTTAGTCAGTCAATCCCGCAGGAGAGAGAGACGTAACCTACAGCGCATGACAGCGAACGAGCTGGTACTGCCTCGTTTGGACTGGCGGAGAGGACAGTGACAGCAGCAGCTTACGATCGTCGTCTCTAACTTTATGCCTGGGTTGCCAGCTACCCTATTCTACGAAGAAATAGGTCCGTAATTTTTAGCATAAAGAGACTCTCAAGCTGGTATATTTAAGCGAAACAGAAAACGCTAAATATATAGATGCGTTTGTGTCGTCATAACATACCATACAACGGTAAAAGATAAATCGGAAACTCCTGGAAGGCTGCAGGGAGTAACGATTAAATGTCCTTAAATTAATTAAGACAATAGACCTCTCGGTTGCCATCCGAAGAGGTAACTACAGCAAGCGTATATGACTTGAGCCAACCAGTAGTAAAATAACGCAAGGCAAAAATATGATACTTATATTGCAATAAAGTTTTTTTTCATACTTACCTGGCAGACCATATATACTATAGCTGAATTCGGAAATACAGCTACATACATATCTTACAGGCAAGTTTTCATAAACAAAACTCAAGAGAATTGAAGGCGGACAGCTCAAGCTTCTTATGTTATGGGACATAAGCGTTCATTGACGTAGTCTACAAGTCTATTTCTTGTACGAGTCTGCGAATGATGAATGAGAGCTCTTCCGAATCTTGTCAATAAGAGCTTATCCGCTTACGCAATATGAAAGTTAATGAGAAGTTTGTCAATGAGAACTAACCCATTTACGGGACAAAAGAGATAATTTGTCAATGAGGGGATACCCACTTACTTGACAAAACGATAGAATATTGTCAATGAAATTCACTGAATGACAAAACGTAATCCAGGAAGTCGAGCATTTTATTTTCGATTCCCGTCTCAAACGAGGAAGGGCAAGAATCCTGTTAAGAGACGGCTTACTACAGGTAGAACGACGATGTTCAATTCGGCAGCGTAAGTCCCGACTAGGACTAACAAAATCTATCATCTGAAAAGCCCTTTCAGATGGGCTAAAAAGCTTGCAAAATTATCCTGGGAAGAGGAAGAAACTCTCCAACCAGCTTCCTCTCCCGTATCAAAATTTATTGGCAGTATGGCAAAGGAAGTCCTGTCTTGCGCTTTCCTCCTTTTGATGAAGTGCCTTTGCAAGAATCCTACTGAACGTTGCCGAGAGTCCTGACGTGCAGGACGTCGAGCTTTTACATAACCCATAGCTGCCTTACCGCAAAGTCTTGACTGCGGTAGAGATCTTTCCTTGAGCTTTCCATAACTCCATCCAATCCTGGACTTTACGAAAAGCAATATTATGACAAAGACCTCTATAATTCACGAAACCCGTGGTCTTGCTGGGTTTCGAAAACGAAGTTGCCTTTTCACTTTAAGCTCCTCCTCCGAAGCAACTGCTTACATTCACATTCTTCGCAGGCGATGTAGAAGGGATCACCGAAGTTAGTAAAAAATCTTTAGGCCCAAATCAGCTTGAAGACTTCAAACAGAAACGTTCAGCCAGGCGACACACCTGGCGTGCGCTCGGCGTCCACTGACTAGCAGCGAGCACGCTCGGCGTCCATTGGCGAGCAGCGAGCACTCTCGCGCGCCCGCTCGGCGTCCACTGGCGAGCAGCGAGCGCGAGCGGCGCGCGCTCGGCCTCGCGTCTACTGGTGCGCGCTTGGCGTGCACCCGCGCGCGCGCTGGCGTCCATTCCGAACGTCCCGTCCAAGCCGAGCGTCAAAAAAAAAGCGTGCAGAAAAGCGTCACGCTCCTGACAGGCGTCAATGCAAGCGAAACTGCCTTCAGGGTAAGAGCATTAGACATCTCGGAGAGGAAAACCGACTGCACGAAGCAGTCTCAGGTGAAGGGTTGATCGTGTGAGAATACGCGGGGCGAGGGAACGCCTTCTTATTCTCACAGCAACAAGCTAGGACGTCCGCGCTCAAAAGCGTCCTGCTAATATGACTTGCTTTCCCTTTTCTCGGTGGAAAGACGTACACGAGTTCAGGCGACGTTCGCCTTCTTACTTCTCACTGCAACGCATGACGAGAGAGAGAGAGGGACGTGAAACGTCCTCTTCTATAAAGCTTCTATTTAGAGGGCGCGAGTCCTTCCGAAAGCTCCAAACCCTGCGCAGGAGGACGCTTCGGAGGACGAGAAGCAATCCTTCAGGATTCGTGCACGCACTTTGGCAGCCTGGGAGTAACTTCAGGTCTGCCGAAGGCACGTCAGATCGGTGGGAGTTCCTCGTAACCCTCCTTCGGCTTTCGACATGCTCTCTCCCTGTTCCTGGGAGTCAAGCAGAGATCCCTGGCTAGAGGCGAAATAAGGCGATCTGACGCACCCTCCACTACACAAGGGGCACTGTCACTGCACTTAGCCAACTTCACTTTTGCTCTCCAAAGCCAGCACTTTCGATTCTAAGTTACGAATCGATAGAGTATCAGAGAAAGGTCAATACCCTCTACAGAAAACTGTTTAGGGCCCGAAGGCAACATTACAGGGTTAGGAGTAACAACTACAGAAGTAGCACTTTTCACCACAATGATAGGAGAGCGAGCACCTTAGATTCCAAGATACAGATGGAATCTATAACGTAAAGGGCATTACCTCACAAGACATATTTATAGCCCGTAGGCCATACTACAGGGTTAGGCAAAATAGTCTACAGGTAGGTTAGCCTACCCTGACTTTGTTTACTGATTAATTGCGTACATATGAATCTACGTCTTCCTTATGGAATTAAACAAAGTCACACTCCTTACATGACAAATCTCAACAAAGAAGGCAAGACACATAGCCCTCGTGCATATCGAGTGCGGAACTACCGAAGCTTTCGGTAGCCACACCCTATCTTAGCAGACAACACCCTCTGAAACTAGCCTAACTAGATTCAGATATACAAAAATGAATCATATTCAAAACAATTTAAGATAGCGTATGCCTAGCCACAAATCCAAGTCAATAAATCAAAAGACAATTAGGATATTTAGCGGCCATGAAGTTTCCAAAATCCTAAGACGGAGGTACTGAAAACAGGTGTTTCCAGCACCGGCGACAGAAAAATTATGAATAGAAAATGGGACTGGCCTCCTGATACCCGCCTCCCAGCGGCGGGAATGGGTACTAACCACCTGGCCGACCACTGTGTGTGCCGGAAGTTTTTGAATTTCTGTCGGACTTCAGAAAATACAGCTATATATATATCTGACAGGTAAGTTTCATGAACAAAAAATAATGTATTTGTTTGTCACCAATGCCGGACAGCGAGGTGATGATTCTCTTAAGGCATGTGCCCAACAGGCGAAAGTCAATTGCCTTCTAGAGACCGAGGTCCCTAAAGGTAAACAATCTCATGGTTGTTGAATCTCAGCTAAGGAGAAACAACACTATGTACCGTTGAAGACGAAGGTAGATATGAATGCAACCTACGTCTTCACAGATGAATCGAGAGAAGGATTCTCAAGATTCATAAACCTGTGCTTACAACAATGACTGAAAACGCTAACGCTATTTCATTGCTGTCCGGTGAGAAGTCGTAGTTGCAATGAAAGCGGGGCGTTCTTCAGTAATGAAAAACACAGGGGAAAGCCGCCTGAAGAAACTGCTTCTCATGGGCTGAACATTGGAAGTAGAGCTGTCAGGTCGGAGAGTAGGCGATGTCTTCTGACACATCTCGTAATTCGGGTTGAACAATGAACAATTGTACACCTACGAATACGAGATATTTTGAAGACAAACTCAGATGTCTGCAAAATCATTCGCATTATCGCAGTGCGATGCAGCGGGAGACTTGTACAGACTTCTGTTACCGTGCGGTAAACAGAAAGATGAAAGAGTCCAAGAGATATCTCTGTTGAAAATTCTCGCAATGTCGAAGGCGATGGAATCTAGCGTCACAGCAGTAGATGGTCCTTCATTATTGCGAGAATCCCCGTTAATCAGAGACCTAAGTCCATGATTGTTGGGCAGAGATACGGTTCGTAGTCAATCAAAGCAGGGGAGAGAGAGACATACATGACGTGACATCTCGGAGGCCCAGCTGATACTGAGCTGCTATCAGGCAGTTCAATACGCAGTAGTTGAGCCTGAGCTCTCGTGACTCGTCATCCTGAGTTGCCAGGCTAACCATTATTCCACGAAGGAATGCGTTCGGCTAGAACTACTGAGCATAAAAGATATGCTCGAGCAATATATTTAGGCGAAACGAATTTCGGTAAATATAAAAGTTGAAATGGTGTTGTCGTGACAAAACCGTAAGTATATAAAATTGAAACTGAGAACTCCTGGGAGGTTGCAGGCAACCCCAAGTTGCAGTTCAATTAGAATACTTGTCTTATAAGTCGCAATCCGTAGATTAACTAGGATATGCGCCTACCCCTCGGACAATTCAACTGCTTAGTAGAATCATGTCGCGAGGTTAATATACGTAGTATATTTGTAGGATTCTGAACAACGATCTCATCCTAAATTCTTTCCTTCAAGAAAACAAAATAAGGATTGGAGATCGACCAACTTCGATCTCTATCAAAGAGAGTGAAGGAGAAGTCTTCCTCGAAGGAAAGCTTCAATGGTGAACAGAATACTAAGACGATAGTTCAAGCCAAACTGGATATTCCCGTCCGATCTTCTCTATTCCAGGTTGGTCGCCTACTGTGAGATATGATATTGTTAAGAACAATAAAGTTTTGTACATACTTACTGGCAGATATACTTAGCTATAGACTCGGTTCGTCCCAACCCGACAGAATTTCAAAACTCGCGGCACACGCGACAGGTAGGTCAGGTGATCCACCATTCCGCCGCTGGGTGGCGGGGTCTGGAACTATTCCCGTTTTCTAAGCCATAATTTCTCTACACCTGTCTCCTGAGGGGAGGCTGGGCCTGGGCCATTAATCGTATATATCTGCCAGGTAAGTATGTACAAAACTTTATGTATCTTAACAATATCATTTTTGTACAAGTAACTTACCCAGCAGATATATACTTAGCTGATTGGCACCCTTGGTGGCGGGCAAGAGACAGCTAAAAACAAAATAATACTTAACTAAATACATTAAAAAACGGGAGAAAAAACAACCTATGTTCTTTGGTACATAATACATAGTTCCTACCTTATTGGGCTGAAGACTTCATGACTACTGTCGATGAGTCTGCTTGCCTCAAGAGTTTCAACGAGGAATGAACCTATGTTTGAATAACTCTTTGGATCGTGTCAATGGGGGCTAGCCCGCTTACGCGACAGAGCCTATACTGGGATCGTACCACAATGGGGGCTGACCCTTACTTACATGGTAGAGCCTTGACCTTTTGTCATATCAATGGAGACTCGCCCTCTTACATGACAGAGTTAAGGTTATTAAACAAATCACCAGAGCACTGAAGCCCAATCCCGATCACCTGACCATGTTAGTCTTGTTACAATCTATGAATTGTAAGAGGGTTCCCTATTCCCTCTGACAATTAACCAATAAAAACAACCAACCAATAAACAGTAATTTAAGCCTTAAACTAAATAGGAGGATTAGCCTCAGCCCCTTCTCCCAGCACTGAATTCGCCGAAACATACGCTCCCAGAGCAAAGCACTTTTCGTACGAAATTTTAACATCTCTTAGGTAATTCGAGGCGAACACCGAATTACATCTCCAAAATGTCGACTACTATAAGAGCCTGAAGCGACCATGTTTGTGAAAAGCCATCGACGTAGCTATGGCTCTCACTTCATGAGCTTCTCACTCTGAGAACCTTGAAATGCTCTTCTTCGCATTTAAGGTGAGCTTCCCTTATTACATCTTTATGAAGAATGTAAGGGCGTTCTTAGAAATCGCTCTTTTCGGTCTCTTACAGAGCACCAAAAGACTTTCTTCTGTACCTTTCAGCAAATCTTCTTCTTCTCCAGGTAGAACTTGAGTGCCCTGACTGGACACAAAGTCCTTTCTAGTTCTCTCCCTGTTAATGAAGATATTCCTTTTATCTCAAAGCTTCTTGGCCAAGGCTTTGAGGGATTTTCATTTTTCGCTAGAAAAAATGGTTGAAAGGAGCAAATCGCTGAAATCTTTCTTAAACCCCACTTTACCTTCCAAAGCTTGCAACTCGCTCACTCTCTTGGCTGTTGCTAACGCAAAAAGGAATAAAGACTTTCTTGTTAAGTCCCTAAACGAAGCTGCGTGAGACGGTACGAATTTTTCCGACATTAGGACTTGAGGACCACATCCAAGTTCCAGCTAGGCTTCTTGATTACATGTTCTTTCGTGGTCTCAAAAGACCTTATAAGGTCATGAAGATCTTTATTGTTTGTCAGATCTATTCCTCTATGTCGAAAAACTGAGCCAGCATACTTCTGTAACCCTTCACTGTTGAAACTGCCAGGTTACAGTCTTTTCTCAAATATAGGAGAAAATCTGCGATTTCAGTTACAGAGGTACTGGAGGAGGATATTTTCTTTTCCCTACACCATCTTCTAAACAACTCCCACTTCGACTGATATACTTTAGAAGTGGAGACTCTTCTGGCTCTTGCAATAGCCTTCGCCATTCTCGTGAAAAGCCCCTTGCTCTGACAAGTCCTTCGACAGTCTGAAGGCGGTCAGACTTAGAGCGGGGAGGTTTTTTGTGAAACCTGTCGAATGGGGTTGTTTGAGAAGATCGTTCCTTAGTGGAAGCGATTCTTGGAAAATCCACTAACCACTCCAGCACCTCTGTGAACCAATCGAGAGCCGGCCAAAAGGGAGCGATGAGGGTCATTCTTGTTCCTTCCGAGCAAGCGAACTTCCTCAACACTTCTCCTACTATCTTGAAAGGAGGGAAGGCGTATCGCGTCCAAGCCCGTCCAATCTAGCAGAAAAGCTGTCTACTGCTACTGCTTGAGGATCCGAGATCGGGGAGCAATAGGTTTCTAATCTGTGGTTCTTGTTGGTCGGCGAACAGGTCTATATTGGGCCTTCCCCACAGATGCCACAGTGTTGGCAAATCTGAGGATTGAGAGTCCATTCCGTGGGTAGGACTTGAACTTTTCTGCTTAACCGATCTGCCCGGACATTTTTCTCTCCCTGTACAAACCTTGTGAGGAGAGGAGATCTTCCTTTCCTGTGCCCAAATCAGCAGATCCTTTGCTGATTCGTACAAAAGGGAAAAGGAAATGCGTCCCCCCAGTGCTTCTTTATATTAAGCGAGGGCTGTTGTGTTGTCCGAGTGAAAACTGAATCCCAGACCTGAGACCTTTTTGTTCCTCGAAATGAACCAAAGCTAGATGAATGGCTGTTAGCTCTTTCTTGTTGATGTGCCAGGACACTTGTTCTACCTTCCCAAATGCCTGACACTTCTTGCGAACCTAGGTCGCTCCCCACCCTGAATCTGAGGCGTCTGCAAACAACGCTAGGCGCGGGTTCTGTAAGCGAAGGGAGATTCCTTTGCTTAGTTTCTGTGGATCTAACCACCAACGGATATTCTCCTTGATCCGTTTCGAGATTGGAAAAGTCTCTCCCAGATTGTTGGACTTCCAATCCCACTTCTCCTTCAGATAAAATTGAAGGGGTCGTAGGTGAAGTCTTCCTAAGGAAACGAACTGTTCCATCGAGGGAGAGGGTCCCCAGCAAGCTCATCCATTCCCTCGCGGAGCAATGTTCTTTCCTTAAGAAGACTGACACCTTTTATAGGCAGCGTTCTCTCCTTTCCTGCGAAGGATACGCTAGAAAATCCCGAGAATCCATCTGAATCCCCAGATAGACAATACTTTGCTGGGGAGTCAGCATGGATTTTCTCGTGATTTACTAAAAGTCCTAAGGACTTTGTCAACTTTAAGGTCACTAAAAGGTCCTCCAGACATTTTTTCTCCGATTGGGCCCTCTTTATTAGCCAATCGTCCAGATATAACGAGATCCTGATCCCTTCCAGATGTAGCCAATAAGCTACATTCTTCATGATGTCCGTAAAAGACTTGAGGGGCAGTCGAAAGTCCGAAGCACATCGCTCGGAACTGGAACACTTTCCCTTGGAACATGAACCTCAGATATTTCCTGCTGTCCGATGAATTGGCACATGGAAATACGCATCCTGAAGGTCAGGGACACCATCCAGTCCCCTGGACGAAGAGCAAGAGAACAGAGGAAGACGTCTCCATTGAAAATTTCTTCTTCAAGACAAAGAAATTCAGGGCACTGACGTCTAGAACTGGTTCCTCCATCCCCCCGATTGCTTTCTGGTACCAGGAATAGCCGATTGTAGAATCCTGGGGACTGGAGATCTTGAAACCAGTTCTACCGCTTCCTTGGAAATCATCTGTTCCACTGCTTGCAACATAGCAAGCTTTCGGACCGGATCGAGTATCTGGCGGTTAACTCCCTTTGGAGTTGTCGTCAGGGAGGATTTTCCCTGAAGGGGATCAAGTATCCTTTTTTCAGGATAGAGAGGGACCAGGAGTCCGCTCCCTTCTGCGCCCAGACTTTGGCAAAGTGGAGTAGCCTGGCGCCTACTTTCGTCTGGAGGACTTGCTGTTCATCTAGACTTCCCGAAGGACCTTCTAGATGGTCTATTCTTTCTCTCTGGTCTTCGACCTCTAAGAGGGGCTCTAGAAGAGGAGGCCCCTCGAAAGGGCTGAACAAAAGAGGGTCTCTCTTTCTTCTCTATCGGCACTGCCGGCCTAACTTCTTGGCTGAGTGCGTGAGTAGATCTTGAGTTGCCTTCTCCGTAAGAGATTTCGAAACCTCTCTAACCGTCTCTTGTGGAAAAAGGTGCGGGGATAAAGGAGCAAAAAGAAGAGATGTCCTTTGCAAGGGTGATACTGCTCTTGCTAAGAAAGAGCTAAAGACAGATCTCTTCTTCAAAACTCCCGTCCCAAAAAGAGAGGCAACTTCCACAGAACCGTCCATGACCGCTCTGTCCGGCAAGGCCAGCAGGACGCTCGAAAGTTCCTCCATGGAAACAAAGTCCGTGTCCTGAGCTCTCTTCGCTAATGCTCCTAACGCCCAGTCCATAAAGTTGAAGACTTCAAGGGTTTTAAAGAGGCCCTTTAGAAGGTGGTCCAGCTCACACATGCCCCAAGTCGCCTTAGCAGACAGCAACGACTTCCTCCTAGCAGAGTCCACTAAGGAAGCAAAATCCGCATCCGCGGAAGAAGGCAGGCCTAACCCCATCGGCTCTTTGGTCTCGTACCACCTTCCTGGTTTGCCTGTTAACTTGGAGGAGGGCAGGAAAACTGTCTTGCCGCTTCCCTTCTGGAAGTCAACCACTCTGAAAAAGTTTTCAATGCCTTTTTCATACAAAGAGCGGGGCGCATCTTAACGAACAAGGAAGACGATTTAAGAGCTTTAGTGCTGGACATCAACGATCCTGGTGAAGGAGGGTCCGCAGGATGAAGGGAGTCTCCGAACTCCTTTAGCAGCAAAAAGAGAAAGTCTCTTGTAGTCCGAAACTGCTACATCTACAGGCTCTTCGTCTTCCGATACCTGGTCCACTGATCTACAGAAGGAGATCGTTTTGGAGTGATCTGGCTCTTCCCGGGAGAAGAACTCCTTTCCCGAGAAGGGGAGTGCGTAACATTAGCACTCCTATACGAAGAGTGAGGCTCCTGTCTGTCGGCAACACTCTTGTGCCTACTAGACTCTTGTTGTCTAGGTTCGTCGGGTTCGTGGCGCTTGCTAGGCTCCTGGCGTCCTGATTCAGGGCGCTTGAACAGATCCCCCGCGTCCTGATTCCTGACGCTTACGGCTTCTTGGCGCCCTAACACTTGACGCCAACGTACTCCTGGCGTCCTGTTTTCTGGCGCCCTAACTCCTGGCGCCCTGACTCCTGATGCCCTGACCCTCGTGGCGCCTGACTCCTGGCGCCCTGACTCCTGGCGTCCTGACTCCTGCGCCCTGACTCATGGCGTCCTGGCTCATAGCGTCCTGATTCCTGCCTTCTAGCAGAATCCTGACGTCCTGAATCCAGCGTTCTAAGAGGCTCATTGACGTCCTTTTCTTGCGTCTTGCTGGCCTCTTTGCGCCTGTCTGGCTCCTGGTCCTGAAGACCCAAGGGATCCTGATACCTAAATCGGTTTCTGGTTCCTTGTAGCTAAACCGCTCGAGACTTCTGCTCGATGCGCTGTGTCTAAGAGGGCGCTTCGGGGTGAAGCCAGCCTATAGGGCGAAAGGGCTCTTCTCTCAGGAGAACAACTCCTATCCGACGAGTCCCTTGACGAAGGCGATAAACGCCCTGGAGATCGTGAGAGTTCTCTCCTATACGAAGAAGGACGCTTAGCGGAACTCTTCACAGGGAGCGAGACATCCTTCCCCTCCTTGTAGAGTCCTTAGCAAAAGAGCCTACGAGCGACGCTAACTGCTCTTGCAGATTAACCAAAACATTCTTGGTCGGATCTGAAGAGCAGCCCTCTTGTCTAGTCCTCTTAGGCCACCCGAAGGCCACCCAACCTCCAAAATCGGGAAAACGCTCTGGGCTGGAGTCAGCAGCGTCTCCTTTAGGCGCTTCCAGGCTCTCTTCAAAGGGCGCGAACGGTAGGCCGAACTCCATCCTCGTTTAGGAGAGGAAGAGTCTGAGGCCGAAAAAACACTCCTTTAGGACGCCTTTTCTGCGGCAATCCGAGGCAAGCCTGGGACTTAACAACAGGATCTGCCGAAGGACGCCTGACCGTTGGGGATGTTCTGCATCCTCCCTGCGGCTTTCGACATTCCTCCTCCCCTGGTCCTGGGAGTTGGAAGATGGTCTAGGCCTAAGGAGCAATGAGGGAACCGGTCCAGACGCCCCCCCACTGCACTGGGGACCACTGCACAAGTACTATCACCAATTCTTACCTTGGTTTAGAGCTCGTAGTGAGCTTGAAGTTTCTATAAAGCTTTTACATTTTTCCCTCTCTGATGAAGAATCTTTGGATTCAGAACAGGGAGAAGCAGCTGAGGCTAAGGGAAAAATTGTTAGAAGGAGAGTTAATTTCTTGTTCTAAGGAGCAAGATCTACTAGATGACCTAGCTGAAGCCTTCCTCACTCTATCTCTCTCAAGCTTCCTAAACATATGATGATAATTCCTTCCATTCAAGCTCCGTAAGGTTCTCGCATTCCACACAGGTGTTAATAAAAGAACATTCATTCTCCCTGCATTTAGCGCAAATACTATGCGGATCTAATGCCGATTTAGGCAGCCTAACCTTACAGTCTTCCCTACTGCAAACTCTAAACATAGGTGAAGCCTTAGCGTCAGACATCGTGAAAGAGTAGTCAAAACCAAAGTCGAAAAACAGTCCACAATAAGCGTATGCCAAGCCAGAGAAAAAAACAGAATACTGTCACCAAAAAAAACCAATCCAAATTCTCGGCAAACGAGTTGAAATCCAAGATGGAGGAAACGAACAATAGGTGTTGTCCGTTCAACCGACAGAGAAATTATGGCTTAGAAAACGGGAATAGTTCCAGACCCCGCCACCAGCGGCGGGAATGGTGGATCACCTGACCTACCTGTCGCGTGTGCCGCGAGTTTTGAAATTCTGTCGGGACGGACCGAGTCTATAGCTAAGTATATATCTGCTGGGTAAGTTACTTGTACAAAATTCGTTAGATACAGTTTTAGCAATCGATTTCTTTTTCTCCTTAACCGATCTTTTACGCTGCAAGATTGTTTGGCGTTTCATATAAGCAGTCATATCCTCGTCAGACCAGGCTTACATACGTCACAACAGAAGTCAAGTCACAAACCTGTCCACGACAAGAACTACAAATGTCATGGGGTTCATACTCCCTGCTACTCATCCTTGTCCCACAAACCGGGCAGTTCCTGATGTTGCTGGCAGAAGGAAGCATCGTAATTTCTTGGTAATCCCATTGTTAGAATTGGAACAGGTCAGTAGTTCCGGGTCGCGCAAAAGTTCGTAATTTAAGATAAGAACCACAAACAAGAAATCAAAGCTAATTCACTATTTCGTGATGTAATGCGTGAGTGGTAATTCATATAAAGTTTCATTTAACAAATAATGAAAGCTTTAAAGGCACAAAAAATGTTTAAGGAAATTTATAAAGAGCGGCCGTGATGTAAACAACACGGGCGCTCGTTAACAACTGATTTGAGGGAAGGTTTTCGTATCTGTCAACGACAGTGTTGCCAACTGGCGGACAGAATAGGAGGTAACAGGCCGTTGCCAATGTGGTAAATTTTGGGCGGTTTTTGTTTTTGGGGATTTAGGGCTAGATAAATTATATTAAGGTAATGTTTATTAATACCCGGGTTACCAGCTGGTCGCTGCAAGAGTGGCCGCTGGCCTGGCAAGAGTCACCTGAGCGTCTCTCACCAGCCTTCTGCTCCGTGCCGCGTCTTGGCGCCGAGCGAACTCTGGCGCCGAAACTTGGCTGCACGGTCTCCCGAGGGAGAACGTACACTCGGGATCTCTCGCGAACGAGAGACCGAGCCACCGGAACCTGACGTAGACGGCATCGCCGCTAGCACCAGGCGAGGAAGTACCAGAGCTAACCGATACTCCTCTGGTCCCCGTTCTATCTCTTCCTTACGGAAGGGGAGACGGGCCCCCGCTCCCGAAGGAGCAGGAGGACCAGCAGAAGGACCCCCCGTCCCACCGGGGGGGTTGGGACGGGCCCTTAGAAGTTCCCGAAGGAGACTTCTTAGGGGGGAAGGCAGCCTTCTTCTTCTTCGGCTTATGGGCCTTGAAGTCGAAGGGGAAGAGGCAGCAGCAGACGATGAAGACGAAGATGACAGCTTCCTTTTCTCCTCTTCCTCGTCAGCTCACGCAGGACAGTCGTCAGGTCCTCCATCCAGGCCGGAGCCGGGGCTATTGCCGAAGCAACACGGCCCGACTGCACCTGTCCGGAAGGACTGGACTGGAGAAGGACACACGTGGCAGGACCATCATGGACAGGCTCACGGAACCAGGAGCGACAGGAACAGCAACCAGCTCAGGAGCGGCAGGAACAGCGGCAGCGGTAGACCCAGAAGGGACAGCCAAGCCAACAGCGGGAAATCACATCAGCGGCAGGTACGGAGGCCCAGCGATCGCCTCGTAGAATCATCGGCAGCCAGTGGAACCTGGGTAACTGGCGGCCGGTTCCAGGGGCGAGCTGCTGGAACAGCGGAAGTCTGGGGCAGGCAACACGAATAAAACAGGCGGCGGCGGCAACCCCCCTCGGTCGGCGGCTGGGCCCTAGTAGCGGCAGACGGCGTCACCGACACAGCATGGGGAGTGTAGACCAGGAGGGGGGGAAGCAGCATAAGCGGCCGTGGTAGTAGTGGAGACCGCCCCAGACCTCGCTAGACGCTGCAGCAGCCCGTGGATGCTAGGCACGCCCTGCCGCCGCGGTGGTTCTACCTGTCCAAGGTCGTCTCCCACGGATGTAGCACTGCGGTAACATAGATAGATTAGTAAGAGGGGTTCCCTCACGCACGGGGGGAAGACATGCCCCATCCCGAACGCAAGGAAGACCCCAAATACAAAATACAACGAAGAAGCTGAGCGGGGGGCAGGAAGGAAGACGAAGAATCGGATACCAAGGGAGTCGCGGGAGAGCTTTCCGACGACTTCCTGGCAGACCTTCGCTTCCCCTACCCCCGCACAGCAGTGAAAAGTAATATGAAAATGAAACACCCGAATACTGCCCTTGCGATTCCACTTCATAGAAAACTTAAAGGGAAAAGATCAATTCCCTTGGGTAAGAACGGAAACTTGATCCAATAATATGATGCTATCATAAAATATATATGAAAATGAAACCGAATACTGCACTTGCGATTTCACTTTCACAAAAAAATCGTAAGGATCAATTCCCGGGTAAGAACGAAAATTGATCCAAATTAAATTTCATGCAAATAAATAAATGAAAATGAAAAGAATATTGCAATTGCGAATCCACTTTCATTGCATTCTATTATACAAAATTAAAAGGCTCGTGCCGAGCGCAATCACACTCTCGGTAACGAACGCACAGGGCAAAAATATAATGAAAAGAGTACTTACATTTTTCAATTACACACTTTCGCCCAAAAAAATACATGACTCGGCGCGAGCGCGCCCGCCCTCGGCACCGAGACATAATTCAAGGGTTCAATTCATGAAAAGAGAGGAAATCGCCGCATCTACGGCGATAACTCCATGTTGGTTCATAATTAAGTAATGAAAATGAAAACAGTGTACTTACAGTTTCATTTTCAAGTCAAACAAACCATTAGTAGAAAACAATATAAACAAAGCATACGACGATGAAGCGGGCAGAGAGCGATGACGAACACGTCCTTCACACCCGCGGCCGAAAGCAAAAGTGATTTGTTTACCTCCCAGTCGCGCGGCGCGCGACGATCGGACAAGCAGTTAACTACCGTTCTCCCCTTGTTCGAAGCTTACGACCGTTCCAGCTGCCGCTAGCTACTTCCTATTGTTAAAGGACCGATGGTTTGTATTACGTATCGGAACAAGTATGAATTTAACAGCAAACTTTTGCAAGTACGTATTGTGAAAAAAAGAAAAACAATAAATGAAAAAAGCTAAAAGTTAAAAACAAAAAATGAAAAAGCTCAAACTTAACCTAAATAAACAATGAACATGCACACAGCTCTGTAAGTGAGCTACAGTAGCCTCGCTTCAAATTACAAGCATAAACAACCATGATGCCAACAAGATAGTAAAGGTCACAAAACATAAAAAAAGTACACAAGAACAAGTAAAATTTCA
Source organism: Macrobrachium nipponense (assembly GCF_015104395.2). NCBI lineage: Eukaryota > Metazoa > Arthropoda > Malacostraca > Decapoda > Palaemonidae > Macrobrachium > Macrobrachium nipponense. Next base: position 11,914,652 of record NC_061087.1, read on the forward strand.
GTGTCAACTACAATTAACAACAAATGATAAGAAAATGGCTATGCATATCGCTACACCAAAACTAGTTCTGAACACTGAGAAAAATCGTAAATATCTAACATAAATTCAAAATACTCAATATTCACTGAAGAAAACACAACTACCAGTTCCCTAAGACTAACTTAATAAATGTTTAAAAGGATAAGCTCCTTTCACTTCACCTTTTTATTTCTCATGAAAGAGAATTCCACAGACATACTGGTTGGAATATATATACCTATAATTTAGGGCAAAGGCCAAGCACTGGGACCTATGAAGTTATTCAGCACTGAAAGGAAAGATGAGAGTAGAAAGGTCTGAAAGGTGTAACACAAGGAAAACCTGGCAGTTGCACTATGAAACAATTGTTAGAAGAGGGTGGAAAGTAAGAAGGAAGAAAGAGAACATGAACGGAGGTAGAGTAAAATGAATGAAAGGGGTGCATCTAGGGGCTCAAGGGACACTGCAAAAATCCTTAAGTACCTTAAGTAATACCTACAGTACACTGTAAAATATGTACTCTTGTTGGTACTTGTCATCAGTATCATGAATTCATTTTCTTACCTGAATTGGCATAGTACAAAGCAACTATAGATTCAATAAATTTGGCTATTTAAAACCTGAAGAAGAATTACCTAAGCGAAAACTATATTTGTACGTCAGTACTCTGTCTTGCAAGTACAATATACCACTACTCTACATACATATAACATATTTTGTAAACTATTGTCTTGTTTCGCAGACACAAATCATTGTGTTAAATCATTCTTGACCACTGTATTCTGAAAAACAACCCTAAAGATATTCATTTTCACAGGTATTCATTTTCTAGGCTATGTCAGGGATTTGCTTATCAAGTCAAAAGACTAATAGAGGGTTTGATTAGGTGAGCAAATACTAATAGTGATTCTTTTTTCCAAAGTCATCCACAAACAAATTTCTTCTAATTTGATTGATACTGCAGTGCTTGAAGACTGAGTCTCTCATATCCTGATGAAGGTTATGAAAATCCATGGCATTGTTCCAAAATCTTTGATGAATTTGCTGTAGAAGTCTGGAAGCTACAGCTAAGCTCTGTCTGTCTGCGAGTATGAAAGAGAACATGCCAATAGATCTCTCGATCCTCTCCACACAACTGATCTATTCACCTTACAACTGACATTAATGCAAGCAACCAATATGAACCAGTACAATGTAATGTGCATGGCAGTTATGTCATAGGTAGCTATATTAAAAAAAATACCATCACAGTAACTGTAACTAATGTTTATGATAGTGATATGATAAACTACAGATCAGTGGAAACAAAATATTTGTAAAGTTTGAAAAGCAATATTTACTGCTACAACAGTTCAACATTTTATCCCGTCTTCCTCTAATAGCTGAGTTAGTCTATCTTGAAATGTCCTGTCTCCAAATCTTGAAAAGTATACCGCTATAAATTTCAGTATAAAATCACTGCTAAAAAACGCAATGGCAAAGAAAAGCATGCTGTGATTTTTTCATATATACTAAATTCATGAAACACTTTCAGGAGGTGAACATCAGTATTTAGAATTTATTTTCACAGCGCAAATGGCGACACCTGTTGGCCAAAGGTTGAAAAGAGCGTGCTGTGAGAATGTGCTGAAATTACTTTCACCGCGAGGTGACAATCAGAATAGGAGGTCAGAATTTACCTATGTAGGTATTGTAGACAATTTTGTAGTAGACATTTCAGAAGGCATAGTAGAATAGTAGCCTACTAACGTAAGCATTTTAACCTTTACCAAACCTAACCTTAGACTCTGCGTCATATAGGGTAAAAAACCGCATGGTACAGGGGTGGACCATGTACGATCAATGTGTACAACCCCAAAATAAGTACATTATAACGCGTCCTGACATCGGAGATAGGCATCAGACGCGACTTCTTGTTGGTGAGAAAGGGAGCTAAAGACCTCTACTCCGGTGTCAAGACGCGTTATAATGTACTTTTCTTGGGGTTGTACACATTGATCGTACATGGTCCACCCCTGTACCATGCGGTTTTTTACCCTAGGTAGGTAGCCTACTAGGTAGAAGTAGGCAGGGGTTCACCTACCTGACAACCCCCAAGTGAACTGTGACCCCTTAGCAATCCGCATGGTAATTCTACCCATGGGTAGTTTGCACAGTTTAGTAATGTTTACTACCTGGGAGGGTCTATGGGGGGATAAACTCACTGGTCAAGTCAAGAAACAGCGCCCTAAGTGAGGTTAGGAAGGTAAGGTCTCGTTACGTCAAGGTATATAGTAGCTAGCATCCTAGGAAAGATTAAGTTAGGTTAGGTTTGTTTTCGTCGGCGGAACCTGTGCCCATCGTTCGTATTAAGACACTTAGGTCTAGGTCTACCCTGAGATACATAGCCTAAGCCTAGGTAGCTAGGTACCTATAGGCCGAAAAGGACTTGCCTGTTCATAGGCTAGGTAATTACGTTAAAGTTCAGATGATGCTTACCAATTAAATCTGTATTGGATACTACTGTTATAACGGAGCGATTGTAGTCATAATCTCGAAATATGTTTAGGACAGAAGCATTAATACGCCATTCGGAAGTTACAGGGCGAATAGCCGGTGGATTGACAGCAGACAAGGCGGCTCCTGCTATTTTCTCAACGACGTTTTTATTCCTTGCCTCCGAGACGTTAAGCATGCATGCAACTAGTTTGTGGGACATTCTTGCGTTAACTTTGTCGCGTGGGTCCTGCAGGACTACAAAAATACTTCTTTCAAATTGGATTAGCAGTCGGAGATAGGAAATCAAGTCTCCGGAGACTGTGGATTGTAGAACGTTGGACTCTCGTGGTCGGTTTGTTGACTAAACACAGCTGATTTCTGTATCCGATTCCTTCGTCTAAGAGTAATCAAACAGTTTTTATAAAAACTATAGCTGTATTTTTACAGTGTTTTCGTAAAAATAGCAATGCAATTTCATAGTTTTACATGGCCATATATTTAACATTCTAGCTTTTAAAAATAAACAGCACGAAACATAAAATTTATTAGGTACCTTAGGAGTTTAAAACAATATTCGAATACAGAAAATTTATTCATATATACATCTTAAAGTAGACCCACGGTCTGTGAGTAGACCAGACATATATTAACCTATCATCTTGATACAAATTTTGTACTTATTATTATATACTCAATCATAATATATATATTAATTCGTAAAAAAAAACATTTTTCTTGGTATGCTTTCCGATGGTTAACAGAACTTTTAGCACCAGAACATTGATTTCTTAACAACGTAAGCTAGATAGCAGATATAGATGGCAAAATCAAAATACAAGTACAATGCTGAACTCGTACCATATTTCATAAATATATTTTTCTTATTTCTCATAAAAACGCATATAGTAGACACGGGGTATCGCTCGACATACACTGTTCCATTACAATGTTTAAAGTTGTCATGAATATTGTTTGCTAAAGCTAACTGTTGATTACAATTATCCTAAACTTTGCTGTAGGCAATGAAATACTAGTCAGCGACCATGCGTTTATGTTGCCATATACTAGTTCCAAACAAGTAGTTCTACTTATATTTTTTCGATCCGTCTTTATGTATTCGTTGTTGTCTTTCTCTTTTTCTTGCATAGCACTACATATCACATGAAGTCCATAACGATGCAGCTACACTGAAACAAAAACTTTGTTATAACTGTAGGGTAGTTCATTTCATTAATCGATGATGTAGAGTTTCCCTAGTTCTCTCTCACAGAGCCTATTTCCTATATTAATGTTTGTAGTTTGTTCTTTGAGTTTATACTACTAAATAAAACCGCTTGGTTGCCATTTCCATCGGTGGTCGTATAAAGAGAAAGAAAAGCATGTTTTATCTGTAAGGCACCTATAGTTTTGTTTACATAGTTTATACTTACGAAGTCTATGAGTAACTCCTTAACGCCTGAACATTCACTTCAATACACAAATTTGAAATTATATACATATAGTGTTTATAACATGAGCACAAGTAGAAAAAATTACTGGGTTTTGACCTGACCGATTTTGACTCTATCTTTAAGCCATTAACGCTGGGCTGGTACACGGTGGTAGAAATCACATGATATATGCTAGGGGGACAGTATGAGCAAACATACTATACTCCACACTTGACAGGCGTCGAAAGAGGAGGGGTGATAAAACTCATTAGTGGTGGGCCCCTGTATACTATGTTTTCAAATATGATAATCTTTTTTTCCATACATATGTACTACCTTCCTTATATGTTTAAATCTTAACGAATTTCGTTTGAAATCATCGGATCAAGTTTATATATGCCTTGACTGATATTCATATTATGGCCATAATTTTCTTTAATTAACTGAACTTGAGGATATTCCTTTCCAGTACATTATTAGTATATGACTTTTTTGCCTCTGATCAGTTGATTGTATGATTATTCTCAGTAACATGCACAAAAATTCCACTTTTCACCTGTGCATATCTTACATGTTTTTTATTTTATTTTATTTTTTTAACGCTGTTCTATTCTCTTCTCCAGCGTTTTTTCCAGTTTGACCAAAACAAAATTTATCGCATGGCTTACATGGAATTGGATGTAGCCTACACATCCTTCAGTACTGTCGGAAGAGTTCTTTATAAGTACATATTTTGTTCTTATTATTCATAAATGTTAAATGAACCCCACAGTTCTTAAGAAAATGGGGAAAGTCTCTCATATTATTATTATAATATGGTAATGTAAGCAGATTTTGTTTTGCTTTATAAGTTTATTTTCTGTTTTGATACAGTCTTTCTGTCGCTTCTAATGTACTAATACACAGTCAGGAGATTTAAGTATTTTGCATGTATTCCTAGTCTTATCTATTTCACCATTAATATATCCAGGGCTACATATACGTAACGCATTTAAAAACATAAATACGAACACTGATTTCTCAACTTTATTGCTTTGACCAGAATAAAAACACTATTAAACACATCATTAGTTCTGTTCATCAGGAAATCCAAAAAAGGGTAGGCACCCATCCTTTTCCATTCACATAGTGAATTTAATTGGTGGTACTCATTGACTTGACTCGATAAAAGAAATTATATTTTCGTTCTATGGCTATATACAAGTTATATCGTCAACATACCTGAACCATACTGCATTACGTGGAATGATTTTAATATTTTGCTTTCACAAATTTTCATAAACAAATTACCTAACACTGGAGGTAGAGGGATACTCACTGTCATACACAAATATTTATAGCAAAAATTTCTCATTGAATGCAAATGTAAATTCTTTTACACGTAATTTAATCAGTTCGATTAGGGTGATCTTGGAAAAGGATATCACCCGGCTGTCTACTTTCTAATAAATCCGATAACAACTCCGGCAGATCGCCCTAAACGAATCTGGAAGGGGAATGGGTGGAGCCGTGCAGGAACTACGATTCCAGGTGGGATTAGACCTCATGCATGTTAAATTAGAGTGAGCTTCTCTCAACCAACAACACCCCGATATCTTAACGTGCCTGAGTTCGAATCCCACTGGATAGGTCAGGTTGCTTCATGTATTTCCTGTCCGAATTCAACCCGCTCAGGAAGAGGAGCTTTCAGAAAGGCCTCAGGAAATCGAGTTGAGATGTTGCTATTATTACGAGTAAGGTCGTTACGTATAAATGGAACGATTTGCTGAGGGAATTTGATATCACACGTAGCTGTCATAAGCCTTATTGGTAATGGGGGCTGAGCAGGCTCTCAGGAGCTTCTTGTAAACTTTTTTTTATTAGAATTAATTGTCTATACTACTATTAGTATTATTATTGTTCGAATAGCGCAGACCCACTTGCAGAAAAGTTTTGTTGAAAAGACTAGCTGTATCAGCTGAATTGACTTTATAATACGTCTTTTCACTTCTAAAGATTGTTTACTTCGATAATAAGGTTCACAAAACTTGGCCAATACTCGCAATCTGGTTGTAAATGGAAAAAAAGAGAGGATCTGTCTTGTATAATCATTCCTTACTGATGAGGATTGTAGAGGAAGAGGGAAAGTAAAACACGCAGAGTACAAACCGCAGAGTTTACATTCAAATGTTATAAATTAGCGTAGACAGTGGGCCGTTTGTAAACGATTTACGGAAACTCTACGTTTCACCTTCCTGTTTACTGTTTTCAGTACGGAATAAATAAACAAGACTCAGATCCCCTCTGTTATTTTTTTTTCTGGCAGATTATGAACTTTGGCCAGGTTTTATCAAGCCTTCATGTTGAAGGAAACAAAATTATTAGGAGAACTGAAAAGACGTGTTATAAATTTAATTCGGTGATATAGATATGCTTATCAGCAGAACTTATTATTATTATTATTATTATTATTATTATTATTATTGTTATTATATTATTGTTTTTTTTTTTTTTTTTGCTCTATCACAGTCCTCCAATTCGACTGGGTGGTATTTATAGTGTGGGTTCCGGGTTGCATCCCTGCCTCCTTAGGAGTCCATCACTTTTCTTACTATGTGTGCCGTTTCTAGGATCACACTCTTCTGCATGGGGCCCGGAGCTACTTCAGCCTCTAGTTTTTCCAGATTCCTTTTCAGGTATCTTGGATCGTGCCTAGTGCTCCTATGATTATGGGTACGATTTCCACTGGCATATCCCATATCCTTCTTATTTCTATTTTCAGATCTTGATACTTATCCATTTTTTCCCTCTCTTTCTCTTCAAACTCTGGTGTCCCATGGTATTGCGACATCAATGAGTGATACTTCTTCTTGACTTTGTCAATCAACGTCACGTCTGGTCTGTTTGCACGTATCACCCTATCCGTTCTGATACCATAGTCCCAGAGGATCTTTGCCTGATCGTTTTCTATCACTCCCTCAGGTTGGTGCTCGTACCACTTATTACTGCAAGGTAGCTGGTGTTTTCTTGCACAGGCTCCGAGTGGAGGGCTTTTTGCCACTGAATCATGCCTCTTTTTGTTACTGGTTTCTGTGCAAGTGCCGGGCATTCACTTGCTATGTGGTTTATGGTTTCATTTTTCGTATTGCACTTCCTACATATGGGAGAGATGTTATTTCCGTCTATCATACTTTGAACATATCTGGTTCTTAGGGCCTGGTCTTGTGCCGCTGTTATCATTCCTTCAGTTTCCTTCTTTAGCTCTCCCCTCTGTAGCCATTGCCAATTGTCATCGCTGGCTAGTTCTTTAGTCTGTCTCATGTATTGTCCTCTTGGTTTGTTGTGCCAGTCTCTGTTCTTTCTGTCCTTTCCTTCCTGTTCTCTGTATATTTCGGGTCTTCGTCTACTTTATTAGTCCTTCTTCCCATGCACTCTTTAGCCACTCGTCTTCACTGGTTTTCAGATATTGCCCCAGCGCTCTGTTTTCGATGTTGACGCAGTCCTCTATAACTTAGTAGTCCTCTCCCTCCTTCCTTTCGTGTTATGTATAGTCTGTCCGTATTTGCTCTTGGGTGTAGTGCTTTGTGTATTGTCATTTGTTTCCTGGTTTTCTGATCTATGCTGCGGAGTTCTGCCTTCGTCCATTCCACTATTCCTGCGCTGTATCGATTACTGGCACTGCCCATGTGTTTTTATGGCTTTTATCCATATTTCCGGCGTTGAGTTTTTGACTTGAGTATCGCCTTGCGTTACTCTGCATATATTCTTTCCTGATCGTGTCCTTCATCTCTTGGTGTTTTATATCTCCTCCTTCTATTATTCCAGGTATTTGTATCCTGTCTCATCTATGTGTTTGATGTTGCTCCCATCTGGTAGCTTTATCCCTTCAGTTCTCGTTACTTTGCCTTTTTGTATGTTGACTAAGGCGCATTTTTCTATTCCAAACTCCATCCTGATGTCCCCAGATACAACTCCTTACAGTCTGGATTAGGGTATCTATTTCCTTGATGCTCTTACCATACAGCTTGATGATCGTCCATGAACATCAGATGGTTGATTTTGTTGCCTCCTCTTTTCTTGAGTGGTACCCGGCATCCATCTTCTGTAGTACTTTTGTCATGGGAATCATGGCTACTACGAAGAGTAGTGGGGACAGTGAGTCGCCCTGGAAGATCCCTCTCCTGATATTAACCTCTGCTAGTCTTATTCCTGAGCTTGTAAGTATTGTATTCCAGTTGCGCATTGTATTTTTTGAGGAAGCTGATGGTATTTTCCTCTGCCCCATATATTTTCAGGCATTCTATTAGCCATGTGTGTGGTATCATGTCGAAGGCTTTCTTATAGTCTATCTCCCATGCCATGCTTAGGTTGGTTTTCCTTCTTCTACTGTTCTTCATACCCTTTTGTCTATCAGAGCTGGGTCTTTTGTGCCCCTACACTTCCTTCTGCAGCCTTTCTGTTGGTGGGGGATGGTGTTTGTCTCCTCTAGGTAGTTGTATAGCCTTTCACTGATGATACCTGTTTAAGTAACTCCACATTATTGGTAGGCAGGTGATAGGCCTGTAGTTACTGGCTATATTTCCCTTACTCTTGTCTTTTGTACTAAGGATGATTCTTTCCTGTGGTCATCCATTTGGGTGCTTGGTGATTTGAGATACAATGCTGGAGTTGTTCTGCTATTCGTGGGTGTAGGGCCTTGAAGTTTTTGAGCCAGTATCCATGGAGTTCATCGGGACCTGGGGCTTTCCAGTTTGGCATTTTCTTTAGTTGGTGTCTGACTGTGTCTGTCGTGATGTCTGTGAATCTTTGTTTTATTCTCCCTGTTTCTTCTTCCTTGACTTCTGGAGCCATGTTGCATGTTTGTTGTGTGATAACCGGATTGCTCCATATGTTTTCCCAGAGTCTCTTACTTGGTTCGGCTTCAGGAATTTCTGGTTGCTGCTCTTCCCCTCTTAGCTGGCTGTATAGTCTTTTCGATTAGTTCCGAATAGTTTGTTCTGTTGGTATCCCTTATTCCTGTTCATGTACCGTTGGATCTTGTGTGCTTTGGCCTTAAGCCTCTGTTTTACATCTTCTATTGTGTTGTTTAGTCCCCTCTCTTGTACTTTGTATTTCTCGTTGAGTTCCTCCCTTGTTTTCTTGCTTCTTAGCCTTTTCCTTCCCCCTGCCATCTCTTTCAGTTTACTCAAGTTGATCTCATCACCATGATTTGCTTTTCCAGGCGCCTTTTCCAAGGAGGTTGCTGTTTTGGTTCTGTTGGGCTGTTGGGTTGTGACGGTGTGGTGGTGTTCGAATCCCCATCAGTTCTGCTACTAATCTTGCTCCTGCATATGTCAAGTTATTTGTTTCTGTGATACTGGTGGTGTGTATTAGGCCCATTATTTCATTGACCTCACTTGTTTTCTCCTTAATTTCTTGGTGTTGTAGGCTTTCATGGAGGGGATCTTTGTTCTCTCTGTATCTGGCTCCATCCATTGTCTAATCTTTTCTACCCATTCCGTCCTCTCTGTTACTTCGTCGGTGTTTCTTCGTGTGTCGTTGTTTGATACTTCATCCTCCCTGTCGTCCTTCTGTGGCATCGTCTCTCAGTTCGTCTTCGTGTAATTCGTTGTCGTATGACATTTCCCTTTCCAGTTCTTCTCTTTCTGTTGGGGAGAGCCAGTTCTTTTGCTTTATGTTCCTTACTTGGTCTGCCAGCCTCTGCTCTGTTTGGGGGGTGTTATTCCTCTCATTCCAGATGTTGATCAATCTTCTTCTATATCCTCTCTCCGTCGGGTTGGCTTCTGATGTAGCATCTCCATATTTCCTTATTTTCTTCTTCTTCTTCATTTCTTTCTTCCTTTTTGCCTCTGTAGCTCCAATCTCAGGCTGGTTGATTACTGTCGTTGTGGTGATCAGTTGCTGGATGACGACCTCCAAGTACCTGACCGTCTTCCCCTACAATTGGGTTGAATACCTGGTTGCCGGACGAGGCTCCTCTGTTGGCCAGAGGTTCCATTTACGTCGTTGTCGTTTATTCCTTCATTTCTTTCCATCATGCTGAGTTTTGCTATTTAACCCATAGCTGGACCCTACCCCATCAGGGATAGGTACTCATTTACAGCTGAGTAGACTGAGGAAATTATGGTAAAGATCCTTTCCCAAGGAATCAACGCCGAGGAGAGCGGTCACCCATCCAACGGCTGACCAGCCCCAATGTTGCTTAACTTGACTTAAGTCTATTGACGACCTAACCAACTCCTCCACGGCGCCACATTATTACCTTCCTGTTTACTGTTTTCAGTACGGAATAAATAAACAAGACTCGATCCCCTCTGTTATATTATTATTATTATTATATTATTTTATTATTATTATTATTATTATTATTATTATTATTAAAGCACGACCTAAGAACAGGGAGATCAATCTAAACAGAAATTTAGGTCTTGACAAGATGCTGACAAGTTTGAAAGATTCAACAGAAAAAAAATTGCGATAGAAGAGAGATTAAGGAAGAAATGGTAAAATAAGACCAAGGTTAAAATCAGGAATTAGAAAAACAAAAAGAAGAAAAAGGAAATTGAACATGAATGCCCTGGTAATGAACCCAACTTAGAACAGGTGAAATATGCATTGAATTTTCTACAGCGAAATCGAGTTTTCTGTGCAGCGTATAATGCTGTATGAAACTATCAGCCACATTCCATGAAACTCTCAGTCAGAACCCATGAAACTTTCAGCCACGGCCCGGTGGCGTCCTGTGTTGTTGGCACCTATAGCTGTGCCAACACACGATCACGGCTAACTTTAACCTTAAATAAAAGAAAAACTACTGAGGATGTAGGGCTGCAATTTGGTGTGTTTGATGATTGGAGGGTGGATGATCAACATACTGATTTGCAGCCCTCTAGATCCAGTAGTTATTAGGGTCTGAGGGTGGACGGACAGACAAAAAGCCATTTCAATAGTTTTCTTTTACATAAAACTAAAAAGATGTGTGACCTCTCTTTCGCTACCGTTTATGTATATCAGTCCAGTTGGTTCCGCATCCTATATCCAAGAAAAGCACTTAGTAGACATTCTTAACCCGCTAGTTGGTATCACCTCTGATGCTAATATAAGAAATAATGATGACTTGATTAAATAGATGAAATGATGTATAGATTTATACTAAATCCAGACTTGTTGTAAGTTTTGATATATCATTATTCACTAAAGTACCTATTGAATATCTTCTGGAATCTTTATTGGAGTTATCAGAAAACAGACAGCTGGATATACCATTTCCCAAGAACACTGGTTGAATTTATTGATTTTTAGAAAACAATGTAATCTGAATTCAATCGGATATTGTGCTCACGAAATTTGGTCTGGCAATTGGTAAACCTCGGTATCCATTGTTTAAATAATTTGTTAGGAATTTTTTCAAAGCAAAATATTAAACAAATCATTCCACGCACTGATGTGCTTCAGGTATATTGAAACAATTTCGATATGGCCAGGAACGAAAATGTAATAACGTTTCTGACAAGGTAAATCAATTAGTACCATCGATTAAATTCACCGTGGAAATGGGAAAGGGTGGGCACCAAACCTTTTCTCGGATTGCCTGGTACATAGAACTAGTAATGTATTTAAATGAAGTATTTACAGGAAACCTATCGTATAAATGTCACCAAATTCTTGCTGGATGTTTAGTGCTCAAATCTCCATAAGATCAAGGATTAAAACTTGTTCACACACCTGCGATGGGTTAAAATTCAGCTGCCACATGTGCATAGCAAAATTCGTTAATTTCTTGCGCATATTATTGTACATATTTCATGCTAGATTTCCCCTTGTATATCGTTTTTAATAGAATAAAAACTTGGTACATGTTGCATTAGCCGCGGTCAATTTGTTTACTTACCCAGATATTGCAAATCCTAGCAAAAAATGCTTACAACCACCCTTTTAATATTTTAATTCATTTAGAAGGCGGGCGGGGAAAGATTCCTTTAAGCTCATTGATTTGAACTGAATTCTAAAATTACGTATGACTCTCTCTCTCTCTCTCTCTCTCTCTCTCTCTCCCTTCTCTCTTCTCTTCTATCGTCTCTCTCTCTCTCTCTCTCTCTCTCTCAGGTGCATGAGAAATACGCTTCAAGGTTCTCATTACAAATCGTCACACATCAGTGTGTTGCTTGTTGTTACCAAACAGATCTCATACAACTCTCCTTGTGGAGGGCTGTAGTACATCAAACCAAATGAATGAAATGATTAAGTTAATCATCAATCATATATCATTTATTGTAGATAGAGTAAAAGTCATTGCTTCTTAGTAGGCATATACTCAGTACTAGGTGTTTTCTTTTATCATTATTTTGGCAACGGACATAGACAAGCTATTTCTCAATTCAAATATTTACGAAACCGTATTGGCAGGAAACAAAATTAAATATAACTGTATAGCGATGTCTACAAAGATGGGTTTCACAGTATTGGTTGTAAGACGTATGTTACATTACTAACCGCATTTTACCCTTAAAAAACAAAAACACTATAGTATAATGGCAATGAATCGACAGGGTTTTGAGACAGACAGACAGAAAGAGCAGTATGTCCAAAATAAAAAGCCCAAGACACGTTGAAAAGCACAAACGTGCTTATCGAGACACCTAACTTTCAACAACTCACAAAACATGAATCATCTTTATTTTTGTTATCATTGTTTCTGGTTAATGCGAGAACCAACATCAGATTAATTATATAATTATGATAATCAGATCTTAACAGTTATAACAATATCCTATTTTTGTGTCAGCATTTATGATATATATATATATATATATATTTATATATATATATATATATAATATATATATATATAACTTTAGGAGGAGGTTAACAAACATACATACAGACTAGCTCGTAACAGTATAAAAAGAGCTGTTGAGATGGTTGTACCCATATTCATATGGAACGGATCAAATAAGCTATTAATTTTTTAATAAACTTTAACACATCAGAAAACCAGATGGAAAAGGGGTGGAAAAGAAAAATGAGGAATGAAAAAAAAAATTATAAAAGAAAAAAGCGTAGTTCAAAACAAATGAACATACAGATATACAATAGAATAACATAACGGGCAAGTGAAACATGTCAGAAACGTACAGCTGTGAACTTCCAAATCTAGGTTAAGGTTAGATTGTTCTTAGATTTTTCATCTGTTTACTAACTTTATCGTTATGTTTATTAGTGTATGCATGTAAAGGAAACAAACGATAGGATGAAAACTTGTGTGCGAATTAACGTATAATCTAAATTGAGTTAAATATTTGAGACTCATGGTAGGCCCACACATTTAGTAGGGATATCCTAATAGAATAAAAAAATGGACATTAGCTGGTTTTGGAGGTAATATGGTATAAGCCATATGCTCAATAATACAGAAGGAGATTGTTAAAACTGCATAGAACGAAAAATCTAAAGGTGCCATCTGGGAAACAAACTAATGATTTGATTTGTCCATGCATAAGATACACGGTATGCCTGGTATCACTAGGAGTGGTAAGATGGCCGTCTACACACTGCTGCATTTATCCCGGTCATTTGTCAACTCAAAGCTTAACTGGATACAAATATTCTAAAGATATGAATATAAACTCTCTCTCTCTCTCTCTCTCTCTCCTCTCTCTCTCTCTCCTCTCTCTCTCTCTTGCACACACACGTAGTGACACAACTTTTGAAGAGTACACTTTTCAGTTTGATTGTTACATGTACTGTACACAACGTTTTGTCAATTGATCCCTCAAACAGGCGTATGAAATACAAATGCAGCTAAGAAACTATATCACCCTTGAATAATGTCATGTGTTACTTTTCGCCGTTCATCCTTTCTACAGTTTAATCATAAGAAATTTAAATCTAATACAATGAAATGTTCCAGCAAACTCTTCAGGAAATTCAATATAAATATTTAAAAAGGAATGGCATCCGCCTGAGGAGAGGACGAGAAAGTAGAAAAAATTATAGAAGCTTTAAATGGAATACTTTGTGGCTGGTATCAAAATGTAAAAGTTGTTGGTGGTTGAGATATGATATCAGATCTGTGACGGAGGAAAGACTATGAGGTGTACTGCGCAAGCGCGAGTCATCTTCAGTTCAGTGCTGACAACATCCCCGTTGAGTGTGTGTACGTAGAGGTGTTTGTGTACGACGAAATCCATTATTCTCGTTGGAGTTATTTTTCGTAATTGATGTGCGTCTGGTATTCGAATCAGAGAGTGATATGTGCTTGATTATTGAAACACTGAGTGATTTTCAAATACTAGGATAGCGATTTGCTGAGTTAGGAAATAACGAGAGGTGAGTGTTGGGGTGACAGGTTTCTTCATTCCATCTGGTAGATGAGTCAGGTTTTGTGTCGTATTGCCTTTTTCCTTCTTGCATGATTAATTTTCCCTTTTTCAGATTTCACATGATGGTACTTTAGATTATTGTACTTTATTGTGTTTATTTTTTTTCAGGAATCGAATTTGTGAGTTTTAGAACCCGCACCGTGACCAGTTAATATAGCCTAGTAATCTTCACATACCTTTCTCACATAGGCTTGCTTAACGTTTTGGTTGTGTCATTGACTTGTAGACCTACCGTAGTAGAAACCGTTATTTCTTACGTACGCAAGGCTTAAATGAACTGTGTTTAATCCCAGCAGATAATTTTATTTTTTGCAAACTTTGTCAGCATTGTCAGTTCAGAGGCCACCGTATGGTAGGCCTATTGGAATAAAGCAGTCGTTCACGTACTAGGTAACACCTAGGAGGTTACTATAGCCTAGTGTTTAATGTTATTAATGATTAGGCAGTTAAGAAATCGGCATACCTAGACAAGAACAGAGAGGTCTTGAGACCAAACTGGAGGCTAGACTTTTAAAAGTTGCTTATTACCTAGTATTGTTGGGTGACCCAATTAAATATTTCCTTGTGTAGGCTAACCCAGTGAAATTTACAAGATACTTATGCGGAAACAGAGTAGGCCTAGGCTATGAATTACATGATATAAACCTGGCTAAATAGCCCAGCCCATTTACCAGATATGATTAGCCTACACTAAGGTGGTAACCTTGCCAAAGAAAGTTATGGAAATTTTTAACACAGCCCAGAATAAACTCAGGCATAATCTAGTACTTAAACAATGTACTATATTGTATATGTGAAAAAAAGTTAACACAAAACTAGTTATAAACAGTTTCAAGTCATCTGAGCCAAGATCGAATTTGAATGTTTTAGCACATTCATATTTGTAGCCTGAAGAATATACAATAGGTTCCCACAACATAAGAACATATTAGTACTGAAAATATTACTTAATCAATATTGAAACCAATGATATGAAGACAAATGGTTAAAGCTGAAACCTACAACTTTAGGAAAATTCCATCCATGATGAAAAAATAGGCTATTACCTTATTGACTTTAGGAAAATGCCATCCATGATGAAGAAATATTACCTTATTGACTTTAGGAAAATGCCATCCATGATGAAGAAATATTAACTTATTATAAAATAAAAATATTTTAACTATTCCACTGAATCTACAACTTCATTATACACCACAAAAAATATCATTATTTATAAACTAATTTATGAAAAAATTAAATTAAACATTACCCTGTTACCTTACCATATACGATATTAAACATTACCCTGTTACCTTACCATATACGATATGCACTGGCTGCTGCAGCCCTCTGGTTCAGTAACTACCTACTAATTTATAGGCCACACAGGTGAAGGAGGAATGTAAAAACACGAACAAAGAATATAGATATCATAAACACAAACAAATGGTATATAAGTACAAAACAACATCAGCATAGGCTAAGGCAGTAAATATTATGGTCATCAACTGGGCAAAATAAAGTCCTTGGCGTCATTTAGGCAATTTCTTGTTGGCAAATGTTTTGCTATCTTGATTCCTTACCAGTAGACTGTAGTGCAAACATACTTCTGGGTTGCTGTTGTTACAAATTTACTTGTGAATTTTACCGTTCCCAACCCAGCTACCTAATATGTAGTAAATATAACTGAAGCATAGCCTACTACCATGGCCTGGTTCCTGCCAGTTGATGACCATAATATTTACCGCCTTAGCCTATGCTGATGTTGTTTTGTACTTATACCATTTGTTTGTGTTTATGATATCTATATTCTTTGTTCATGTTTTTACATTCCTCCTTCACCTGTGTGGCATATAGATTAGTAGGTAGTTGCTGAACCAGAGGGCCGCAGTAGTAGTCTTCAGCAGCCATTGCATATCATATATGGTAACAGGGTAATGTTTAATTTAATTTTTTCATAAAGTAGTTTATAAATAATGATATTTTTTGTGGTGTATAATGAAGTTGTAGATTCAGTGGAATAGTTAAAATATTTTTATTTTATAATAAGTTAATATTTCTTCATCATGGATGGCATTTTCCTAAAATGTTAAGTAATATTTTCAGTACTAATATGTTGGTATGTTGTGGGAACCTATTGTACATTCTTCAGGCTACAAAATGAATGTGCTAAAACCAAACATTCAAATTCGATCTTGGCTCAGATGACTTGAAACTGTTTAGAACTAGTTTTGTGTTGATTTTTTTTTTCACATAGTATACAATATAGATTGTTTATACCTGTGGTGAGCTTATCAACTATGTAATAATAAAATTGTCATAAATATTCAGTTGAGTGTTGCGGTACCTAGTATAACCTTTATATTAATCTCCAGAGTTCGTTTGCAGTTACCCTAACCATATGTCAAGGCAAAGGAAAAGAAAAGCAAAAAATATATAAATAAGCATTTTACTGTATTTACTATAAAAATTCACATTTATTTTACAAGAACAGTCCTGTAGGGAGTTATGAATTCATCAAGAATTACTTTCACTTGTTTTTCATGGAGAGCTTAGGTTAAATGTTTAAATAGTGTTTGCATCATTAGTTTTTCTTAGCAAAAAAGAAAACTACAACATGAGATGTCATTATCCTGAGCTATTTTTTAAAAATTTAACTGCTGATTATTAGAAACTCCTCATCTGGTATACTTTTTTATCAAACAGGTATTTCTTAGTTGTTTTGCTTCCAAAACAACTTGGTAAAGTTTCTGCATCTTCATTTACTGAAAGTAAATGTCTTAGAGCTTCTGCTTCTGATATATGTACATGAGATCATTTCCTTCTGTCGCTTATGGCTAGCCAGTTAGCTCTAGCCTTGTAAAGTGTTATTGTTCCGATACGTAATAACAACCCTCGGTCCTTTAACAATAGGAAGTAGCTAGCGGCAGCTGGAACGGTCGTAAGCTTCGAACAAGGGTGGGAGAACGGTAGTTAACTGCTGGTCCGATCGTCGCGCGGGAGGTAAACAAATCACTTTTGCTTTCGGCCGTGTGTGGATAGGACGTGCTGTCATCGCTCTGCCCGCTTTGTCGTTTGCTTTGAGTTTGAGTATTTGCCCTCTCTTTCTGTGTAATTCAGAGTGATTGTAAGTACTTTGCATTTCTTTTTGATCATTTATGATGAGTGAGGAAGAAAGAAATGGAGATTTCACAGCCCCCACTCCCGTCGCCGTAGAGTGTGTCCCGGGCTGGAGGGGCGTAGATGTGGAGGATTCAGAGCGTGGATGTAGATCCTCACGAGGTTGTACTCGTTGTCGGGGGCGAGAGTGCTCCCGCAACGAGCCCTGTGTAACGTGTATGCATTGGTCCGAGCGCAGTGGGTGCTGTACGAGGGCAGGAAGAGACTTAGGCCGCCCAAGAAGTCATCGGAAAGTCCAGTGACTCCTTTGGTAACGGACACTTCGTCCTCTTTCCTGCCCCCCCTCCCGCCAGCCCCCACGTTTCGCGCCTTCCCCTGCGGGGGGGGTAGCGGAGTCCTTCTCTCCTCTCGATCCGTCGAGTGTGGAGGAGGGCGCCCGCTACCCGGGACGTCCAGTTGTACTCGGGGTCTTCCGTCCGCTCTGGGTGGGGTTCTTCTCCCCCCAGGCGCGAGGAAGCCCCTCTCTAACTAACCGACTGTTGCTTCCGCAGGTGTGCCATCAGCGAAGGACGACCTGGGACAGGTGTGGGAGTCGCTGGGGACTGCAGGTAGTGCCGAGCATACAGGGGTTGATTCAGCGGTTGGCGGGGGTCGGCAGTGGTTACTCATGGTGCGGTAACCACTACAACAACCACAATCTCGACACCAGCATATGAGATGCCACCGCACCTGGTGTATACACCACATATCATGTCGGTAACACCCACGGCTGCAATCCAGAAACCAATTCCTGCCGTGCCAAAGAGGACGGTGCCACCGCCACCTGGGTTCTTTGTATTGCCGACCCCGGACTTCCGCTGCCCAAAGAGTACCCCCCTGGACCTGCCGCCAGTGCCGAGGATGACGGTAGCTGCCGACAGGACGCCTGGCTCTCCTGTGGTACCTGCCGTGCCTGCCGTACCTGTTGCTGTTCCAGCCACTCATTCCCTTTCAGATCAGGTGCCTGCTGCTCATTCACTTTCAGATGTCCCTGCCGTTCCTGCTGTTCCTGGACCTGTTCCTGTTGTTCCTGCTGTTGGTGGTGCTGTCACAGTCTCAGGTCTTTCCGGACAGGTGCAGTCGGGCCCTGTTGCTTCGGCAACTGCCCCGGCTCCCTCCTGGATGGAAGACCTGACGTCTGTCCTGCGGAGCCTGGCGAAGAAGAAGAGGAAGAAGGTGTCGTCGTCGTCTTCGTCGTCTTCTTCGTCGTCTGCTGCCTCTCCTTCCCCTTCGACTTCTAAGGCCAACACCGAAGAAGAAGAAGGTTGCCTCCTCCCCCCCTAAGAAGACTCCTTCGGGATCTTCAAAGGGCCCGGCTCGCTCAGGCGAGCTGGGGAGCTCTTCTGCTGGTCCTCCTGTTCCTTCGGGAACGGGGGCCCGTCGCTTCTTCTGCAAAGAAGAAGTCGACGGGGACCAGAGGTGCACCAGCCTCGGCTGGTTGCGTCCTCACCTGGTGCTAGCGGTTCTGCCGCTAAACCAGGTTCCGTCTCGGCCGCTGCTCGTTCGCGAGAAGCACCGAGTGGACGCTCTTCCAAAGAAGACCGTCCAGCCAAAGTTTTTGACGCCCGGGATCTTCCGCTCGCCGTCCAAAGACCAGCGGCGCGGAAGGGCATAAGACGTGGTCGAGAGTCGTGCACACAACTCTCGCCAGGCCAGTGGACGCTCTCGCAGCGATCAACTGGCTGCTCGGGCTGACGTGACGGGTCGCTCCGCACCAGCCACGGGTTGAGGCGAGGAAGAGTCCCCGCGGCGCCGGTACCAGCCACGGCTGGGTACCAGCGGCTCGACGCGCCGAGAGGACGCTCGGCCGGTCTCGACGCGACAGAGAGCCTAGCAGGTCACCCGTCCGCCGCTCCCAGATGGGACCGGGCGGAGACGGTGACCAGCGGCAGCTCGCCTGACGCTAGAGATCGGTCTCGACGTTCTCAGCCGAGCCAATCGCCCCAGGCGAGTGGCAAGGCTAGGCTGCTGCTCGACCGTCACCGCGGGTTGACGATCAGCAGCAGCCCCTCCACGCACGCTGGTTCCTGCCAGCGAGCGAGGGGGGAGCGTCAGGTCTGCTCTCCCGTACCTTCAACCTCTCGGGCTATACCGGGAGGACGAAGGGTACCGAGGATCGATCACGAGAGGTGCGCCGCTCGTGACCCAGCTATGACGCCGTACGGCTCAGGCACGGTTTTAGGACCGACCAGAACGTACGCAAGTAGTTGGAGGCGACCGTCAGGGGTCTGTCGCTGTTCCTCCTTCTGAAGGAGGAGTATCGCGGGATATGCTCTTGCTGGAGGGACTGGACGGTCCTACTCCACAAGACGCAGTAACTCCCGAGATACAGAGGAACTTTGCAGAGGTCATTAAGCTGATGCGTCTGCATAATGACCTCGCGGAAGGATCGCCGCTACCACCGGCAGAGCCCACGTCCCGGCTCGAATCATTTTGGGGTCCCAAGAGGGAGCCCCAAAATGTGGTGGGGTTACCGCGATCTGAGCTTGCAGACTCGGTCCTGGATCAGGTGGAGAATCTCGCTCTCAGGACGGGAGGACTCGCTAAAGTCCGGACGGTCTTCTAAGCTTGCTTCCTCCTCCTCTACAGCGGCAGAGGCGATTCTACGTGCCTTCGGAAGACCGATACTGCCTAAACAGGTTAACCCGGAGTTAGCGAGGCTGACTCCAGGTGTGTCCCTGCAGCAGCTCCTGTCGGAGAACCTATGGTTCTCGCAGCAGAGGCACTTGCCCTGGCATCTACCGCTATGGCAGCATTCCAGGCAGTTTCCTGGTTGATTTGTGGTCCCTCACAATATCCAAAGTAGCGGCCGGCTCCGGGAGTTCTGCTCTCGAGACGACGCTTCTTTAGGAGACTGTGCCAGTCTGGAGGAAGAGCATCTCTTACCTCGCCCATCAGACTGCTAACCTGTGGGCCAACTTGGTTCTTCGACGTAGGGATGCAGTCCTTACCGAGTGACCAAGGGGCCGGGCGTGAGGCGGCACTCGGGCTTCGAAATGGACCTCTTAGGAGTTCCCCAGCTGCTCTTTCCTGGAGAGATGGTGGACGCTGCGGTGGAAAGGCGGCGCACTGACGAGAGTGACCGCTTAGTTCACCAGGCAGTCTCGAAGGTTACTGGGCAATCTCGAGCGACTGCGGCCAAACCAAAGAGCTTGGCTAGCGCTTCCACGCGGCGAAGACGGTTGCACCGTCCAAACCCGTGTGAAGACTCCTGCTGTTTCAACTTCTGCTAGAGGAGGCCGCAACCAGCCCTCCTCCCAGCCCTCCTTTCCCCGAGGAGGTGCTGGAAAGAAGTCGAAACGAGGAGGGAAACGCTAGGGACGGCGTTCCCCCTCACCTGCTGCCGGAAGTGGGGGGGTGCCTAGCGAGCCATTGGGCGACTTGGCAGCGCTACGGCGCCGAGAACTGGATAGTAGACGTCCTTCGGGAGGGATATCTACTACCCTTCGAGTCTCGGCCCCCCCTCATCTCCAAACCGGTCCACCTACAGACCTATGTCGGGGATCAGCAAAGGACAACGCTCTTCGACAGGAGATCAAGACCAATGCTGGCGAAACGAGCTGTAGAAATCGTGGAGGACCAGTCACCGGGCTTTTACAGCCGCCTCTTCCTAGTGGAGAAGGCATCGGGCTGGCGTCCGTGTGATAGACCTCTCTCCCCTGAACCGCTTCGTTCGCACGACGCGGTTCACGATGGGTCCGCACGCTCGGTGCTCGACTCGATCAGGGGGAACGATTTCATGCTTTCAGTGGACTTGAAGGACGCGTATTTTCAAATACCCATCCATCAGTCCTCCAGAAAGTACCTCCGCTTCATCTTCGACGGGACGGTGTACCAATTCAGGGCACTTTGTTTCGGTCTCTCAACCGCCCCACAGGTGTTCACGCAGTGTTCACTCTGGTGTCGGACTTGGGCCCATTCGACGGGATACGTCTTCTGAGGTATCTCGACGATTGGCTAGTCCTGGCGAACTCCCGCTCGCAGTTGCTACAGGACAGAGATCGACTCCTCAAGTTTGTCGCGATCTGGGGATCGTGATAAACTACGAGAAGTCCGATCTCGAACCCAAGCAGAGATGAAGTACCTGGGTATGCTGATAGACACGGTAGCAGGGCAGGTCTTTCCCGCAGACTTGCGTATCAGCAAATTCAGGGAGGCAGCCCCGGCCGGTTCCTGTCGCGGCAGGAACAGGGCAGCACAGCAATGGCAAGTCGTGATCGGCCATCTGTCGTCACTCGAGAAGTTAGCCCTCACGGGCGTCTTCACTGCGGTCTCTCCAGTGGAGGCTAAGGGAGAGTTGGTCTCAGGCCAAGGATCCTCCTTACTTTCCCGTGGGCTATCACGGACAAGGTGAGGCAGGACCTAGCCTGGTGGCTCGACGACAAGAACCTCTTAAGAGGAGTGCCCATACGCACTCCCCCCCTCCCCCCCCGGAGATGCTTCTGTTCTCAGACGCATCGACCGAGGGAGGGATGGGGCGCACACCTGGAGGAGTTGCTGACTGCAGGTGTGTGGGACCATCACGAAAAGCACCTTCACATCAATGTCCTGGAACTCAAGGCGGCGTTCAACGCTCTCCAAGAGTTTCAGGACCGCTTGTGGGACACTCAGTGTGTTGATGTGCGACACACACAGTAGTGGCATATGTCAACAAGCAGGGGGGGCTAGTGTCTCTTCCGCTCCATCAGTTGACGGTGCAGGTGCACGAGTGGGCCACGGCCTCACTCGATAGAGCTGTCAGCACGCTACATTCCAGGCAAGAGGAATGTAGTAGCAGACAAGCTCAGCCGTCGGGATCAGGTGATAGGGACCGAATGGTCTCTACACCACGACGTAGCGGAAAGGCTCTTCAACCTGTGGGAGCGACCGGTCGTAGACCTGTTCGCCACCCGGCACAAGAGAAAACTTCAGGTTTTCTTTTCAGCTGTGCCGGACCCATGGGCAGCTCAGAGAGGACGCTCTCCAACACCCCTGGGGGACAACCTCTTCGCTTACGCCTTTCCTCCCTTCTGTCTGATTCGAAAGTGATCAGTCGAAGCGCTGGTCACTCCCAATCTCAGAATGATCCTGGTGGCTCCCAAACGGCCGCAAGCCGTTTGGTATCCGGACCTGCTGGCTCTTCTTGCGGACGCACGAGAGAGCTACCCATTTGGCACAACCTTCTAGCCCAGCCACACGTACAACGGTACCACCAAGCAGTCCAGTCCCTTCAACTTCACGGCTGGCTGTTATACCACCATCTCTTGCGAACGAGAGGCTTTTCTCGTAGCGCAAGCAACAGAGATGGCTGACACGTCGACAGTCCTCTGCAGCTGTGTACCAGGGGAAGTGGGCCGTCTTCTGTGATTGGTGTCGTAGACAGGGTGTCTGTCTCCTCAGAGCCACTCTTCAGCAGGTAGCGGATTTCTCGTGTTTCTTCGCCGAGAGAAGCTCCTCTCAGTACCCACAGTTAAAGGATATAGAGCCGCCCTGGCTCTCGTCCTAAAACTGAGGGGACTGGACATCTCGAATTCGTTCGAGATCTCCTTGCTAATGAGGAGCTTCGAAAGGTCTTGTCCACCCAGGGGAACTCAGGCCCCCTGCGTGGGATGTGACTCTCGTACTTAGGAGTTTGACTCGAAGACCCTTCGAGCCACTCGAGAGTCGTCAGACAGGGATCTGACTCTCAAGACCCTCTTCTTGCTGGCCCTGGCATCGGCGAAGAGAGTAGGGGAACTACATGGCCTTTCTTATGATGTTTAAACATACCAGAGGCTGGGGATCTGTGACGCTCGATTTCGTCCCGAACTTCGTAGCTAAGACTCAGAATCCGTCGATCCCTGACGACAGGTTCGAGTCTTTCACGATCCCCTCCCTTCTGGACTTCACCGATAACGATGCGGATGAGATGCTGCTTTGTCCTGTGAGGGCGCTACGGCGCTATCTGAAGAGAACTCGACATCTCAGGCCTGAGTGTCGACGCCTCTTCGTTAGCACTGGGGTTACAAGAAAGAAGTTTCCAAGAACACGCTTTCTTTCTGGGGCTGCGTGAGGTGATCAGGAGAGCGTACGAGGCTGATGGTAGCGACGACATCCGTACGCTCCGACCGAGAGCCCACGAAGTCAGAGGTATCGGACCCTCCTTAGCGTTCCGTAAGAACTTCTCCGTGGCGCAGGTCCTGAAGGCAGGTGTCTGGGCCAACCAGACCACCTTCACGTCCTTCTACCTTCGGGATATTGCCCACAAAGTCCTTGGATACTTTTTCCTTGGACCTGTGGTGGCTGCTCAACACGTTGTGTAAGCTTACCCAGCACCCGAGCAGGCAGAACAGCATCGATTCCTGGTATGACTGGGAGAATGAATGTGCGAATGAGAGAGTGACTGGCTTCTCTTCAACCATCCTTTCTCTACCTCTAACCTTGGGTAAGGGGCAGGAGGTACTGGTCGTTACCCCCTTGCTGGCAAGGGAGTGCAGATGCAGGTAACGCTATGCAACAGAGCTCCATTCATCTATCTTTAACTTTAATAGAGATAGGCGTGTTAGATTCCACCACCAAAAATTTCTACCAACAACAAGGGGGAGAAAAGTGGATGCCTACATGAAGACAAACCCATTAGCTTTGTTTGCAAACATTTGCTCCTGTAAAGGAAAAAGTTTTCTTACAAGATGCTGGTACAAAAAGAGATAACGATTGCCTCTCTCCTTAGTACTCTTCGGCCCAGGAGGTCTGACCATTGATCCTGCGGTTGCCCCCCCCTCCCCCGATCAAGTCTGGACAGAGGCTTGGATCCCTCCCTCGCTCTTTACGACCAGGGAGGCAATTCCAGGGAATGGACGAATCACCAGGTCTGCTTCATCAAAAGACTTCCAAGATTCCTCCCACCAAGAAGGGGATGAGTCCTTGCCTATTGGTTAAACAGGAACCGGTAGGGTTTGTATTACGTATCGGAACAAAATGGACAATTTGTTCGAAATTGCATTTTTCCGTAACTATACCAAACCTAGGTTTGTATTTTAGGTTGTTTTTTTTGGTTTTTCCGTTTGAACCTTTAATAATATAGGCCCTCCTCATTGCCACCCCTCACTGTTGTCGTATTTTGCATGGGTGCCAAAAGCAAAAGGTGATTTGTTTACCTCAGCCGCAGCGACCGATCGGAAACAAGCAGTTTCAAACTACCGTTCTCCCCAGCCTTGTTCCTAAAGCTTATACGACCCGTTCCAGCTGCCGCTAGCTATTCCTATTGTTAAAGGACCTCAGGTTTGTTATAGGTTAGGAAAAAAAAATGCAATTTTCCGACAACATTGTCATTTTTAAGTTGGGCTTAATTGTTCATAGTATTCTAATCTTTTGTTTTTTTTTTCTTTTTTTTTGTTCTTGATGTATCTTCGGGCTACTTTTGTTTTGCTATCCATTACTAGTATATATGTCTATTTCTGTAATCCTTTTCTTAATTTCATCCATCTGCATCTAGCTAAGGTCTTCATATGTAATTTTGTTTTCATCCTCATATCTTTCAAATTCATTTTCTTGTTCTGCATTCTTTGTAATAGTATATAAATTGTATTCTTCAAATACCCGATGATTACTCCAATTATTGATTTCATTACTGACATTCCTATTTCAATCATTAATGTATCTACTGCTGCTGCATATCTTAGTTCCCCTGAGACTCCTCTAGCCACTTTGGTTTTGATTATAATTTTATTTTGTTTCAATTATATAAAGTAGTGCTTGGCTATAAAATACTTCTGGCAGCATATTCCCTTCCAGTATGTATGATATTGTTCTTATATTTATTTTTGCTATAGTATTTCCACTTCTTTTGCTAGTATCAGACCATGAAAAATAGGGCTTGTATTTATTATTAAATAATGCTTTGTTAAATCCCTCTCCTTTGTCTTCTAGTATTTTGAATTTCTAATGTATAGTTATGATGCTTGTTGCATGCACCACATACTTAGTCACTCATTTTCAGAGATTGTTATGTAAGCAACCCAGTTGTGTCTGTAGATTGACAGATCTAGTCTCGCTGTGGGTGAAATATGCTGGAGGCATAATGAAATATGTTGCCAAGTGGTCCAAATCCTTGGATAAACCAATGTGTTTACAACCATAATATTAAACTTATTGGAGGCCTATTGCGAGTATAAAGTAGAGTGGTTAATTTTTGGGAAAATGAATACTACTATATAGTGAAGGCATGATCATTGATAGTAACACATTTTGTTAAAGTGCAGTATGAATGTACTGGTTGGCTGTATTTCAAGAGTTTTTACTTAATGAAGCTAGACCAAATTAGATATAGCCAAACCCAGCCAAGGCCAGATTAAAATCCCTCAAAAAGTTAGGTTATTCAAAGAGTACTTTTGATGCCTTGCAGACTTGTTATATTTTCTATATTCACATATTTAGATAATTTTCCTTACAGTATGTTAATGATTTTGACCTGTGATATAATTTTGTAAGGTCTCTAGTTTATCTGTAACTCAGTTTGCATATTATAATGATTATATAACTAGTGTCTTGAAAATTTAGTAAAATATTAGCTCAGACAGGTTATATATATTATTTAGTAAGGAAGCTCTCCATTTAACAATTGTGAGCAATTAGTTATTGTATTACATTTATTAGTAGGTAGATATTTTTCTATGTTGATTTGGTTGGTATGGGTAGACTTTTAACTGGTGGTAGGAGAAATCTTCACCTGCTAATGTTTTTTGGAAGCAGATCATCTTGTAATTTTTCAATTATGGTAATTACTTATGTATGTAGGCACAGAACCAAAATTGTATTTTTAAATAAGCTGTGTTGTAAAGTCAAAGTCCCTGATATCACATTTCAGTTGCTTTTAAATTACCCAAAAGAGAGAACCATCTTGCAAGTACATTACTAAACATTCTTTTTACTTTCAGTTTGAAAAGGTTTTGTGGGATAGGTAGATCACATATGGTTTCTGCATTCTTTTGCAGGTACTGTAGGCAAGTAATAGTTAAAGTGAATTCAGAATTTGAAGCAGAGGACAGGCTATTGTTTTTGGGCCAGTCCAACACGGAAGATGGTTATGGTTGTTAGAGTACAGTAGTGTTTTCTATTTTGAAATTAGCCTAACCTGATCACTGAGTGGTATATAATTATTGCTTTTAGACGTAAGGCCGTCAGATGTTAGTTGTGATAGGATTTGAATAGCTTAGCCAACAGTCTTTTCAACGTAATCCTCTATATGTATTCATATATTGGAACCTATGTTTGGTTTCTGGTTACAGATTTCATACATAAAAAATTGGTCTTTCGTTAGGTGAAAGTTTTTTTTTTGTTTTTTTTTTTTTTTTTTTTTTTTTTTAGTATGTAAATATATATGTATGAGTGTGTGTTTATATTTCCTAAGTTGTTCGCAAATATCTCCAGATTTTTGTAGCTTTTTAATTTGTCGAGCAATTACTGACTGGATTCGGTAATCTTTCTTTGAAGAGATGCCTATCACCTCTATTGGGTTAATTTTGACGTTAAAAAGTTAATGGCCTTTTCATTTACTAAAGTATCGCCTTCGGTATTTGATTGCTACGTTTTGAAGCTAATACCTGGGATATTTTATTTGTGTAGTAGGTGAGCCACATGATTAGAGGTTATATCCAGTCGCGTACATAGTAGGTAATATACTGTGATATACATAAATACTATGATACAAGTATTTACAGATTTTGTTTATTGAATCCGTTGAATGTTCTTTACTTTTGGGGAAATTAATTTACGAAGTGGTAGTGTTGGGTGTATACTGGTAAGAAAAATCTTCACCAGATTTCTTAAGGTAATGGTAGTGCCTCTCTAACAAAGTTGCTGCGGTAAGAGCGTAAAATTTTTAGTGTGCTATTTAAGAGCGCATGACTAAGGCGAACCAGGTATGGATGCTACTTATCCTTGTGTACGAGTGGTGACTAAGCTGGTCTGTTTAGAGCTCCCCCTCTCACGTGCCCTTTTTGACAGTTCTTTATATCTCGGGTAGCCATGGTGATTGCTTTATTTTGTGCTTCCGTTATGAACGTATTGTAATAATCAGTAGTGTTGTATCTACTTTTACATGTGCATCATATGTCATTATGCACATGCATTCAGCAGATTGTTTATTCTTTGATTTTTGTTATACCTGCGAAATGTAATCAGTTTTGATAACAATATCCTTTTAGAGTTAGCTATAGGCTGTAATACATACTTCGGTACGATATCATACGTCATCACACATTAATTGAGGAGTCCGAAACTTCATCTTCATTAGAGGGTCGTTTTTATTTGCAGGTTCTTAGATAGTTAACAACCTTTGCATTTTGTTGCAACTTCAATACAGTAGTGAGTGGGAAAATATCCGCTCTTATCTCGAGACGAAGACAAAGAAATGCAAATGTAGAACTATTTGGAACAGTTCTCTTGACGTACTTCGCCAGATTATGAGCAAGGCTCTTATTTTGGGGGGGCTTTGGTATCTCCTTCCAAAAGTGAAAAATTTAGGTATTTTTCATTTATGTGAGCTAGTAAAACTATCTCTCACAGATTGAGGAAAGGAATTTGGTGTCTAGTTTTTAAAGGCAATTTGGATTGTTACGGTATTGCTAGTTTATGATGAAAGTTATTGGCGTACATAGTGATATTTAATATTAGCCTCAACGGGACCTTAAGTTTTGAAGATGTTTGCAATTGGTTCCGGCGTATGCATTTAGACAGCGTTAGATAATTTTAGGCATGGGTATATCGTATAACCACTTGGTGTTAACACTGTATCTCCTCACCAGCTGATAATGGGCCTAGTTGCACCGGAACAGAGTTCGTTATTACGTCAAGTCGGGCACCACTTTATACTTTATATTTTTATCATTAATATATATATATATAATGTATAAAACTTCGAAATAATTTACTATTAAAAACGAAATTAACCCCAAAATTCCCACATTGGGTGGGTCTATCGAAAGCTTTGTTAAGTTTAGTAAGTTGAGCACTTGGCTACCTGGTTTTTGTAATTTCTCATCTAAAGAACTAAAGCAAAGCACACTTTATGTTAACTGATCCTAATCCTCCCGTGTCCTGAAAGGATGAAACCTCCTTTGATTCAAGAACTAAGTAAATACGATCCGCGTTATGGAAATCTCTGCAGCAAATATAGCAAGCAACCAGTGCCAGGGTACATTCGAGATAGATCCAAGTGACGTCATGCGTCACTATTTTGTCATGTTTCATAGTTTGATAACTTTTCATATGAATACACAGAGATCGTTTGTCATTTCGTTTTGTGACGTTCCTTTGATATAAATGTTCGTAAAAAGGCTGCTGTAATGAAAGAGAGTAATACTTCATCTTGCTGTTCGTAAGCTCCCACAGTGTAATGGTCTTTAGGTATATGCTCTTTATTGCTCTGGTTTTGTAAAGCAGGCGATTTAGTAGAAAGGTTATTTATAAGTGCACGATAAAGGTCGGTCTGAGTGAAAGTCTTCCAAGTTAGCTGCGTGGTTTATTCTGCTGTTTGCGGCTTTAAATTTTGTTTAGTCAGTTACTGTCATAGGTACACAATACTTGTGATTATATATTGAAAGGTTTGATGTTTATGGATACGGTGTTTTATATAGCCTACTGCTAAGGCATTTCTTTCCGGTGGTTTACATTGTCTGTTTAAGGTGAATAGCTTGTTTTTAGGCAATGTGGGTTGGATGAGTTGGAGGAATTCATCAATTAATTGTTCCTGGAAATTTTCCTTACTTTGAAAGACGTTTTTGCCCGTTCTCTCTCTCTAACAATTGTGTGTGGTGTGGGTTTGTGTGTGAGAAGAGGAGAGAGAGACGAGAGAGCGAGAGAGAGAAGAGAGATGGCGAGAGAGAGAGAGGCTGAGGTAAAGGAAATGAAATTCAAGCGGCGGCGACTCAGTCGTGGAAAAAAATTTGATAGGATGCCTTTATAGTATAGTATATGTGCTTCGTTTCAATTTGGGTTTTATAAGTTTTGGCCAGTTTAGATTTTTTTTGTCAAAATAGGCTATATATATTAGGCTACTTGCATGTGATGTTTGCTACAGTTTTTAATGAGATTTCAAGTAGACTATGCAGTGGTTTTGAATAAAAATATGCCACTAGGCACTAACATACCAAATAAGTTTTTTTTTTGTGACCGATTCTCGTAACGAATAAGATAAGCTGTAGACTAATTTTACCTACAGGTTACACATAGCCTATATGGCAAGGGACGTTCAATCAATTATACGACGTATAGCTATATTCCTTATTGATTGTCGAATTTTCTTTTATCATAACACTCACAGACACAAATGTTTTGTTCTTCAAGGAAGCCTTTTTATGATGATCTCTTGATGTTGATGCCCTAGTGTAAAGATGGAAAAATAAGTTTCTGTCTGGTCTCCTCTCAGCTCCTCCCTCCTCCTCCGTCTCCTCTCTCTCTCTCTCTCTCACCAGTCACTCTCTCCTCTCTCCTCTCTCTCTGCCTACTTCTCCTCTATCTCTTCTCTCTCTCTCTCCAAACTATCGCCATTTGTTTTTCTTTCTAGGTTGTATATTTACGGTTTACCCTTATATTTGTATTTTTTTGTTTTAATTCTTGTCCCGTAACTGTCAGTACTACTGTATCAACCTGACTTGATAATCTCCCATTCATGTATTTTCCCTTTTTTATTTGTTGCCAGATTGGCTATATCCCCGTATTTTCCTTTGTAAATTTATCTGAGATGGCCTTTATGTTATATATTTCGTTTCGTTTGTTTTTCGAGTTCGGAAAATTGTGTGAATACAACTGCCATCGGTTTGAATTTTTGCCATGACCCGTTTCTATTTGAATTTTTATTTATAGGCTTGAAATGTTGTTTGAGCTTTTGTAAACATATTGAAGGCTATTTGATTACATTGTTTCTTCGGTTCTTTAAGGGCTTAACGTGTAGTATCAATACCGAAAGTCTTGCTCGAATAAAAAAAAAAATAATTTTTTTTAGAGGATATTAGGGAAAGACTCAGAGCGGTATATTTTTTTGTTCAATAGCATCTTTCTATTGCTTGTAATGTTATGAAGCAAGTAGTACGGTACAGAAATATTAATAAGATTCCGGCGAGTAGAAGTATTTATGCTATTGTTAGCAATATTTGTACGCAGTATTCATTGTCATATAAAATCCTCTTAGTTATGACGTATTAGTTATGTATCGGTTTGATTTCATTCCGGAATAACAGGAAAATGTTTTACGTTAGATGGACTCGGTGTGGTCTGTCTACGCCACATTTCACGTTAATGAAAACTTGAATGGTATGCTGCTCAAATCCATTACCAAAAAAATCCAGGCTTTGGGTAGGCTTGTTATCTTAATGACTACCTTATCAGGGTGCCTGGCCCTGTTTTTCGTTATATTTCTTTCATAGCGTATTGGTTTGCTTATGAGCTTGTTATGACCTCGTGTAGCCTAATTAGATGACTCGTTTAGTATGTTGCATGTTATTTATGGCCTCCTATTTTCTCTTGTACATATAATATTTCGTTAATTGGATATTCAGTCATATGATAATAAAGAAGTATGATGGTATCAGTCATAGGGTGATGATGAATACCTATGTTGGTAATTCTGGGTAGGGTATCAGTCCTTATTACTCATATGCCGTTTTCATTAATGATATTAGCTATTATATAAGCAACGACAGAAGAGAATGGGGAAGTAGGTTTACGTGGAAAAATCCATCTCTCTCTCTCTCTCTCTCTCTCTCTCTCTCTCTCTCTCTCTCTCTCTCTCTCTCTCTCTCAATACTAATTTATGGCAACCCAGCATTATCAGCACTGAACTGCATTTGTTTTTCCTTGTGGATAATCGTTATATGAAAGTCTACCGAATTAAATAGTACTGATTTTTTAATGAAAGTGAGATCAGTTTGTAATTATAGTACTTATCGTAGATTTAGTTTGCATTGCGCAAAGATGTTGAAAACAGGATTATTAAGATATACCATGTTGTCCTTTTAAGTGCTAGGGTGTGCAAGATTATGGCGCTTTTTGTAAGGGGGTACTGCTGCTGCTTCGGATTAGTGGACGGTTTTTGCGTGTTTATGTCTGATTTCCTTACATTCAACAAACACGGCAGCAAAATCATTTTTATATAAATTATTTTTTCTCCTTTTTTGTTTTCTTGGACTTGACTTCAGTTATATGACACGTTTACTCTGTTGTTAAATTAATCTGAGCGTATTTCTGAGATTTTATTTTTGTCCACGCAAAAATTAAACCTATGAATCTGCATTGTAATTATTATTATTGCGCTAAGGCTTAGAATAAATCTAACTTTTAGATTATTATGTCTTTCATTCATAAATATCCTATAGTAGGTTCACATCAACCGTGTATCTGATGTCTAGGCTAGTCCCTTACGACGGTCCTGATTGGCTGTTGAAAAGCCAATCACAGGGCTGGACACTGTTTCCATGCAACGTAAAAACACCATACAAACAAACAAACAATCACAGGGCTGGAGACTCTCTCTCTCTCTAGTTTACACAGGCATGATGTATGTTCCACCTCTCCTGAGGGTTACGTCTTTCAAAAGTATCCCTCAGGAGAGGTGGAACATACACCCTGTCTCCTGCCTATGTGAACTCTCTCGAGAGACTGAGAGTTTCCAGCCTTGTGATTGGCTTATCAACAACCAATCAGGAGCATCGTAAGGGACTGGCCTAGACATCAAATGCATGGTTAATGTGAATCTACTATAGTCGATGTTTTTTTTCTCTTTTTCGTCATCATTTATTAAATAAACTTGATCATTTCCCGGTGTTCGGTACGGAGATTTGTTAATGCGTAATGACTAGCTAGTGATTATGTACATTTTTTGTCTACTTAATTGGTTACATGGCAAGCCCTGACTAATTTGTTATAATCATGTATTAAAATGTTGTTTTCTTGTCGTAAACACTAAGTTAGGAAGTGATTGACATGTGAACGCATACTTTCTGTCAGCTTTGTGGAGGCTTCTTCAAAAATTGTTTTATATATTATTTTATTAGTATTTCTTATTCCATTTTAACGGATGGTAGGATTCAAGTGGGACATATGTACTGTTGTGTTACTTCCCCCCTCACCCCATTTTTGCTCTCTCTCTCTCCATTGTAAGTTAGAAAACTTTATCTGGTAATGTAGCTTGTGTTTTTAAAAGAAGCTATGATTTCGAGTTGTTTAATGATTTTCCTTTTGTTTATTAGAACATGTAATATTTTTATTTCATATATAGGCATGCATTTAATTGTGAAAATGTCACCCTTTCATGTCGACTTTTTAAGAACAGTGTAGGGCTGGATACTATGGTTTATTGGTTACCCTTACGTTAGATAAAGGTACACGTCATTATAGTTAATGCTTTCGTATGGTAACCTCATTTGGTAATTATTCTCGGTCTGTCTTATTCTATGTACTATATAAATACCCGGCTTTGCTGGTGCGAGGAGACTGTTGCATGATGAAACGGATGACTTATTTTTCTTAGATGTTTATATTTTTCTATTTCATAATAAGATACCTTACTTGTCATGAAGTTAAGATGGCTTTTCCCACGTAATTTGGTTTAACGCTTGGTAAGACAATCCTTTAAATAATAAATACATACGGAAGTATTTTTCGCGAGTTCGACATTGGACAGCCCTATGTACATTTTTTAATGTGATGAAGATTCTTGCATAAGGTGGTCTGGGTAGAAAACTTGTTCCATTCTAAATATATGTTATGTAAACGTGTAATTTAATTAGATATGGTTATATTTTGGGCGAACGCGTCACTTTCATGTAATTTGGTTAGTTTGTATCATTTGCTAGGAATTATACTTGAAATTATGTTCACATACTGGAAGTGTCCCTTTTTTATTTTATAAATCCATTTGATTTGCATTAACTAATCTGTATTTTGGAAATATAAATGCTGCAGTGAAATTTTACTTTTTTTTTTTTTTTTTTTTTTTTTTTTTTTTTTTTACATGTGTATAGTTGAAGTATCGTGTGATAGGCATTATATCAAAGAATAATTTGTTGTTGATCATTGCATTAAAATTGTCAGTGATCATCGCATTAAGAATTTATGTTGAAACTGGAAGTCCAGAGTTCCCCTTATTTTGTTCCTAGAGTCCTGTCATACCTTATTAGGAACCGAGTTTCTCTGAGCCATCGAGAGCGTTGATCTTTTGTCGCAGTGTTTCATTGTTTAGCAAAACGATAACTTAGATCGTTTTATTATTCCCAGTGGCCGAATGAATTACATGACTTGTTTGTTCATTTTTATGTACCATGACCTTGGGTGTACTAATTAACAGAAAGGTTATTGAGGATTATGGTGCTACTGGGTAGCCTAATCCAGTTTCAGCTAGACAGAGGAGGATTGCTGTTGTATAATGATTTGTTCCCGTAAGTCTTTTCTTCATTCCCTATTTGCTTGTGGACTACATACCTCCTGGTAATTAGGTTGTGAGTTTTCCTCGGTGGTTATAGGAAAGTTGATTGTGATTAATGTATTAGCTGAAAACTCACTTTGTCTACTGGGTGGTAACTGACTGGCCGGTGAATGTTGAAAGTTAGTATAAGTCTGAATAAGATCTATTAGAAATTAATTTAGCATGCCTTGCCTATCTGTCTTTAGTGCAGCTTATTGGAGCAGTAAAGTAATTTACGTAGCTGTCGGCGTGTGGAAAGTCATGTTTTATTTTTTCGTAGTTTTATATAGCTCGTGATGCTCAGTGAGGGACTTATGATTGGCCATGGACCATAAATTTGGTATGCAGTTTCAGATCATTACAAATAGTGCTGAGATAAATAGTATCCATTAATTAGATTAGCTCAAACTTGTTGAATTTATACCCTCGCACTTACTTGAACTTGGTTAACTTTCCATTAACAGGTTTCAGTTGAAGTGCAAACCAAACCTGGCAGTACCGTACTGTATTTTGAAAAACGTTTTGACCATAAAAGTTCTGTCTCAGATTTTGTTTTAAATCTTAATTGTAGTAACGGTACAATCTGGATATTTATTCTTGTGTTCAAATTTTTGACGAGTGTCAAAAAATTTGTTTTGTATCGTTTTTCAGATGTGTTGCAATTTTTTAAATGAAAATTGCATCTTTTAAGTTTCCTTTTTGCTTATCTAACTACGTACCTGTTCCCACAAACAAACTAATTTTGAGACCTTATCTGTTGGTCGTTTGTTCTAATTGGGTTTTATTATAAAATGATGTGATCGTTGGGGTTTAAGGCATCCTGAACATGTATTTCTTTTTATGACTCCGTATTAGTATGATTTGCAAGTTTCGTGTGAGAACCACAGCTAGTTTATCTTTTAGGGTCTCTCTCTCTCTCTCTCTCTCTCTCTCTCTCTCTCTCTCTCTCTCTCTCTCTCTCCTCTCTCATTTGTAATTTGGGTTTATTTGCGTAGTTTATACCTGAAATAACTAATTTTTCAAGCTGTTGAGGGCTAGAGTAAGGAATGATGCATTAATCATCTGAATGGGTAATATAATAACGGTAAAACATTTATGCGAATATGTTCGCGTTTCCCTATGAGTGTGCGCGCATGTGCGTGCGTTTGTTGACTGTTTTAGGCAATAATTGCCGGATGTTGAATAGAGGGGCCAAGATTTATCACTTTTATAATGGGAAAATAAACAAGTGTGGCCTCTTCTAATCTACGCTACACACGTTCGTTTTCGAATCCATTTTCCGACAATTTTGTTCTTGTTCATATGGCTTGATGGTGAAAATTGCCATGAAATCTGCTGCACTGGTACATGGCTTCAACAGATTCCCCCCCCCCCCCCCCCCCACCCCCCCCCCCCCCCCCTCCCCACCCCCCCTCACCCCATTTTTCAATTTTTTTATAACTGAATTTGTATTTCTATTAGTTCTCAGTCCCAAATCTCTGCGTGTCTGTTTGTGAGCGTTATAATGAAAAAAAATTACCTTTTTTCATCCTTATCGTTTCAGAGGCGTCCGTCAGCAGCGTGATGAGTACTGGCAGTGGCGGTGGCGTCTCGGACTCTCCCACGACGGTGGCGGGGCTGGCGACGGAGGCGGTGACGGGAGGCGTCACCAACACCGCCTCCGAAGTCACCACCGTGATTCCGGACATCTCCACGATTGAGCCCATCGACCCCACCCAAGAACCTCCTGTTCCTTCAGACTACAGCCGCACAAGCCATTGCAGGGGCGTTCGTCTGGGCCGCCCTTCTCATTACCTGCCACCAGGTGAGTGAACCAAGGTTTACTTCCAGTGTTTATGTGCTTGAGCCAGCGAAATATATATATATATATAAATTATATATTATATATATATATATATTATATATATATATATATATATGTATATATATATATATATATATATATATCTAGTATATATATATATATATATCTATATATATATATATATATATATTTATATATATATTAATATATATATAGATATATATATATATATATATATTATATATATATATATATATATATATATATAGATATATATATAGATATATATATATATATATATATATATATATATATATATATATCTATCTATATATACTATATATATCTATATATATATCTATATATATATATATATATATATATATATAATATATATATATATATATATATATATATATATTATATTATATATATTATATATATATATATATATTATATATATATATATATATTATATATATATATATATATATATATATATATATTATATTATATGTATATATATATATATATATATATATTATATATATATAATATATATATATATTATATATATATATATATATTATATAGTATATATTTTACGTTTGCGTCAACTTTTTTTTTTATGTAGCCAAACAAAAAGGTGAGTAAATGATTGAAACGACCTGCTTTGCGAGCTAACGGTCCTCGGTAGGACCCATTACGGCTCACGTCAGACCGTTGAGGTTTGTCGCGTTCCGATATAATTATCGTCTATATCTACAAGACACGGGCATGTCTTTTCTTTTAAGTCAACAAGACAGGAGAATACAACCTTCACTAAATCCACCTCTTCGACGGGATTGGGACCAGCATGAGCTTATTAAGCTTGGGTAAATAAACGGAATTAGTCACTTTTGGTCTGTGAGTTCTATAAAATTAAGTTTTGGCGTAGGGCGTGTATTTACTTGCACGAGAAGTCACCTTGTTGACCAAGGTTAGTCTTGTAAGTTAACAAGTATGAATTACCTTCTGGACCATGTAGCCCACCCTTGTGTATTTTAATGGTGTACTGCCTTGTTTTATTTTTGTGTCTCCAACGGTAAAAAGAGTCTGTCCGATACTGCCATAGAATTATGAGCATGACTTGAATTAGAAGAGACCTGTAATGTGTTACAGAAACTGCTTATGATATTTATGAGCAGTATATAACTGTCATTGAGAACGTGGTGGGCTGGGAGCGAATGCTGCTCTCTCTCTCTGTCTCTCTGTGGGTGGAAGTTGGATTATGGTGAACCTATACGTGGTTGATGCTGCTAAGGTTTTTTTTTTTTTTATTTAACAAAGCCTCAATGAAGAGGTGATTGATTAGCTTTCGGAGAAATATGGATGACTTGGAAAGTGGAGATACTTACCAGAGACGGAAAGGGAAATTAAGGAAAGGGTCCTAAGATTTAACGCGTTGCTGTGGTAAATCGCACAGTTATTGCATCGGCTAATCTGTCAGTATCAAGTAAGGTGAATAATGAGTTTTGGATCAAACAATAAAAGAACGGATATTACAAACTAAGCATGTTTCCGATAGTGTGTGTGTGTGTGTGAGAGAGAGAGAGAGAGAGAGAGAGAGAGAGAGAGAGAGAGAGAGAAAATAT
>NC_061087.1:11956934-11986934 GCF_015104395.2 Macrobrachium nipponense
ATTTTCAGTGATTGAGCCGTTACCTTTTGTGTCAGCATTAAATCTTTTTGTTTCTATTTTTATGGAGGTGGGTCACGTATGCACGCTAGTTATATGTTGGCTGCTCTGACGAGTTTAGTCATCCCTTCGGTGCGTTTTACATTTTTTTTATAGCATACACGTTAATTAGATAGTAATGACATCTGCATTATGCACATGCAGATTACTGAGTAATAACTACATTACAAGTTACGTAAAGTCTTTTTACGCAGTTTATATAATAATAAAAACTAGATAAATAATATAAACTAAATAAATACTACAGTGTAACATAACACTGAGATAAAAGTTCATCGGCATTATAGATGAATTTAACAGCCATATTGATATTTTGTATAGATTAACAAAAGTAACTACTATATAACGATTCACGTGAGGTATTATTGAATCCAGGTTTTAGATAGATTAGATTTTAAGGATGTCGCCCATGGCTATGTAATGAAATTATGGCAATAGTTACAAGAGTTACTGTGAACTGCTATTTATAGGAGTGGGTTAAACTATGACATATCACGTTAGGAGGTGAGCGGAGGAAGTGGTGCTTGTTTCTATTCCATGGTAAGCAGGATTTGCAGGCTATATCCAAACTCAGTTTCCCCGAGTGTTTGTGAAATGCTTGGTTTCAAGCACATTAAAACAGGTGTATATAATTAGGTATATAGCTGTCAAGGACCAGCGTATTATCATAACTTATATATAATTTTAGTTTAGTTCTTCGGTATGCTTAACCGTATCCCAAAAGAGAATTTGAAAATGGCCACTGTTTTTATTTTGTGTGTCTCATTTCAACAGATGAATTTCGGAGATGATAGTTAATTGTTTATTTATTTTATTGACAAAAGTATTCAATTATTGGTACAAATTTGTCCACAAAGAGACATAGTACAAAATAAACAAAGTGGACAGTAATCTCCTCTATTCTTGCAAGTACATGGCCTACAAAGAAAAAATATAACATCAAAATACAACTTCGCGCAAATCACATAAGCCCATAGGACAATAAAAAAAAAAAAAAAAAAACGAACTTACTACAGAGAAAAAAAACGTACTAGTCACCTCACTATCCAGCATAAAGTCCCAACGCATAATGCTTGAAAAAAGGAAAAGTTCATTTGAAGAAAAACATAAAACAGAAGACAAAGCCGCACATTACTCATAAATACGAAGAACTTCATAAACATATGTACCCAAATCAATAATATTACCATTTTCATTTAATAAAGTACTCGGAGACTCGTAATTTAAGTTTGGATGTATATGCCTACATGGCATTGACAGAGGACAATGATCAAAACGTGTGACTCGTCCTGAATAGAGCTAGTACACAACTTTAGTACCACCAAATCCATGACATTATATTTGAGTGGAACTCTTCCGCTACCACTTCACCTTGAAGATGAAGTCTGCTAATGGAAGCTGCTTTTAAGGAACGCCTTTGTTCCTTTGCTCTCCTTCCCAAGTAAACATACCACGTTGTTAAAGAGTGAATCTTGTTATCGTACAAACACTGTACAAAAATTTCTCGATACAATTGCTGAAGATTTTAGGTTGAAGAATGGTATTTCTAAGTCAAGAATATGGTGATCTGATTTAATGTTAACGTTCCGGCCATCTTTGAGCTGGACAAAAGGGGCTCACCTGATCTTGATGTCGGTAGAGTAAAAGTTCTCTCTCTCTCTCTCTCTCTCTCTCTCTCTCTCTCTCTCTCTCTCTCTCTCTCATGAAAATTTCACACTTAGCCTACATCTTTGTGGGTGGAAGTCAGGTCGTTATGTAGTATGAAAGGTCACAAAATGGAATGCATGTTTGTATTCTCTTGGTGATGTAAACATTAACATCATTTTACTTGAGTATTTTGGGTATGCAAGAGTATTTCGGGTATGCAAAAGGGGTTTTTGAGATGGCAGACTTGCACGATTCTATTTGGTTGTCGAGTAATTGGAGGAGAGGCGTTCCTCTGTACCCTTATTTGCCTCCTTGAAGCATGGGAGAGAAGAAGCAGTATCATGTAACCGGACCCACTATATGTAGCCGTGGAAAGGTTAACCGCTGTCAAAAAAGAAAACAAAGTTATAAAGTTTCTGGATATCAATGCGGGCATTGTCGTCTCGTTTGGCACTCATCCAGGCAGTGCCAAAAGCAGAAAGCTGCGTTCCAAAAATTGTTTCTCAGAAGCTCAGCATTACGGGAGGAGAGAGAGAGAGAGAGAGAGAGAGAGAGAGAGAGAGAGAGAATGTTGATCTGAGACACTAAGCTTTGCTCAGTCCCACCTCAAGTTAAAATCAGTAGGGCATAGGCATAGGCATCTTTCAGCTAGCTTTTAAACGTGAGAGATTTTCGTTCTTAGTCAATATATGCCATCATTAGAAACACGAGCCTCTCTCTCTCTCTCTCTCTCTCTTGTTTTGTGAATTTCCAGGTTTCTTTGAGAGGTTAATAGCCTTTTTACCCTTTTTGTACCTCGTTGCGTCCCATCTTTTTAGACTAAGAAGAAGAAGAAGCGAAAGATGGCGGGATGTTCTTGGAATATTACGGTCCTAACGGTTTCATTTAAGGCTTGAATCGATGTTCATTTTCACTTCCCATTCTAATTTATTTTTCCATTTTCATTTAGAAAATTTAAAGCTAGTTGGAGAACAAGAAAAAAACAAAAAGCCGGACACTACCATTTTTCATAGGTATATAAATAGTGGGTATATAAAAAGTTGACAAGTTTTAATTTTCACAGTGGTGAAAATCATTGCTTATCTCCATGAGCCACTTTTAAGGTTAGTTAAACTTGAACTTGTAAAAAAGGAAAGCCCCCAACGACATGTTCCTGGAAGCCCCTCAAGGGAAAGTAAGTTGAACACGTTCATGACTGACGTTGCACAAGACTATTTATAGGAATAAGTGGAAAGGGAATTAAAACCCTCTCTCACAAAAATGTCAATGGTTTTGTTTGGCATTTTGAAGTCTTAAGCTGCGGCCTTGTGATGTTGGGTTGTGGATTATTATATATATATATATATATATATATATATATATATATTTAGATATATATATATATATATATATATATATATAGATATCTATATATATAGACTGGTAAAAGTGTTCTGTAACAACAGAATTCCATCTAATAAAAGGAGCCCATAAAAACACAAAATGTAGAGAGAAAAGTACTATATTTCAGAGACTGCTGTCTCTCTTCTTGGTATATGAATGAGAAAGTTTACAGAAAAGGTTGGTATTTATACCAAGAGATTCGTCCACAAGTAAGCCAATTTTAGGTCACCCCCGCTGATAATCTTCCTTTAATCTTCTTAAGCGTTGGTCAACGCTTAAGAAGATTAAAGAAGGATTATCAGCGGGGGTGACCTAAATTGGCTTACTTGTGGACGAATCTCTTGGTATACCACCTTTTACACGCTTAAGAAGATTAAAGGAAGATTATCAGCGGGGGTGACCTAAATTGGCTTACTTGTGGACGAATCTCTTGGTATAAATACCACCTTTTCTGTAAACTTTTCTCATTCATATACCTGAAGAGAGAGACAGCAGTCTCTGAAATATAGTACTTTTTCCGCTCTCACCTTTTGGTGTTTTTATGGGCTCCTTTTATTAGATATATATATATATATATATATATATATATATATATATATATATACATATATATATATATATATATATATATATATATATACATATATACATATACATATACACATACACACACACACACACACACACACACACATATATATATATATATATATATATATATATATATATATATATGATATATATATAATATTCAGATAGGTATAGCTATTTTCAAATATGCATGTTTATATTTAGGCCCAAGATATGTGGAACGTTGGGATGTTTTCGGGAAATATTTGTAATGAAGGTGTTTGAACAAGTGTTCTGTTTACAAGATGGAGCTGAAAAGGGCGATTAAGCGCTCGTCTCTCGTCCAGATGTTTCTAAACTTCCTTCTTTAGGCGCAGAAATTATCTTTTCGAAACAGGTGTGAATGGAAGATTTACTCTCTCTCTCTCTCTCTCTCTCTCTCAAATGAATGCCCCGTTGGCGTGCAACCTATTGAACATAACCAAAGATTTTGACTATAAAGTCAGTACTCATAGTCTATAAAGTCATTTGCAGACTCGGGAAATCTTTCGGCGGTGGTGGGCTGCCAAATGACATCTAACACCCCCCCCCCCCCTTCCTTCCCTTCCCCTTATTCAAGTAACGTATTGATCTCCCCGATCCTCAAAAAGTCTCTCCCTGCCCTTGTGGTCGGTCGCCTCTCGTGTGTATGGCCCTTGATGCATCCTTGGAGACGCCACGTATCTTCAACCACCCAAGCGAATGCTGTCCGTACTCCCCCGTCCGCTCTGCTCTCCTTTCCCTTTCGTACCTATCCGGTAGGATTCCGAGGGAGGGTTCGTCACTGTTCGTCAGGGGTAATCGGTCGTCTCGTTTGCGGGCTCTCATCGGAGATTTGTGTTTGGGGAAAATACCCTCTCGCCCCCCCCCCCCCCACCCCCCCTCGATCTAGTGTGTGGTGGAATGTTTTCATACATGGAGGACCGAGTTTCCATACCTCCTTTTAGCTCCATGTATTGCGTGGTTAATTTCATTCGGTTGCTGAAGAATGTTACGCCTTTTTGTCTCTTTTGCTATGGTTAAAATTTTTTTGCATGTAGCTTGTGTTGAAAGTGAGCTGCTGCGAACAACTTCATTCATCTTTTTTTTTTTTATTCAGTATACATATTATATCTTGAATTCGTGAATAAATAACGTAGGAACTTTTGGCAAATCTGAAACCCCCAATTTCTTTCTCTAAAAGGTAAAACCTCTTCGCAAAGTTTAGTCAAGCCTTTCAAATTTTGTCCGCAGGAAAGCCAATCAGACCTCTCTTCCCATTAGGGGGGGAGAAGAGTTTGCAGTTGACATTTCCTTTTCATAAGAAGGAAGCAATCCAAGGGCTCGATTCCTAAAGAGGTTGATGAATTTTCTTTCCTCTATCAAGAGATTTTTAAGGTCATGTTGGAGCGTCTTCATCAGTGACAGTGGTGGTGATTGCGACGTCGTCTCATTACTTATTTTTTTTTTATGTACTGTTGCATCATCGGAAAGTTGACAAACAAACATTCCTCGGTTAGAGTATTTGAGCCTGTCAGAAAGAGAGAGAGAGAGAGAGAGAGAGAGAGAGAGAGAGAGAGAGAGAGAGAGAGAGAGAGAGAGAGAGCGAGATGACCGGATAGGATAAGTCGAGAGAGAGAGAGAGAGAGAGGAGAGAGAGAGAGAGAGAGAGTCTGGTGGGTGAGTAGTAGGTTTTCGTTTTATGTAATGTTGGATTCATGTTGTGATTATCATTAGCATTAATATGTGGTTACATGATATTTAAAACAGGAGCGTTAGGCAATTAATGTTGAATGGCATTGCCCCTCAATTTGGTGATCTAATGTATTTCTTAGTGTAACCATGTCTCTCCTCTTGTGTAATATTTACGATGTAATTGTCCTTTTTCGTGTTCACGCTCTACTGTTTTTGGTTGAAATTGGAAGGTCACATGTTCACCTCGTGTGCTTATTATCAGAATATCTCGAGAGCAGGTGAACAGAAATTGAAGAAACTCCTCGGATATCGAGTGACCTCTGGTCTAGAAACTTGGGGAAGTTTATTCACGGGTGACGATTTGTTACCACGAAAACTTCACACTCTCACCTAGTGCCTCCCAGAAAGTTACCAAAATCGAGGTCACCCAATGAACGAACTTCATGTTTCAACTGATTTTGTCTGGCTGTGCTTGTGACATCCTACCTAGACATTAAGATGCAAAAAGATGAATTTTCGGTATTTCAAAAGACTAAGAGCTGGCTGCATATTTCAGGCTATTTGGGTGCCTCTTATCTTAGGTTAGTTAATAAAAAACCTACATATTCGCCCTTGTATGCGATGACATTTCTATTTAATCATAGAAAAGTTATGGGATGGGAATGGTAATATTCAGGAATCCAAGGAAGTAGTTTTTTTTTTCTTTTTTTTTTTTCTTTTTTTTTTTACTGTTGAGTATCAAATTGATATTTGATAATTTATATTTGATATTCAATTACAATGATCTAACAGTGTTTTCCCCTGATTACAGTGATTAATATGAATATATTCTTTGACGTGTGCTGCCCTTTAGTCTTATGTTGTGTGCGTTGAAAGAAGCTGGCTTTGTGCCAGCAAACACTTTGCCATTAGGATCAGTCACTGGGAACTTGTGTATAGAACCGATTTCATTAGCTTTCGACCTTGAACGGAGATATGGTGAAAGGTTGCGACTTGTAATTCAGTGGCCTTGGTATTGAATGCAGAATCTCGTTTACATGTGTATTGTCGGAAACTAGTGAGTAAACACTTCTTGGGTGCTGTTACTGATGGCTTGGCTTCCCTCCGGTTCTCATGTAAATTTTAAATCCTGCAGTATCCCTTATGATGTCTAGACAAAGTGCGTTGCTGTAGGAACAAGTTACACCAAAGCAGCGATGTGGGAAGCAAATGTATGGCTGTTTACTTTATATAGAATCATAATCTCAGGCTTTTTACTTTGTCTGTTACCGTAATGCGCCCCGGGATAAGTTATGAAAATAGTCCCATGTTTTTCCCCTTATAGCTATTTTCTGAAATCATTGGGGGCTCTACCTGAATATTGGTTCTTTTTCGGCTCGGAATTTTACTATCTTTCATTCTTCTTTTTTTCTTCTTCATTCCTTGGTCGGGTCATTTCCTCAGTGGCTGCATGTATACTTATGAGTTTTTATCTTTTTGTATCAAAAACTCTTATGATTATCAAAATAAGGAATAAGAATATAGAGGTAAGTCAAGGAGCTTACAACAAATCTCATTTTCTCTTTCCATTCGTGACCTTTGAAATCGAGAGCAGTTACTCATCCAAGAGATCCCCTTGAAATGTGGA
Organism: Macrobrachium nipponense; assembly: GCF_015104395.2. Lineage (NCBI taxonomy): Eukaryota > Metazoa > Arthropoda > Malacostraca > Decapoda > Palaemonidae > Macrobrachium > Macrobrachium nipponense. The sequence continues at coordinate 11,963,932 of NC_061087.1, forward strand.
ATCGTAGGTAGTTTTAGGGTTTTATAAATTATTTAGGTAATTGACGCGGTAGTTTAAAAAAAAGTTAATTAGCTCGTATGATCGACGAATTTGTTAAAACATTCATGGAGGTAAATGTCTCAATTAGTGTATTTGATGCTTGCCATTTCTGTGATGCGTTGAAACGACGGAAGTCGTTGACTCAGTATTTTTTTTTTTTACTCGGCGTTTTGATAGAATTTACGTTTTTCCCTATTTTCTCTCCCACCTTCACTTCCTCCTTACATTGCTGCGAAGTTCAACGCCAGGGTCGTTCGCCAAGGAGTAAAACCCACCCCGACGGGATGTCTCCCGTGGAAGGTTCATCGATATTGACTCCTCCTCTATGATTCAGCTCTCACTTTCAAGCATGACTTCGCGCTGTTTGAATACAGTATTACTGTATTTCCCATCTCATCATTTCCGCCCCGTCTCTGAAGTCCCCCACTTTCTGCGTTTTATGGTGATGGTTAAGACCGGCTGTAGGCGAGACCCCGGAACTCGAAATTTTTTATTTCTAGTTTTCATACTATTTTTTGTGTTGGTATCGGTTGAGCGCCGGAGTTTGCTCGAGGTTCAAGCTTTGTTTCTGTACCATTTGTTTTGTTCTCAACACTGATGTGTCACTGTGTCAGAAGTAAATAAAGAATTGGCGTACTTTTAACCTTCACAGAATTTTAGGTTTTGTAGCCTAATCTTCGAAAAGATCAATAAATTGCATTTGTAGTATTACACCACACATCACAACAAAGATTTTTGCAACCACTATTCTTCTAACCTTAATTGTCTCAAGAGTCTTCACACGTACGTATCCAGCCCCCCCTCCCCCCCCCCCCCCTCCCACCCCCCTTCCCCCCTTATTTTCTCCACCTTCCTATTTTATTTTTAGGTCAGGTACATTTTATTTGGAAAAAAAGCCGTAACCCTGACGTGAGCGGTACTCGTTTGCAGTCGTTGCGGATGTTGCACTTCCGTTTTTATAAATCCCATTTCTGCTGGAAAAATACTCGTCTAGAGCATTAGCTTCGGGAAGGAAGTGAGCACTTAATTAAGTTTCTTGCTTCCATTTTACTTGGGCCTGTTTATTAAGATTGTGTAGTAAAAAGTGTCGTATATGAAGTTAAATAATTTATCCCTGCCACTATACTTTTGGCCGCGTGCTCCTTCGTTTTTATTTTCAATCATTAATACTGTAATTTATTTGTTTTACCCTCGTAATTTTGAGAAACCACTTATAGATTTTTAGCGAAAGTCGATGTACTTCTTCGAATGCTGCCATCTGTGCCAATAGTTTTCAGGTGTCATCGTTCGCTTAGTGAAGCACACATTCTCTTATTTTCACTACATAACAAAATCGTAAAAAACAAAAAACTTCTTTAGCGTAAACGGTCCTAATCTTCGTGGATTAATTTTGGCAATTTTTTTCCACTTGATGTCTGTCCGCTCATTGTCATTTACTGTTATATACGGCACCGTAATTATTACTCTGTAGAGGAAAGTTAAAACTAACGTTCTAGCAAAGAAAACATTGAGTGTGTTGAGGTTCACATTCACAGATTTTGGAATCGTAGGAAATTTTTTAGAATTCAGTCGTGGCTCCATCTGTGTGTGTGTGGGCCGAAGCAAGAAAAAATGGCAGCGCCTTATAAAGCGTCCATAAAAGGAGAAGTTACGGCGTTGCACGATGTTGCAGTAATAGGCACCACTGGCGCGCAATATGCTGCAATTAGCCCATCAAAAGTGTATCCAGGATGCTTGAAGGGAAACTTCTTCTGTAAAGCATTGCGCCGTTCTTGACTTTTTGTAAGAGAACCAGATTTTCGCTTTGCTTAAACTCTTTATAATATATCTTAAATTTGTAACGTTTTGAAGATTTGTCAGTTACTGCATGCATTTAATTATATTTATCTATTATTGTATGCATTTAATTGTATCAACTCGTAAATTTATATCTTTTGTATTTCCTTTGGAGGTAAATATCCACTGTTTAATGATCTTATTTAAACTAAGCATTTAAAGTAGACTTCTTTGCAAAAGATTCCCCCCCCCCCCCCCCCCCCCTCACCTAAATTTCAATATCTAGGCTCCAACAGCTAATTTGGTCCATCAGAATTAGATTAGACCTCCGGCTAGGCACTTGCTGTTTGTTCCTTTTCTGAGAACTATTTGGCCTGTCAGAATTGGGGCTAGACCCGCCTGGTACCTATTCCTTGCTCGAGTGGAGAACCATCATCCTCCCGATGCTTCCGCTTCGAGTGTTATAATTAGCCCTTCTGCGTGATGAGCGCCATTACCGTTAGGCCTCCGTTGTTCTATCGAAATGAAACTGCGTTCGTTAAACGGGTAACAGATTGGAAATTGCTTCATCATTGGTAATTAGACAAGACTTTATGAACGGCAAACTCGTTTAGTGGAGGATGTTTTACTCCTTTCTGATATCTATTTTTGGCTGCCTGTGCTGTGGAGCAGTGAATGTATAATTTTCACATGCACAAATTTTATATATAATTACATATTTATAGATATTTGCAATGTGTGAATGTTTATATATTCTGATAGTATTACAGATGTAACAAATACACTCGGTAAATTCCCTTAGGCGTCACCCTTCATGAATACAAGAAGCTTCATCATGCCCACCTCCTTTAGAAAAGGTCAGAGTTCGCCTTTATCGGCAGGCGGCTACTGATATGCAATATGTAACGGACGTCGCTGGTAGTTTCATATTCTTAGGGCATCTAGTATTCTTCCGTCGTCGTCTAGTTAAGAGATCAAAGGGGCTCCCTGTTCCAGCCTTATGAGAAAATGAAGAACAAAATTGAATGTTGCATTAGCGTTGACCGGCGGATGTGGATGACGCAACAGAAAATTTGGGCTGTAGCGTGAAGGAGAAACTGGAAGGAGGCCCGGTGTCTGTACAACTGACTATATAGATGCTATCTGATTGTGGTCTCCTCTCTCTCTCTCTCTCTCTCTCTCTCCTCTCCTCTCTCTCTCTCTCTCTCTCTCACACACACACACACACACACACACACACACACACACACACACACTTATATGTATATAATTACATCATGAGTGTATATTTATAAAATGTGTATTTGCTTCTCCATACGTACATGTTTAATATCTGTTTCAGTTCTTTTACTCTCCTCTTTTTCCTCAGCTATTACTTCTGTGATTAGGCTGAACGCCTTTGTGATGAAAGGAACTAATTTTTATCTTTTAAATGGAGCCCTGTAATGATTTCGTACGGGCTCTGATTACTCCGACGAACTGAAAACGAAACTTTTTTTTGTATTTTGAGCCCCTAAACGATTCAGAAACATTTTCATTTCCAAGTAGAACGCCACTTCCGATTGGATTCTGATTGAATCATTTCTGCTCAACTGGAAGTCTTCTCTTTTTTCATCATCATCTGTCAGAGTTAAGGCGGGTCGATGAGGAAATCCGATTCATGAATTGAAGTAATCGTCCTTTTGAAGCATTATTATTATTATTATTATTAGTTAGTAGTAGTAGTAGTAGTAGTAGTAGTAGTAGTTTCTTTTACCGGTAGAAATGATGGTAGTAATAGAGTAATTTTACACTTGCATCGCACCTATACTAAATGCATTTTTCCTATCCACTGTCGTTATATAGTGCACCTATACTAAATACATGTTTCCTATGCACTGTCACTTTGTAGTGCACCTATACTAAATGCATTTTTCCTATGCACTGTCACTTTGTAGTGCACCTATACTAAATGCATTTTTCCTATGCACTGTCACTTTGTAGTGCACCTATACTAAATGCATTTTTCCAATGCACTAAATGCATTTTTCCTATACACTGTCATTTGGTAGTGCACCTATACTAATTGTATTTTTCCTATGCACTGTCACTTTGTAATTTGTTATTGTTATTTTGATAGACGCTAATTTCGCTATCATTAGACTTTTATTACGTTTTATTCTTATTGCTTTTAATGTCCATTTGAACTGCTTTTGAGTGACTTTTGGAGTGTTCAAGTACAAATTCTACTATTTTACTTTGTATTTTGACTACCTTGCATGGAGTGCACGTGCAACAACAGTTTCTTCATCAACAGCAAGCTTGTGAATGTTCACTAGATAGCTTGTTGTTGTAAAATAATAGCCCACTTTCAGTCGATTCATTATCCTATTTTAGCCTATGTTTTAAATGATTTTTAAAGACAAATCAATAAAATGAAAAAAAATATTAGTAGTTTCATACTAAAATTGAAATATCGTTTCAAACTTTTTATGTTGCATTCATTTTCATATTTATATACGATTTTTAAAAGACTTAAACTTGAGTTCCTTGGTCGGTAGGAAGCGCTTGTACCCCGTCAAGTGCTCTTATTCACTGGGACAGCAGAGACGAGCAAAGGACTACCAAAGTTGAGAGTCACGTAATCTGTAATCTTTTTCGTTGCAAAATAACCACTTAGTCTTTGAAACATTTTTCCGGCATTTATAGTCGTCATTCACGGCATTGGTATACGACAAGATTTTAAAACGAAACGTCCTATGTACGTAGTCGTAGTTGGATGTTATTTTGGTAGCAAAACTGATCTTTTGTCTAACAGATTTTTTACTAGAAATAGATAACCTGTTTTGTTCTTTTCTCATACTGCTAAAATTTTAAGAGGATTTTACTAGCAACATTCTTTTTCAGATCTCGTAAAAAAATTGGGAAAAAATGAATAATTTGTTTCAGAACAAAGAAATAAAAGACAGGTCGTGTGTTTGGGTTTCCAAACCAAAACACGTGATCAGCTAATTTCCTGAAACAACGGCGAGAACTCGAACAAAGAAATGAAAGACTTCTCTAGTTTAATAAAAATAGAATGGTTTATTGTGTTCCTTTTGTGAAGTTTGGAAGTTCTACCTATCTCTAGTCTAAGAAATCCATGTGGTTTCACAAAGTAATTTTTGTAATATTTCTGTTCCTAAAGCATTGCCAGAAGGGCGCTTTGTGGCTTTTTTTGAGTGCGGTTACCGGTATTTTAAACCGCGTAGCCTCTAAAGAGGTTTATGTAAATTGGCCGCGCAGTTGACTTTTGTCTTGTTTTACGGTGGTGTGTTCGTTTGTCTTAATATTGTAGTTGTTGTTTTGTTTTATCAGACTTATCATCGTAATTATCTTAATGGTGTTGGTATTTACCTGGAATCTAACACGCTGCTTCGCCTTCCAATTAAGCACCACCTTGATATTCAAGGCTCAGACGTTGGCTGCGGCATAATTTGCGGTTGTGAAAATGTAATGAAAAAGAAAATTGCAATTTAGCGACCTGTGACAAGTAGCTGGGGCTGGGTCAAGTCAAGTCATATATGCCCTCCTTGTAAGTCTTGTGTATATTTATTGCAAACGCCGTGGCCCGCATTTGGAATGAGCAGTGCCATCTCCCCCGGGCCTCATAAAATGTCTCGAAGGTACCGTGGCATGCAGGGTTAGTAATAGAGCCACCCGTTTTGGGCAACACTTCTGGAGACGTGCTCGTTGCTATTCCCTCTTACGTTCCACTAGGAAGAGCCTTCTTAGGGTGATATGGGCGGGGGCTTTCATCTCTTCATCCTCTGAATTGGATCACTGACACGTCAACGCTGGGTCCTCTTGTGTATTTCATTCCCTGGAGGTGTGTGTGTGTTTCTGTAGATAGTATAACCTATACACATGACCTATTTGCATGTTTTTCTTCATAATTTTTCCACGTTTACACCAATTTCATCTTTTTCCTTCCTCGACCCTTTCACCTTTCTTATTTTCTACTTGATTTTCTCCGATTCCCTCATTTAATTGACCTTTCGAACTGTATAAAGCTCAGGAAAATTGGTTGCATGTTCCTTCGGAAACTGCTCAGGAAATGGTATTGGGTTGTAATCTTGTTTCTCCCTCGGCATTGATTTCGTGTTTTCTCATTTGTTAATGTCTATAAATAGGACAGATGTATAAGAGTTGTTAAATTGAATTAGGCTTATCAATGGCACTAATATTGTGGTTTAGAGGTTTTAAATTTGCACAGCGTAGATTTTAGAGAATTCGACATCATTGAACGAATATCGATTTTGACGATTTTAAATGAATACCAAAATGTATTTTGATGTATAGAAACCCTCTGGAAATATATACTCAAATACACTTTATATGGCAATGTTCCAGACGTTCGTTACAGCAAGGGTGTGTGTTCTAAAAATCCAGGCATGACACGCAGAGAACGAGTGTTTGCCTTGAAATGAAGTCCTGGGAATTGTAAACAAAGAAGTATAAACCAAGAAATAACCGAGGAACTGAACCTGGAGGTCGGAGGACCTGATGAGGTGGAGGGCTTGATACTGTGTAGCACGCTTCCATTGTGACGTCCGGAGGGACTTCACTTTATTGTAGACCCGAGACATGCAATAAAGCAAGTCATAACTTAAGGATTAGAGGAGGAACGGGTATTCGGGCAGACCTTAGGATTAGATCGGATGGTGGAATGTGTAGACCCAAGGGATTGGAAGGAGCCGGGGTATTTGTAAGGAGCTGACCCAATGTGAATGAATGGTATTGTATATAGTAGTTAGATCAGGGTACCTGGCTGACGACGGGGAACGTGGAGAGAGAGAGAGAGAGAGAGAGAGAGAGTTGATTACATAAGTACTTAAAACCCGCTTTCTCATTTGATAAACACCTAATACTTATCCCGTTTATGTATAATTTGAACGAAGTTCTTAAAAAATCCTTAAAGGTCACGAGATGGTAAAACAATCCTCTTCATAATATAGTGTTTTGATGTGAAAAGGGAAAAGAATCGATTTTTGTAAAATTGATAAAAGAATGCATACATAAACAACAATGCACGTCATAAAACTTAATGATGCTTAGCCTTTTATAGTTGTGATACAGCCTCTTTAAAATTGGCCTGGCAAAGGATGGATCAGAATTTTGCAATCGGTTGTCAATAAAATTACGTAAAGCAGTTATATATATATATGGTTACATCTGTATCGTGTGGGATGTATGTTGTTCATAAGGGTGATTTTAATAATAAAATAATACCCGCAGGTAGTAAGGGGAACAATGACCCAGCCTGGGGCAAAATTCCTCATATTAGAAAATTTAATGATTTGCTTCTATAACCATTGATATGGTACTGCCAGAGTATTTATTCAGTTCATGAAAGCTGGGCAGTTACATGAATAACTGATTTTTCAGTGTATTTGTTTAAATTTATCATTAATTTATTCGAGTCCTTGTTTACACTAATTACGAGCTATGTTTTATTGATGTAGTATGCAATCGTTTTGCATTTGCAATTTAAAGCATATTCCATGACGTACTGACCTTTTCGAATTTTATACTCTTGTCAGGTTCTGTAGATTTTTAGTGTATTCATTTTTCAGTATGTGCATGTGAGAATATGGAAGAATGGCTCCATTCTCTGTGGCGGGGGGGGGGGGGGGGGGTGGGGGGGGGGGGGGGGGGGGGGGGGATGGGGGGGGGGGGGGGGCGGGGGGGGGGGGGGGATGACCCCGTCGATGCCTTCCCCGTGTGGATCCGGACGCAATTTGCAGTTATTGAAAGCAAGGTGTAAGATATGACTTTGGAATTGTATACAGAGCGCCGGATCGGGTCAGAATTACGGCCGGTCCTGGGGACGCTGAAATGATTGCAGTCACCGCCTCCTGGCTCATCGAGAAAGATCAGCTGTAACCTTTGAAATGTACTCTGGTTGATTAATGCTGTTTGAAACGCAGCGAACGAGAGTCATTCCCTAAGTTAGCGGCCATGAGTTTACAAATGGGGAAACTAGCAATATGCTGCATTATCCTTAAGTTTACGGGGGGGTGGGTGGCGGTGTATATACACTGCGTCTAACACCGGCTTCGGGATTATGCTGGAACTGAAGGGCAAAGGTGTCCGATTGTAACAGAAAGCACGGTGAACATTAAAGTACGCCACCCAGGATTTTGATATGGACAGTAGTTTATAGCGTTCATGCATACGTTGGATGATACTTTGATATCATCGCTTTCGCTGTAGCGTGATATGGAAGGTCGTGTAAGTGTTGACTTTTGATGGAGCGGGGGGGGGCGCCGGATGTTGTCAGTTGGTTGTGAAATGAACCACCGGGGATACACACACTTTTAATTTAGCTGCAGTTCGAAGAGTTGGGAGCTATATTGGTTGGTAATATTCTGTGAATGGTTTAGTCGACGTTACTCAGAATATTTTAATGAGAGAGAGAGAGAGAGAGAGAGAGAGAGAGAGAGAGAGAGAGAGAGAGAGAGAACGTTGATGGAGGCAGCTTTATCGGCTAAATGATTCTCGAATTCATCTGTAGTAATTGCTGGCGAGGTCAGTGATCTCGGCGACCTTTAATACTGTGGTAAAATTAGCCAGCTGTGGCGGCTGCTCAATAGGATGGTCTCTTTGGTGAACAGAGGTTTTGTTAAAATCATCTCAGTTGGTGGAAATAATTAAAAATATTTGAGCCACCTGTAGCCCTGCTTTGAGTATTGGAGTGTTATTCAAGACTAGTCAGTTTTACACGTGTCATTATGATTGTATACAAATAGGATAAAAATAAGTATCTTTTGCAAGTCTGTGGTATGGAGGAAAGAGCACAGATATTGACTGCTGGTATGTTTGATAGGACGCGGTTTCCTTCCACCTATCAATTATAAGAAGTTTATGAAGTCTTTGCTCTTAAAACCGAAGAAAAGAAGTGATGCGTGAAAATACTTTCTACTCTGTGATCGTAGGGGAATGAAACTGGTTAGTGTGAAGAGAATAATCCTGTGGTGGACTAAGAGCAGAACAAACCGCTGGTTTGTTCTGCTGGTCCTTTCAAGAGTGAGTTATTGTACGGTACACATGAACAGGAATTGTGGTTGTATGATCAGTCTTCTTTTTTTATGAGAACAAATACGTTTAATTTAAGTAGTAGGTGTTTAAGTATAGATTTTTATTTTTTTTATTAAGCTGGCTCTGTGTCAGCAGGTTTCTTACTCATAGAGCAGCCCGTAAGTCCCAGTAACTTACTCTGACCATGAATACTTAATATCATTCCTGTAGTGTAAGAAAAGTGAAAAGACTACAGTGACGTTAGAGAGATAATTCCTCAATGACAAGCCATTTTACAAATTCCTTTAAGAATATTGACTTGAGTTGGCATGCTTTTTTGCAGTTAAGAGAAGGCTTTCGTTTACTGTAAATAACACAAAATTATTTTTTTATTGAATCAGAAGTGATCTCATGTGTTCTGTTTTAAACTTTGTCAGCTTCTCTTTGGTATTGTTGGCAGTGCAAATAATTTGTAAGTTAATTGTTTGCATTATATGTAATTATATATTTGCAACTTTGGAGCCCCCTCCCCTCGTTTTATATTGTGCCAGTTGTCGTATAGTTGTGAATACAGTTGCAGTGTGTAAACCCTGACTCTTCCATTGTTTGGTTATTATTCGGTCTGAGTTGAACGAATTGAAAACGACTTGGCTTGCATTTATGACGTTGGGTTATAGTCTAAGTGACACGCTCCTCCGGGCTCTGTCAATGTCCCCTTGAGTCTCTCTCTCTCTCTCTCTCTCTCTCTCTCTCTCTCTCTCTCTCTCTCTCTCTCTCTCTCTCCTTGGAAAGAACAAAGCTTCGCCAAAAAAAGGGCATTTGTTGCTGTTTGTGTTCCGGAGGTGTTTGTTGCGCTTGAAAAGTAAACTTGAAATCATTGGGTTGTTTTTTGCATGTCCAGTGATTACTATAATATAACTGAAATCTATAATCTACTGAGCTGTTATTCCGAGTTGTGGTTTAATTTAAATCACACGTTACAAACCTATCTGCTTATGGGCGTTTTAATCAACATAAAGAATTATTTTTTTTTATTTTGGTAAGGAAAAAACAAGTGAGGTTAGCTTCAGTTCAAGTTGTTTTAATATTAAAAAAAATATTTGCAGACAATTCGATGTAAAGGTGAAAACTAGGTGGAGATTGATCTCGAAAGTAATGTATATTGTGTATTTATAAACCGCTAGTAAACGACGAATTTTGAGACCTCCAGAAGACGTGTTAAAATGAGTGAGTGTATGATATATATAAAAAAATCACAAATCAATAACAGGTATGCATTACGTGCTGGTGTGTTACAAGACTAATGCAGGCGCAAGGAATCACGTCTTGGCATCGTACCCTCTGCCTTTAGGTAATGATAATCACAAAGGACGAAACTGGTCACGTTAGGAGCAGTGTGTGGTAGTAAATCCCGTTTGGCCAAGGGCGCAACTTAACATATGAACATCCTGATGTCCTTCGAGGCACCACCCTCTCCCTTTAGATTTGAGAGGGCGCAGCTGGTTAGATTATAATTTGGCTCCTATTGCGTTTAATCACAAGAGTTGAGATGGAATGGAATGGAATGGAATATAGAGCTTAGGCCTAAGCCAAGAACTGGGACCTTTGAGGTCATTCAGAGCTGGAAAGGAAATTGAGAGTAGGTCGGTTTGAAAGGTGTAACAGGAGGAAAACCTCGCAGTTGCACTATTTAATAATCGTTAGGAGAGGGTGGTTAGCAAGATAGAAGAAATATAATATGAATTGAGGTATAGTAAGAGGAATGAAAGGGGTTAAAGCTAGGGACCGAAAGGACGCTGCAAAGATTACATTTAGTAATGCCTGCAGTGTGTCGCGTGAAGTGCACTGACGGCACTACCTCCGAGGTACGGGGCACTGGAGTTTGAAAATACATATTTATGATTATACTACCACGTATGTGTTCTGTTCGACTTGAACGCTGTATATGCCTAGGTTGGTTCTTGTCTGATAGGCTGAGCATGGCGATAAAACCCTTTGAAGTCTGATGGGGGAAACAGAAGAATAATAGGAAAAGGTAGTCTTGGTCTGGGCGATGGATGGCATGACCTAAACCGTGAGGTGAGCGAGTGCGTGGGAACACCCAGGTAATAACCTGCAGTGTTGGGGGATTCGAAAAGGTGACGTGGCAGCCAGGTTGGTAGATTGAGGGTACCTCTCCCCCGTGCTCCTCCCACCCCCTCAACCCCTCCTGCTGACTCCCCCACACTCTTAGCTCAGAGTCAATCCTTTTACTCATCGTTCTAACTCTCTGTTTCTTAAGCTTGGCTGGCGATTCAAGAGTTATCGGGCTGGTTGGTTTACTTTCCAGAAGGTGCGAAAAGTTGTTTGGAAGATTGAGAAAGAGAATGTTAGTGGGAGTTAGTAAAGACTAGAGTAATGGACAGGTACCTTTTGGAATGACGGCGTATGTATCCTTGGTTACGTGGAGCTTGACGTAATTATATATGTAATTATGCGTAGACCTCATTTATTTATTTACTTGTAATATTTATCTTTTTCCTTATGAACATTGATTCTTAATATATACAGTAAAGTTATGCTTTTTATTTCACATGTATGCTTCATATCAGCATGTTTACATATATATATTTGTTAATAGTATAATGACTGTTTCTGTTTTGTAATTTCGACGTCCAGAAGGTACCATCCAAAATGCTGGATCACTGTTGGGATCACCTCTCAATTTTAAATTGACGAATTGAAAGACTACCAGTAGGTGTCTCCAGTAAAATTTTTAAATCAAATCCCCACCACAAGAAAAACAAATTGGCTGCTCAACCTTTCCCCCCCACGGTACCCCTCCCCCCCTCTCCTCACTCCGTTCACCGCATATTGTACCTTGTGACGTAACACTTGACGTAAGATTGCGGTAAGCAACCAGCACTACCGATCGAGAGAGAGCTTAGGGCGGCATAGGATGTCGGTAGGTATTTTAAGGAATTGAAGCGAAGGCCATAATTTTACTTTGGTTGCGAAAGGGTCCAAATGTACCAACATGGAATTAAAGGCACTGCTGTTGGCGGAGCTGAAAGAATCTCTCTCTCTCTCTCTCTCTCTCTCTCTCTCCTCTCTCTCTCCTCTCTCTCTCTCTCTCTCTCTGTGGGTGGATGAGACTTGGAATTAGTTTCTTCATACTTGCTTGTATTCGCGAGGATTGTGTAAGCTTTATATAAAATTTTGCTTTTCCTGTTAGGGCAAAATTTAGTTTTTCGTTTTTCCAGCTTTTGCCAGTGCAGGATTTCAGAGCGAATATGATTTAAAGATAGTGTGTTGTTAGTTTTTTATTTTTAGTATTAAAGTGTTCAGCCCTATAGTCAACAGTTGCTCTCTCTCTCTCTCTCTCTCTCTCTCTCTCTCTCTCTCTCTCTCTCTCTCTCTCTCTCTCTCTCTAGTCTCCTAAAGTAAAGAAAAAAGAAAAAGAGGATTTTAGAAAGTGCTAACGGGAGGGGATAGCTATCAAAGTGAACATTTTCTCTCTGTCGAAAGAGAATTTTATATCACCCTTTTGTTTATACTTTCGAGTTTTTAAATCGGTATAAAGATAATTTATTTACATTTTTTAATGTCTGGACAAAATGTACGTTAATGTTTTTACATCTTTGTACAGTAATTATAGACATTTCTTGGTACGACATAGAAAACGCAGAAAGGAAAGATAATTGGAAAATGACATTTTTTCAGGTTTTTTCAAGACATTGATGTAGAAAATATTTGTTGCCATTCTTAGATTATTGAAAGAAATAAACACCGGCACCAAAGAGGACAAATGAGTGGTTATGGATAACATCACAGAAGAACAAGAGCACATTGATAAAATGAGAATCTTCGGTCATTTTATGGTAGAAGAATACATGATTTTATTTCATGCTTTATTCTTAAATTTCCATCCGCCATTTAATATAGGGAGAAGGAAAAAACAGACAGAAGCGTTGCAAGCAAATGTTTAAGGGGTGTTCTCGTTTCAAGGTGTTGGGTGACGAGCTTGTGCGTGCGCAAGCACAACAACACGAGCGCGCTTGCGCATTGCATGCACATACTAACACCGCACACGGTCATCACGGTGAAAGTGAACGTCCACTTCATGGGAGCCATAAAGCAGGCGGAACCACCACATTGCTCAAAATGGGGTTGTACTTGCGATTAAAACCTGGCATATACCGACTGGTACGTGTCTTGAGGAGGAGGAGACGACGACGACGACGATAAGTAGGAAAGGTAGGAAGGAGAAGGAAGGACGTCTATAATATAAAAGTTATGTGAGACAAGTCATCACTTTCCCTGAGGGCGAGATACGCCCACATGGGCACAGACTTTATATCCATACTTGTTTCCTTTCCGGTTAAATTTTCACTGTAATGTGGTCTCCTTGCTACACACTTCCTCTATATTCTAGGCTTAATTGACCTTGTTGCTTCATGATATTTAGATCCTACGACCTTCGCTGTTATTTGTTACGTATGACAGATCATTGTAATGAATTTTTTTTATTGCTTAGTGGCAAAACTTTATTGATTATATTAAAGTTTTTATAAATCGGGATGTAACAACCGTGTGAAGTGCTGTTAAATTGTATTTAACAGCACTTCTTTATTGTCCGTGTTCAACATATTAGATCCTCTTGATTTGTAGCATAAACACTGCTATGTTAGAAGTGTAACTTTTACAGCTCAAACTTGCAAATATTCACCAGTTTTGTTTCGTATATTTGTAGAGTTGAAAATGCAGTAAAAAGCATTCTGGTATCGTACTCCCTTTTTGCCATCGTATGTTCCCATTCTGTGCATGCCCAAACCACCTTGTCACTTAATATTTACGCTCATTCTGTTAGCCTTTCATCTGTATACATTTTTGGTATATTCTGACTTATTCACATCTATATAAGTAATTGCAGCCCAGTATTGCTATGCTTGCCTTCCGGTTCATTATCCTTTAACCATGTATGCGTCCCTGACGTTTAGATAGCTTTTAGGCTAATAAATATCTTCGAAGTTTAGCCTTCTCATTGCAATCAAGAGACATCTTGTTCTCTTGCCTCATGCGTTGTTACTAACCTGCATTTTAAATTTATAATCAAACTTCCGTAGCTAACATTAATTTTCAAAATAGTGGTGGCTTCTACTCAGATATAATCATTCTAGACATAATGAATTAGGTATTAACAAACATTCGTTTTCAGGTTTCTTTGTCATCTCTAGATTCAAGAGCTTTTACGATATTGAGAGTTGAAGGGATTTTGAGAAAATACAAACATAGAATAAGGTTTATTCATCCCTTTTAGTGAAAAGTTGTTGTTTCTCCCAGGAAGAGCACAAAAACTTCGTGTTTCACAGGTCGTAAAGCCGAGAGATGAGCCAAGTCATGCTTGTAAAACTAAATAATTTCAATATCTCAAATTTGACAGAAATGAACAGATACAATATCGCGTGCAATAAGAAGATTCGCAAAATCCCTTCTGTAAGAAGCTCTCCACGGACACCGTAAAGCATTCTTGGTCACGACCTTTTCACACTAAACTTCAGGTATGACGTTTTGAAAAATAGACCTTGGCGTACCATAGTATCAAGCAATATGTCTTGAATGAATGGACTTCATTTTTATTTCAGTGTAGGATATGCATAGAATTAGTGAACCGATCGTGTTTGTGGCAGTATGTGTATTCTTTGTGTATGTGTAGTTCCTAAACATTTCAATCGGCCGAGGATTTAGTGTTTATGGATTGGTGACCACCTGTTATAACCAGTAGCTGCTGGCAAAAAGATTTCGTTGCAACCTGTGTGTGGGCAGTGGGTACGAACCTTTTGACCTAATCCCTCTTAACTTATTTATATTGAAACGCGGAAGGCTAATTTATAGGTATGTTTCATGGAAGCGGCATATTAATTTTAAGGAAAATATGCTCTTCGTATGTGTTTTTAAATCTCATGACCTAGCCTATTAGTTTACAAATTCCCTGGAGGTGTGTGTGTTTGAGTGTGTAGATCAGTTCGTTGCTTATAAACATAAATGACTGGGGATAATTTATCCTCGCCAGTTGCATCCCAAGTTCGTTTAGCTTTAGCCTCCCTGTAATTTGATTCAATCTGTTGTTTAGGTCGTTTGTCCGACGCATTTGCATTCATTTGCACCTTATTACATCCGCCATCATGGAAGATCCATTGATTAATCCTCAGACGTTATGTATCTGAGAAGAAACGATTCAAGGAAGGGGGGGGGGGGGGGGCGGGGGGGGGGGGGGGCGGATACGTATTGCTGCTTGATGGAAAACTCTTTAGCAGATTGGAAAGAGACGCAGTTTGTTGGAAGGTAAATTGCGGAAATATGGAGATAGAAGTGGCGGAGTGATCACGTTAGAGGCTGGGCCTTATAGGTCGTTTGCCGTGTCACCACGCTCTATTTGCCCTCACCAAGGGCCTTTTCTTCACCGACATATTGTATGTAAGTACCTTGCCTTTCTAAGATCTTGCGCAATGGCGAAGCTTATAGTTCGTCACACCACTGTTATGGCAGTGTGCGTGCGCGGTTTCCCTGCTATTTAGCACCATTCTGTTTCAGAATATTTCCTCATCCTTTACCTCGTTCTTCCGGTCTTCCATATTTCATCCCGTCTTCTTTGGATTGGAGTTGAAAAAATAAATATTTACTTTTAAGGTTCACGAGATCAGATTTAATTTATGATTTTTCCTCCCTGTGGATTCTTAGATCGTTGTATGGTTGACGTGCTCCGGTGACTTTGGAAAGGGGTTTGTGAACTTTTATATATAACCTCTGGTATTTTTTTCGTTTAAGTGATTGCATATTCGTTTCAATAACCGTGATTCAGTTTTCAGTGAATGGGATATATTGGTATCAATCTAGCCCGTGTTCCCGTTTGAAGCTTGCTTTTGATGACAAATAAAGGGCATTACTTCCCGGCTCGAAATTCTAACCTGTTATTGTTGCGGGTTAATCGATTTCTTTTGTTTGCGATGAAAAACAGGAGCTCATTCGCTCAATTACGACGAAAACTTACAACTGATAAAACGCCGTCAGTGACTCAAATTCTTTCCAGCTTTTATTGAAAGTGACGTACTGCAGTGTCCCTTACTCCTGTGGAGTTGTCGTATTAAAGTATCGGAGGGTCTGGACTGGACGACGGCAAGTGTAAACGTCAAGGTCATCACCCTAAAACTCATATTGTTACAGAACAAATAAGATCATTAGATATGCATTGATAAGGATTGCCTCCATAGTGTGTAGTACTCTATTATTTGAGAACTTAACATAAAGTCAGATTTAGGATGAAATCATCATCTCGGTACCAGCGACTGGAGCATTTACTGTTGAAGTGTCATTAAGTAAAAAAAAATGGCTTGTGGTAAAGCTATTGCTTAAACAAAAAAAACTCTAAGACCTATTCTATATGAGCTTCGACCGCAATTCTTATTCTATTCATCGTTCGTTGTTGTTATCGTATGCTGTAACATGTACAATGTATGTGTGCGCGCGCGCGATATATATATATATATATATATATATATTATAATCATTGTATATATATATATATAATATTGTATATATTTTTATATATTATATCTATATATATATATATATTATAATATATATATATATATATATATATATATATTTTATCTACACACACACACACACACACACACGTACGTGTGCGTGTACTTGTACTGAAGGTGTAATTTTTAAACAGTTTTATCAGCCTTAACAGTGAGTTAATGTAACTTCATTTACATGCTGAACAACACTCGCAGCTTTGGCACTCGTGCTACCAGCATTGGCTAACCTTCAAACTTTTTCGTGCACCATATATATGTATTTTATGTGTTCAGATGAAATCCAGGAATTAGCTGGCAACCGTGACATTTAATTTTAATTTCATCTTTTCCCGAATATAAGTTCTTTGCATTTGTTATTAACTCATTTTCTTTTCTCTCTTTCCAGGTATGTGTTCTATGGCACCATCGAAGTTGCCTGCTGGTTTGTTTTGGTTCTATCGTTGTCTTTCCTAATTTTTATGTGAGCACAGGCGTTTTACGAAGGTAAGTTTTTCGTAAATGTGACTGTCGTCTTTGGAAAAGTTTATTGATTAGCACATTTCATTTCCTAGCGGTAATAACTGATCTCATTTTCTCTCATACATTTTGGAAAGTATTCATGAAAAAAAAGGGAAAATTCTCTCTCTCTCTCTCTCTCTCTCTCTCTCTCTCTCTCTCTCGTCATCTCTCCATCGTCTCTCTCTCTCTCTCTCTCTCATCTAGTTTATTGTCGAATCTAAAGTGCATTTGAAAGAAATTTTAAACGACGATAAGTTAGATTTCTCAACTGTTGAGGAAGATATTGATAGACACGCCTTTATTCTCCAAGTATTATACATCCGAGAAAGACGTGTATATATACACACACGTGCACGTAGGCGTAAGTACACATACTAGCCTCTAAGTAGAGATTTCCTCAAAGTATGAGAGGATTCTGAAGGATCACATCGATTTTCGATTGTGCACTTCTATTGGACAGATGTTGATAACTTGAAAGGAGCTTCTTGGTAATACTTCTCTGGAAGAGGAGACTTTTCAAGTCACGCTTTCGATACAGGTTGCCTCTTTCCGTTGCTTGCGAGCGTGTCCACATGGCAGAAGGCAGCGGTTCAGAGTTGAAGCGTGAAATTAAATTGTGCGCGACAGAGGTGACCTTTAGATTCGCTTGGCGTTTAATCAGTATGCCTGAGCAACAGCTTACTTACTTATGATAATGAAATAATTTAAGAGATTATTGTTGTGATCATGAAAGTATGAATTTAATTTGATAGTCACTAATTTGTTGGCCACTGCTATTGTAATGAAAACTCCCAAATAAAATTTTCACGATTCACTGTTCATTATCCAGTAAATATTTGGGCGCAAATTCTCGTATGAGATCTTTGTTATTGTTGATACTTTTGTGGATGGATACAGCCAGAACTTTAAATGGTTTTTGTGTTATACACGACTAGAATGTGATCAGACGACGAAAGTTTAGCAACGGGGACCAGATAGGGTAGTGCGGCATCTGTGACCTGACGAGGTTGATGGTACTTGGCCTTCGATTAACCCTTGGACTTAGCACCTAAGTTGTTCCATCTCTTCGACGTTATGGCAGCCGGTACCGTAACGGGCTCAGCTATGTTCCTAATTAGATGAGATTTTTCTTGCCGGCTAAAGTTTGCATTGTTTCATGCTGTATTTTCTGATAACTTTTATTTTGTATTTTTGTTTGAAATTCAGTCTGTCTAACGCAACGCTTAGGCTTTTGTTTTTTATCTTAATTTTGTATTTATATGAATTCATCCCTTTTGGTGGTAGTACTGTTTATTTTTCTTATTCCCAGATGATGCGCCATCGGTGTTTTCGTTGCTTTAATTCATAATGCTACGTCCTTTACTTCCTTCGGGGAGTTGATTTACTATTGCCAATATCCTTTACACGTCCGTGTTAGCACGACCACATAATAAGTTAGAAATATGAAAGATGATATCGATTATCTGATAAGGTATCTTAGCTATCATATCAGATGAGCCAGCGATGTAAAAGGCAGCATTGATTAAAGTCCCTTATCTTTGGAAGGGGGTTGGAGCACTGGTTGGAGACAGGCGCACAATTCACCCAATTCTGATGATACGAAGTGGAAAATAATATTGATGTTTGTTCATAAGTTCGTTGTCTCTAATAAGTTACAGGAAGGCTGCAGACTCACAGACTAGATTGAGTCAGTTTCGAGTAATGACAGTAATACATGCCAAAGATTATTCATAAAGGCATTTCACCTGTGTGTTAGGTGTATGAAAATTGAGCGTGAAATTATGTCTGGAATCAAAATCTTGTTTCTTGAGAGGCACACCCGGTTCATGAAGAACAACATCAGTACGAGAATGTGGTTGTATGCAGGCCTTGAATTTGATTTTCCTTCAGTTGATAAAGTTTGTCAAGCAACCTGTAAGGTGATACGGTACTGTAAGATACATTTGTAAACTTAGACACTGAAAACGAACAAGATTTTATTGCATTGGTTGACGTTCTTTTAATTGTGACCTGTTAGAAGATTTCAAGTTACACTAGTATGGTTCCTAGAAGGAACATCAGTAATATGTTTATAGTAAGAATATTGAAATACTGTATGGCGATTATCTTGTAACATTTGAGAGACGTTATGAAATAACCCCCCCCCCCCCCTTAAAATATAGAAATAGAAAATACCCGTAATCTTGTTTGTTGTGGCATTCAGTGAAATAGATCTCGAGTACTGTACATCACCACTCCAGTACTCACTCATCACTTCTAAATTACTAGTAATCCAGCGACTGAAATAAGGATATCCGTGTTAACTATAATTTATATCGTTACACGAATATCACTGACCGACCTCTTCATTCTGACAGCGTTTTGCAATTGACCCAATTTTCCATTCGAATGCTGTTCATTGTTAGGTTGAGTTAACCTCTTATTCTCAATTAGTATTCGTTGAGAATAAGCCAGCTTTGTGCCCATAAGGATACTTGCACAATAGCGACACTTGAGTGTGGAAGTATTGGTTGGACTGTCTAATCAAGAGAAAAAAAAAATGCTTCGGGTTCACATTGCTCCATTTTATAATGTGATTTAAACATCATCAAGTTATTTGTTTAAGAAGATGTCCTGTATTGTATCGTGTTTGGATCCAATTACGTTTCCTTGAAGTGGGCTTTCAGCCGATCATTATCAACATAGCCTTGGCATTAATTAAATTTATCGCCTAGGGACCTATCACGAAGCGTCGTGTTGTAATGACTTAAGTAGAAATTTTGGAGACTCGTTTCTCTCTCATTCTTACAGTATTGCTTATTACTTGTGGAACTTTTTCGTTATTTTGGATGTAGGATGTTTGCTTTATTTTTTTCTCTTGTTTTACTATGAGTGGCCTGTCATTATTTCGAAACTGCTCGGTGCAGTTTATTCTTTTAATTCATTTTCAGAATGATTGTAAGCATTTCGCTTTATACACTATAGCGTAACACTTACTTTCAATTATAGATTTTAAAGGAAATGTAAATAGACTTGAATATCAACGATAAACTTCGAAGTTCAAAATATATTGGGAAAGTGTAGTCGCTAGAGCAAATAGGAAAGTTTATCTAGGACAACGGAAAGGGAAAAGTCTCCTTGCAAAGCTGTATGAATCAACTACGATAATCATTTGCTCGCTCATACAGTAATGGTATACACGCTGTTAACTGCGTCACATGACAAGCACTGAAGTTTACGTAGATGGCCGCTTTTTCCAATTGAATAACTGAGAATAACTACACTACGTATGTAGAATTTTAATTCAGTATCCGGTAGCATGAGTAATATTCCTAGTCTGCGAAAACACAGGTCATTGGTTGCGTTGGCTTATTAAGCTAGAGCCTAGGCTCCTTTCTGGTAGCAGTCATTTGGATTTTATTCGTTTTTCCATTATTTCATCGTATTCTCATCGGCTTTTATTTCCGGGAAATATACTTGAATTTTCATATATTGTATGTATGGAGTAGAAGTAGATGAAAGATATTAGTCATCTGCTTATAACGTGCAAGGTAACGCTCCTCTTCTCTCTCGCCCTCCACTGCTGTTACGCACTGCTGAATTCACTCGAGTGGAAATGCAGTTCCCTTTGAATGGATGGATGTTAGTTCCCGTTAAGTGAATGAATAATAATCGTTTTGCTCGTGTTCTAGGTTACCTTGCGTATGTGAGTACCTCTCGCGTACAGTCAGATGTATCAGTGTGTAAGCGTTGCTCTAAAATTCGCCTTAGTATTTTTTTTATTTTTAAGAAATACCGGTTAAGTTATTGTGGACTAATTTACTTTTGTTCGTTGGGCATTTCAAGTGTTATGAGAGAGAGAGAGAGAGAGAGAGAGAGAGAGAGAGAGAGAGAGAGAGAGAGAGAGAGAGAGAGAGAGAGAGAGATTCCTGGGGTGATAATTAGATTTAAACTGAAATACATTATTTAGAGTGAAAATCGTCGTAGCAGTTTTCTCATAGGCATGATTTAGTTAATCAAGAAAATAACTTTCATAATATATAAATAGAGAGAGAGAGAGAGAGAGAGAGAGAGAGAGAGAGAGAGAGAGAGAGAGAGAGAGAGAGGGGGGGTATTATATAAAAGGGGTGAATGGTGTCTTCTTTGCCATTGAAATCTCTTCTCCAATACCGTTATTTGTCGTGACCTGCCACGTAAGAATTTTTTCACATGATTGGGGTGGGTTGGTTTTAGCCTGAGCAGAACTGCATTATTCAAGCCACTTAGCGGAATTCTCCCTCATCCTCTGGGCTGTTATTTTGTTCGTCCTCTTTATCGCTAAAATCTATAAAATTCGGAGCTATGCTGACGTCAGTGCACCTCTTGCAGTGCAATGTAGGCATTACTTAACGTTCTTTGCAGCGTCCCTTCGGCCGTTGTATGGAACGACTTTTCCTTCCTTTTGCTGTACCTCCATTCATATTTTTCTTTTTTCCATCTTTCTTTCCACCCTCTCGTAACAATTGATTCGTAGTGTAACTGCGAGGTTTTCCTCTCGTTACACCTTGCAAACCTATTCACTGTCAATTTCCGTTTCAGTGCTGAATGGCCTTATAGTTCCCCCAGTGCTTGGCACGTATGCCAAAAGTCTCTCTCTCTCTCTCTCTCTCTCTCTCTCTCTCTCTCTCTCTCTCTCTCTCTCTCTCTCTCTCTCAAGTAAAATATCATATAAAAGATAATCCTGGAAATGTTTTTGCTTCTATATTCTAATTGGTGCGTGCCAGTGTGGACCTCCGAACATGGTCCAACAACTGATTAACATACGTTCATCCAGTTTAATCTGAGGTTGCAGATATTGGACCACCATCAGCGTCCGTAAAAATCGCATTTGATTGAAGTCAAACCGCTATGTGATCTGAAATGATATCGGCTTTTTGGTCATCGTCCACGGCGTGTCAGACGTCGTATAACATTTACTCCAGATCGCGTCCAATATATATATGTCATTTCTCTGGGAAAAATGTCCCCTTCAACGTGTAAGGGGAACACTTTCTGGTATGTAATCTCTTCATTGAATCGGAGCTGTCAATTGGGACATGTGGATGAGATAACCCTGTGGAACATTTAATGTAGCCAAGTGTTCAGAACACGCTCATCCACAGCCTGTTGATTCGTTTAATATTTTAATTGCTTTACAGTGACTAATTCCAGGAAGGCGGAGAACGACTATGATTTAGTATGCTTAATAGATTCCGGTGACATCATTCATATTTTATACCGTGTGCATATATACTGAGTATTTTTCCATGTTTTTAGATTTACGAGTTTGCGCCCACTCTTCATTTCCAACCCCGACTGGAAAAGCAATTTTTGAGTGTACCATTTGACCTTGATCAAACTTCTCCCATTCCATCTGGTATAGAGCATCAAGGTATCGTGAAAATTGCTATTACTTTAGCTTGTTTGCTGGTTTGGTAGTCCTTGAGTATTAGAGGGATTCAAAGGTTCCTCTAACGCAGAATAATTCTAACAGCACGTTTTAGGTGTAACTGAATAAACGGCAGCCATCATACGTAGGTAGCATATCTTATAGTGCCTCTTCATGGAATGTCATTACGTAAGATATATTGTGTTGCCAAGTAAATGCGACGGTAATTGCACCTTGTTATGCATACCTGTTTGAGCTCGAATATGTCATGTTTCTTTAATGATTTTTATGGTATTACAAAAAACATATTCGGATTAGTTTCCTATAGCTTATGGCAGAATGTTCTGTATTTAATGAAAAATAGTAGTTAAAAAACCGTAACTGAATTTCATTTATCTTATAAGCGTAACGCCATACACCGTTGAATTGATTCGCACTTGCAGCCATATGTCTGAAATAAATAATATTCATCTCGTGCGAATGTCTAAAATAAGTTATTGTGTGGGTGACAATATTTTGAACCGCGCGGTGGGGGGCTGTGGGGGTGGGCGAGTAAATTTTTGTCATGGCTGTTAATGCTAAGCGTTAATGTTGCTTAGTGCTGTTGTTTGCTTGGCTATCTTTAGCAGATGGTCTCATGTCTGCGTCCGATACGTATTTGGCAACAACCATGAAGCATA
>NC_061087.1:11989434-12011934 GCF_015104395.2 Macrobrachium nipponense
AAATGCCAAAAGTCCAGATTCGAGGAAAAGAAATATAGTGGGATGCGATAGGAAAGGGGTGGGCCTTACTTGAGCAAAGCGACGTATCGAGTGTAACGAAAGTAGAGATTTCTAGAGTTTGTCTCGGGGGCTATGGAACGTGCGGTTGAGGGACTTGTTATTAAATCAGGGCAAACGTGAGAGGGATGTTATGAGGCCCCCTGAGAGGAAGATGGTCACTCAGTGAGATGAAGTGCAAGTGACCCAAAATAGGCCATGTGGAGAGGGAATAAGGAGGAGATAAAATGTATAGCATCCTCAATGAAAGTAGGATATTCCAAACATTTCGTTAAATGTGTTTACAGTTTTTGTATTTAGATACAAAGGATAAACAAGAATGAGACAGAATGCTTCATTTTGAGAAACGGTAATTTAAACTGGAGCCATCAAGTAGAATCAAAGAATTATCGTAGGGGGGGAACTGGGCGATAGGTAGTGCCTATTTACTGGTATGGTGAAGTTAACATGTTACAGGATCCCCACTCATAGATGCTCTAGGGGTCAAGAGTAAAACGATAAATGAGATTTTCTGGTTGGAAAATTAATGTTTGTGTCATAGACAACAGGTGTATTGTGGTAGATAAAACGTGATCAGTTTGCAAGTGTTGGCAAAAGGTTGAGAAATAAAGCCAGTTGCTTTGAAAGTGAACAAATGAGTGAAGTCCCACAGGTATAACCTAACGACAGGAACATGGGAAAGGAAGGCCCAGTCGAATTTGTTGCACTAAATATAGTATGTTTGTCTGGGATGCAAAAGAAGAAATTTGTCTTGAAGGTTATTTTAAGAATTGATATTAGGGGATCGTTTTGAGCTCTTTAACAATACTTAAAGGACAGTAGATGGGTTGGAAAAGTTCAAGAATTCACTTGCCTGTGGGATTGGCTGAATCATGGTACCAATAAAGATGCGGGATATTTTTTTTCTTTTTGGTTATGGTTGGGTGGGGAGGGGTTGTTACAGCTAGCATCGATGAGTCGACACTGTCAAAGACAATGAGTTGAGGACGGTAGATGATAGTAGATGGGATGAGAGATTTCAGTAATGTTAGGCCGTATATCACTCTACAATCATTAAAAGTCACGCAAATGACCGGCCCCAGTGGTCGACGTCCAAGAGGATTCGGAGATAACGACCCTTGGGATTTTTTTTATTCTGACGTTTATCTCTTTCACTTGTCAGTAGTATTTTTGTGGTTTTTATTTAGATTTTAAAATGCAGAAGTGTTTTTTTTTTTCTAAGGACGTGTTCAAGTGTATGTGGTATAAATACTTATAATTAACATGTGAACATGATATACTTTACTTGCTGTGTTAGGAAATTTCAGATAATAAACTTCGATGGAGGTACATAGTCATAATGAGGAACGTGAAGTTTTTGCTTGATTATCAAAATCTAGGCGTTGCTTATTACAAGCCAATTGTTATTCAGATGCTGCTTTGTGTTGGTTAGTCTGTGGCATTGTCAAGGCCTCTGCAAACAGAAGATTGCAAAGATGCCGAAGAGAACTTATAACAATGGAGATATGAGTCATTACTTTATTTTTAGAGAAGGCCATTACTGTAATATCTCATTTGTTGTAGGTTACAGAAGTATGAATCACTATTTGTCCAGCTTTATGGTCTATTTCTGTGTTATATATATATCCTATATATATATATATATATATATATATATATATATATATATATATATGTATATGTTATGAGAGAGAGAGAGAGAGAGAGAGAGAGAGAGGAGAGAGAGAGAGAGAGAGAGAGTTTTTACTGCAACAGACGTGGAATCAAGGAGAAATCATGCAAGTGCCTCCACCTACAGAATCAAAAAGTGAAGAGATGCGTATCTTGATTCTGTAGTTACGATAGCATTTATGATATTGAAGAATTCAAGTGATTATTATAACCTCTTGTTTATTTCCTGTCGGGTTTATTTCAAGTTTCTGTAGAAGGAATATTAATATAATGTTATCTTTTATATTTCATTTGGCGATTACTGTTGAAGGTTCCTCACGGTGTCACATCATGTTGTCTTTTCAGTCTTACCCAGATACTTGAATGCTGTACTCAAATGCTGTATTGATAAATTTAGATAACTGTCAAGCTAATGATTATATTTGAGTATCGTACGTGGCCGAAAATATTTTATCTTTTCATTACCTTGGTTGCTCCCTTCGTTTACGTATTCCAATTTATTCAGCTATTCCCCTTTCCTCTTCATCGCTGGCTTTGCGGCGTGTTCCAATATCCGGGGTTGCCTGGCTGGCAAGAGGAGGTCAGGAGTCTCGATGACGTCATGAAGTTGCCTCATCTTCCTACTTACGGGATGACGTCATTGCATTCTTAAGTTATCTTTTATCGGTATATAGTTGTAATCTTGCTTGGTGTTCATTAACTGGTCTTTTATTTTGTACCCATCGGCGTACTGGTTTGGAGAGAAAAATTTTGTGGCAGGTGGTTGCAATATGATTGTGCTTTGATCATATGCCGTGCTTTACGTACAGTAGTCTGTGGGAGAGGTGTCCGTTAGGTATTTATCTTGGGTCCTCTGGTTTTTTGTTCTCTCTTTAGTCGTCGACTTCTCCTTCACAAAGTATTTTATAAAGCAGTTTTCCTGTAACTCTCTCTCTCTCTCTCTCTCTCTCTCTCTCTCTCTCTCTCTCTCTCTCTCTCTCTCTCTCTCTCTCTCTCGAGGAAACGAACAGAACGCATCTAGCGCCGGTCTAGTGAAAGGAGAATTAGGGAAATTGAATTGGGCCCTCTTTGCTTATAACAGGCTTACAACATTAGAAGGTCACTGGGACTCTGTAACAAAGGGAGTGGAAAGTTCTTTGTGCATACGGAGTTGCTTTTGATTTCTGTAATCGCAGGTAAATGCCGCATCTTTGCCGTCAACTTTTCATTGCATTATTCATCAGTTCTCTTTTGTTGTTGATTTCCCATCGACGAACTGAGGGGAAAAGCATTATCTAGTATCGTTATTCCGTGAACTTTTTGTCCTTGCTTCCATCTGTCCGATATTTAGACAGTGATGCAGAAACACGCATTTGGCTAATGGCAAAATGACCAATCATACATTCATGCAGTCAGTTTGCTACAGTCACTTAAGGTTGATTCCGAAATGAATTGTATCTTCGTGTATTTATTACTACCTGCTAGTACTGAATTAATGACGTGTATAATCCAACTCAAATATGGACGTTATCCATATTTGATTTTCGATGACACATTTCTTCAGTGGATTGGGATGGAATACAAAACAATCAGCCTTTCACGATCGCTTACTCATTGTCATTATGGGAGACATTGCATGTTGAATTACGTTTCTTACGCGAAATGATGGTGCTTGTTTTATCAGATGCATTACTTTTTGAGTATCTGAAGGATTGCATGTTATGCATCCCTGTTGGAACCCACACAAGACTGAAGATTTCTGTAAATAATTCAGATAGATAATGCAAAGTATAATTGACCTTCAAATAAGTTTGATTAGGAGGAGGTGGGGAATATTTGTACGAAAACGTTATTTCAAACTACTGGTTGTAAAAAAGGAAAACAAACGCTGTCCTAATTTTTATAGAAGGTAAATGTATTAATATAGGAAGAA
Source organism: Macrobrachium nipponense (assembly GCF_015104395.2). Taxonomy (NCBI): domain Eukaryota; kingdom Metazoa; phylum Arthropoda; class Malacostraca; order Decapoda; family Palaemonidae; genus Macrobrachium; species Macrobrachium nipponense. Next base: position 11,993,075 of record NC_061087.1, read on the forward strand.
TGCTTTTTAAACTGTAGAGGAAATGTATGTATAGTGGATGTATCGGGCTAATTGAATAAATTATGAATAGGTATTTTATAGCTGGGTAATGAGCTTATCGTAATGTTCTCTTGACTCTTGTAATTTTAGTATAACTTTACTACCATCACTAGGATAAAGGCGGTAAGCTGACATTGTCTTTTACAGGGCATGAGAGTTTATATTATAGTATAAGATATCATTGCGAGCACCCAGATGTTATGAATTTCATAAGACATTTGGTACTGGGAGGTCTACATCATAGCACCTCACAGAATATAGATGTTGACTGTGAAAAGCGAGTAACAAACTCGAGATTGAAGTATTATGCAGACGATGATAATGGAAATTCCCTTCTGACGTTTGTTCTTTGAAAATCTTCAGACGTCAGTGTAGTGTGAATTTTGATTAACTTTAGTTAGAAAAGCAGCACAACTTGAAACCAGTTTACATGAATGACTGGTGTAGAACAAAAAAATTCAAGCTGATGGTTTGTACGTACAGAAAGCCTGGGCGCATGTGGCAAGTATCTAGCAGCTTGAATATATTTTTGAATGTGGGAAAATGTAAGCAAATAGCCAAAGGTACTGATGTATTTAAGACCAGTGTTAATTTTATAGCTTCATTTCTTAAATGAAAATATACGCATTACCAAACCAAGATAACGGTTGCCTTATATACCATAGAAACAACAGAGTTCCCAAATAACAAATTTGTGAACATCTAACTTGTAAGCTTATTAAGCACACCATCAATAGATAGAAAGGACAGTGGGAGACCTACGTCAAAGGAATTAAAATGGTTACTTTGATATTCCGCACCATTCACGTTATTTCCATAAACAACGGAAAGGTGTTTTATTAATTACGTTTTCTTACATACACAGCAAGAAGGTTCCGTATAGCTCACGTTGTCCTTCGCAAGTAGAAGGAAAGTGTCCTTTACTTTTAATACCAGACACTTTTGACAATCAACGAAGAGATGAAAACACTTCGGGTCTCGATTGAGTGTTGTATGCCCCGCAAGAATAAAACCCGATTGCTTCCTGGAACTTTCGTAACTCTTGAAATACATAGCAAAAATTGTTTATTGGAATTCACATAATCCTGCATATGGAATGACAAACAACGAAAAGCGCAACTTTGATTGGGATTTAAACTCTACTACTTTTGTGACAGAAATATGGTAAAAAGAATTATGCATTTGAACACCGAACTTGTTAGGATTAAAGTGCAGTTTACGTAAATATAGGATGCAAAAATCAGTCTGCATAATTCTTTCTGTGAGCGGGCTAGCAGATTAATAGTACCTTTTTGCGTGCCAAAAAATAAAAGCTTTGTAATCCGTATCCTGCAGGTTACATAGATTGTAATGTCGTATCCTGCAGGCATACTAACTACTTAAATAATCTCCTCGGGAAGTTACACCAGTTTGAAATTCGTTGAAAATCCGTTTTTAAATTCCCACACTTGATTATTCTTAATCCTGGCTTAAAGAAATTCGTGGTAAGTTTTTTTTTCTCCAAACGGTGCGAACACCACCACTAAGGGCGCGTGCGTTGCTCAACCTTGGAAATCCATATAAGTTGGCCCTAAGTGGTCGGGATTTTGAGGGAATATTGAAGCTGCGCATAAGTTCTTTTTTATTATTATTTTTATTTTTATTTTTAAGTTGAAGATACGTATTTCTTAAATTGAAGAGCGAGGGGAGACATCCAGATGTCCCAAGTAGGAAGAGGCAACTTCTACGTAGCTTAAGGAAAACAACGCCTGTACGGGATGTCCTTGAAAGGAGGGTGGGAGCACTCTTATTCCTGATCTATTTGCAGTTTGCTGTTGTACTGCGTATGTTGTTGCTAGATTAGATTTTGGTTTCAATTCGAGCACCAAAGATATAACACACATCAAACAAATAAAGAATCAAGAGGGTGTAGTGCTTAGAAAGGAGGAAGACATTGTGAAGAGATGGAAAGAATATTTCGAACAGTTGTTAAATGAAGAAAATAATAGACTAATAAAGAGAGGATGGCAAGTGAACATTGGGCATGTAATGAGGTTTTCTAGGCAAGAGGTACTAAATGCACTGAAAAGATGAAGAAAGGGACAGCAGCCGGACCAGACATGATCCCGGTGGAGGCATGGAAAGCATTAGGAGATGATGGAGTAGATATACTGTACGATCTTATGATAAAGATCCTTGAACAGGAAAAAGATACTAAATGAGTGGCGTGGGAGTATATTGATCCCAATTTTTAAAGGGAAAGGCGATGTCCAAGAGTGTGGTAATTATAGGGGCATTAAATTGATGTCCCACACTTTGAAGATACTGGAAAGGATGATAGATGCTAGACTGAGAGAAGAAGTACAAATAGGTAAAGAGCAGATGGGATTTATGAAGGGAAGGGGAACAACAGATGGTATATTTTGTCTGAGGCAAATAATGGAGAAATTCGGGGAAAGACAAAGGGACCTACATATGGTATTCATTGACCTTGAAAAGGCTTATGACAGAGTCCCGAGACAAGAGGTATGGAGGAGCCTGAGGGAGAAGATGGTGCCAGAGAAGTATGTGCGATTGATACAAGAGATGTACCGGAATGTATTTACCAGAGTGAGGAGCAGTGTTGGGGAGACAGAAGGTTTTGAGGTGAGAGTAGGATTACACCAGGGGTCGGCTCTGAGCCCATTTATCTTTAACATAGTGATGGATGTTATAATAGAGGAAGTAAGGGAGACAGTACCATGGAACATATTGTATGCGGATGATATTGTTCTGTGTGCAGAGAGCAGGGAAGATCTGGAAGTGAAATTGGAAAGATGGAGACAAGTACTGGAGGACAGAGGAATGAGAATAAGTAGATCCAAAACAGAATATATGTGTACCACCACTGAGGGGGATGATAGAGAAAGTATTCAGCTTGGTGGAGAGCAAATAAGGAGAGTTGATAAGTTTAAGTATTTGGGATCTTTTGTTAACGCTGGAGGAAGTATGGAAGAAGAAGTAAAACATCGGGTACAGGCAGGCTGGAACAACTGGTTGAGAGCGGCCTCGGGAGTTCTTTGTGACAAAAGAGTGCCGCTTAGGTTAAAAGGAAAATTTCACAAGACGGTGGTAAGAACAGCAATGCTGTATGGTACGGAAACAGCAAGCATGAGAAAAGCAGAGCAGAAGAAGATGGATGTGGCAGAAATGAGAATGCTTAGGTGGATGTCTGGGTAACAAGAGTGGATAGGATCAGAAATGACTACATAAGGGGGTCAACTAAGGTGGTGGAAGTATCAAAGAAAGTGCAGGAGGGGAGGCTGAGATGGTATGGGACACCTGTTGAGGAGAGATGAGGACCCACGCTGGGAGACATACTATGGGAGTGGAGGTGCAAGGAGAAGAAAGAGAGGGAGACCAAGAAGAGATGGAAGGACTGTGTGAGAGGAGATTTACATGAGAAGGGAATTTGATGAGGCAGAAGTGCAAGATAGAAATAGATGGAACGGCTCATCCGAAACGGCGACCCCATATAAAAAATGGGAAAAAGCTGGGAAGAAGAAGAAGAAGAAAGAAGAAGGAGAGAGAGAGAGAGAGAGAGAGAGAGAGAGAGAGAGAAGAGAGAGAGGAGGAGGGTGGGGGGGGGGGGGGAGACGGCAAGCCTATTCAGGTTTTTTTTCCACTGTCCTTGAAATACGTGAGGATACCACTTTGTTCATCATTGGGTTTGTGGCGGCTAATGGATAGAGTATCTCATATTGGTGTCGTGAGTGTGTGTGTGTGTGTGTGTGTGTATATATATATATTATATATATATATATATATATATATATATATATATATATATATATATATATATATATATATACATACACACACAGATGCACATAAGTATTCTATGTTGTAGGCCTGATCGAGTTTTTAAAATTCTTATATATTGTATGCATAGACTTTAAGAATTTAGAGATGTGTTACACCTTGGGCATTCAATTTCCTCGTATAGTTTCAGGTGAATGTATTCCCGCCACCTACACTATAATGAGTAATCGTTACGTCGTCACAAACGTGAAGTTGTACTATTATAACAATGGTTATTTTAATGTAACGCTTGAATAAGTTTCTCTTGAATACAAAGATTTCATGATGACTGAAAACCCCACTGCTCTACCATGGGAACTTTAACCCCACCTCTCTCTCTCTCTCTCTCTCTCTCTCTCTCTCTCTCTCTCTCTCTCTCTCTCTCTCTCTCTCTCTCTAAGGCTATTACAATTGAGATTACGCAACATCACACCGTACACTGTAGTATCTTGGGGGCGTGCCCTACGCCACCTTTTCCATGGTGGTGAGTCCGACGTCATTGGCCTGCCAGAGCTGATATAAGTGTAAACAAAGAACTGGGATATAGAAGCGATCCCGCGAGGATATATTGCGGCGTCTTGGACGTTGTCATTTTCGTTGGTTGAAGTTTTTGGGGTATCATTTTTGTTTTCTTTTTCTTTCTCCCTATTGTGAGCGCTTTGTATTGCTCCATCTTTAAAAAGAAAAAAAAAATCGTCGACGGTTACTTCTCCACTAAGCTGAAGAATACTTAACCCTGGAATAAAGAGTCAAAGGTGGTGTTGGGGGGTGCTTGGAAATTGAACTTTGCTTCTAGTATACTACATGACAGTTTTCGGTTAAGGCGTTGGCCGATATTTCCCCGTGTAGCACACTCATATCTTGAGTAGATAATGCAAGGATGTTATATCTCCTGTATATGCATGCATGCACGCACACTAATAAAGTTATGCTGTGGATGCAGGGAAAGTAATTTCCTGGAAACAAATGTTAGCTCCTTAGTTGGGAATACAGCATCATCAAGTGGTATTGGAAATTGTATGAGCAGAATGCGGACGTGGCAAAGTAGCGGTAAATTCCAGTTTTTGCTGGTGTTTCTCCCGAGGCAGTGCTCAGCTTTAGCACCAGACAAGGCCAAACAACATGGTCCCCCAAGGGTGAACGTCCCATTAGGTTGTTATGATTTCTTTTTGGCTTCTGCATTGTGACCTTAGGTTCGTTGATGCTGAGCACTTTTCTTCTGGTTTGGGGGTTGAATGGCCGGAAAGAGATGCTCTCTCTCTCTCTCTCTCTCTCTCTCTCTCTCTCTCTCTCTCTCTCTCTGTTTCCTTTGAGTCTCGGGGCAGGGGATAAAAGACTTAAAAGCAGTCACACAAGTGTGTGTGTCTGTGTATGTGTATATGTGTGTGTGTGTGGTTAGAAGGGAAAATGCTACGTTTTCTTAAGCAATTTGTGGTGCTACGTCACCCTTCTGTCGCAAATGAGTGGATTTATGTATTGTGAAATTCTCTGGGTGATCTTGTTGCGGAGTTAAACCATATGGTTGGAAATCCAGATATCCAATCTCTGTTTCAATGGATCTCTCTCTCTCTCTCTCTCTCTCTCTCTCTCTCTCTCTCTCTCTCTCTCTCTCTCTCTTTGTGTGTGTGTGTAAAAAGTTGTGCTTCGAATAACTCAGTGTTCATCCTGTGCATGATACGATCATTTCCTTCAGCATGCACCGTTTTATTGTAATTTACGTGCTTTGAAGCTTATCGCTTCCGGATTAGTCAGATGTTTAAGAGACCAGGCAAACTCTCTCTCTCTCTCTCTCTCTCTCTCTCTCTCTCTCTCTCTCTCTCTCTCTCTCTCTCTCTCTCTCTCTCAAACATGTATGAGAAATGCGGAAAAACTTTGGAATGATGGGAAAAGATTGCATAGATTTGTGCTGTGATCACTTGAAGCCGATTTCGGTGTGGTTTGAACAGCTGACAGTTTTATCCACGAATTGAAGTTATTCGTTATGGTTCATATTCGATATGCTCAGGTGGGGTAGAACTTTGTATATTCCTTTATAGAAGTGACGGTTTCTGGGTAAATAACGATTACAGTGAGTCAACGGTTTGCATGCTATGTAGGTACGCGTCTTTACACTATACCTGGGAGAACGTTGTTAAATGCAAAATAGGCGGTAGATCTACATAAAAGAGCTCTCGTAGGGGGTTATTGCTGTCAGTGCAACTCATGCGGTGCACTGTAGGAATTGCATAAGGTTCTCTGCGGCGTCTCTTCGGCCACTAGCTGCAACCTCTTTCATTCTTTTTACTCTACCTCTGTTTACACCCTCTTTCTTTAGTCCTACTTTCCACCCTCTCTTAACAATTGTTTCATAGTGTAACTGCCTTGAGGTTTTCCTCCTGGTACACCTTCAAAACCTTTCGCTATCAGTTTCCGTTTCAGCGCTGAATGACTTCATAGGTCCCAGTGCTTGGCCTCGGACCGAAATTCTATATTCCATTCCATTCCATATACACAAAAGCTGCTTGTGTACAAATAACAGCATGGGAGTACACCATGGAATTAGTAACGTATCCCACATCGAGAGCCTTGTTCACGATCTCGTTAACCCATTCACTACGAAGGACATCATCCTCAGTGGAAGTTCCGTCTGTCACATATCGCTGACTGGCAACCGCTGTTAAGGAGCAAGACACAGACAAACTCTCCTTATCGGGATTTGAAAAGAGACGGTGTAGCTGTCACTCCATCCAATCCAGTTCCCCCACAAGAATCCATGTGTGAATCCTCCCTCTTACAGAATGCATTTATTTGAGTGATGTATTTTTATGTAAAGGCTTGTTTTCCGTATTTTCCGACATATTTTAGATTGCGAATATATATGTATTACTTGAAAATAGTTAGAAAATTTCTTATTTTTTTTATATAAATCTCAGCTTCTTCGATCTGAAGTAGATACTGGATCATCTTTTGATTATTCCGCTGAATGTGTTGGCCATAGTTTAATACATTGTTTTTTTTATTGTTTAATGAAATTGACTTAGATGACAATGACCATGCATTGCAATTCTTTTCTTTAAAGCCTGAATTCATATAATTCATCGACTTTATTCTCGGAATGCGTTGGGTAATTTAATTTTTGTAGAAATAGCAGCTACTGTAAATAACATACAGATATCATTCATAGTCTTGTGTAGCCTTTCGAAGGTTTTTTCTTATTTTTGCAAAAATTTTGAAAGAATTTTTTGATAAATCATATGTTTATGGCAGGTGAATTTAAAATGAATTAAGTTAGGAGGCCTCAGTGCAGAGAAATATATATATATTTGAAGATTAAGTTGTCTCAGTTTTTTTTGTTGGTTCGTTAATAGAAAAAATCCAAAGATCAACTATCCGTAAAAGAATTTCGTGTTTGGTTTTTAATTCGAATTTATAACACAAGTTTTCCGCCTTTGGTGTATTTGTTTTCACCTTTTTTCACGTTTTTGATCTTTGCCGACCGAAAGCCTCCTCTTTTTATCAGGGCCATCAACCCGATTGCTGCGATATTGAATAGAGCTTCTCGAACTGAGCTTTCGAACTTTTCTTCGCCGGAATTTTCCCCGACACAGGAGACTCGTCTTTGCGCCTGCTCTTCGTTTTCGCTGTCGTCTTCGTCTGTTGTCGCTGTCGCTCCTCATCTGTCTGTGCAGATGCTGATGTAAACATACTATAGAATTAATGCACTTTCGTTTTTTTTTTTTTAAGTATTCGTTTCAAGTGTATGCATTTTCATGTAATACGTGATAATTGAATACATACGCGGGCCTTAAAAGGGAAATTCTATTTATGCTACGTGTTTCATTTTCCTTCAACTGTCATATTAAAAAGAAGCATAAATATCAACACACACACACACACACACACACACACACACACGGATAACGGATATCTAGAGATCGTTCCTTGAAGCAGGTGGTCCAGAGGGAAAGGCCTTGGAATTGCCAATAGTTTAGATGCGACCGGTTCCTGGTGTTTCGGCTCCATTCGTTGGCACCCGAAAGTCTCCTTATGCGTTACCAAGTTACACCATCAGAGATCGATCGAGAACCCCCCCTCCCTCTTTCTGCCCTCCCCCTTCTTCCCTTCCCCTCGGTTGTTGCAGGTCAGTGGGGAACAACACAGTTTGTCGTGTCAGTTACATCAGCAAGGCGTTTGAGAAAAAGTTGAATGATTGGCTTTTGGAAAAACTGTGACATGGAATGGTGTAGGTAGGCCCTAATCGTTTGAAGAACTTGAATACTGCGCATCTATCCCTTAAGCAATCTTTCCTGTTTTTCCATAAGTTTTATTGAAAATAATTTTCTTTCTTTGTATCCTTTTATTTAACACCGAAATAATGATTTGGTATGATTTTGTTTCAATACTACATGTAGTGATATTTTAATCATTTATGGGCCATATAGCCTGTAGAATTCTGTAGATATTGGTAGTGAGTTTCCTGGTAAAATCGTTTAGAAATAATATTTAAGTTGACAGAAATATGTCCAGCTCCTTAGAAATAAATGAGAGAGTGGAATATTTGTTTAGGTGTGTAACTCACATGTGCAAATATGACATGTAGTAATAAGGTCTTGAAACTGTAACTTCAAGTCTATTTGAGACATGCCTCATTTTTCTGTAAGGTAATAGATTCTCTCTCTCTCTCTCTCTCTCTCTCTCTCTCTCTCTCTCTCTCTCTCTCTCTCTCTCTCTCTCTCTCTCTCACACACTTGATGAGAAGTTACCGAAATGAATAGGTAATACTTGTACCTGAAAGAGGGTTAATTTCTTCGATTTCTTTGTTTCTCCTCCTCCTTCTCCTCCTCCGTTTGCATCTTCTTTGACTTCCTCCCTCGTTACCCCTACAAGCTTGGGTCGTCATCATAGGTAATGATGCCACAGCGGAGCTAGCATATGACACCTAGTTTAGGAACATAAATCAACCCTCGGTGACACTTGATGAACCCCTCCCTGGCTATCATCGTTCCCAGCTGGGAATGGGATGAGTCGGTGGAAGTCATCTTCGCTCAAGGTGAGGGATGGATATCCTTCTTATCCTGTCCCCCGAGGTCCTGGGGAGTGAAGGCTTACGGCTTATGAACCGGTCCTCATTAACTGCCTGATGAGTGCTCTCTCTCTCTCTCTCTCTCTCTCTCTCTCTCTCTCTCTCTCTCTCAATTGCCAAATTTTGCTCCATTTTTTTGTGTAGTAGGCAGTGATTAGATATGTAAATGCCTCCCTCATATTTATGAGATTTAATCACCAGTGGAGAGAGAGAGAGAGAGAGAGAGAGAGAGAGAGAGAGAGAGAGAGAGAGAGAGAGAGAGAGGAACTCACTAGTCATGTATACGATATGATTCCTGTTGTTACACCATGAAGTTAATGAGCATCATCTGATCTCCAGAGTAATTATCGTTCCGCCCGGTTGTGTTTGAAAGCTGCTTTTTATAAACTATTTCCTTGAAAGTCTGTTACTTTTGAAAGTTGTATTTCCTGAAGGAAGGCTGACTCGGCTGTCTCCCACTATGAGAATCTGGTATTCTGTAAACCAAATTAACTGGCGTGTATTCGGATGTGTCCTGTGAGGCTTCTTGCTAGAATTGGGTAAAAACTGACTTGGTCTCTTGTCGTGGTTTTACTTCTCTGGATTTTCCTATTCCCGTTTACTAGATGGTTAATTTGAGAATATATGTATGTATGTGTGTGTGTATGTATATATGTATATATATGTATGTATATATGTGTATATATTATATATATTAATATTTGTATATATATATATTATATATATATATATATATATATATATATATATATCTATATATACTATATTATATAGCCATATAATTATAAACGTAGCTATTAATTTAAAAGGCCAAAGTATTTTTCTGTGCAGCATATTAAATATATAAGATTTATGGCTTTGGTATAAACTGCATTTCCCAATGTACGTAGGTAACGCTCATATTTTTCATTTAGTAGAAATTTCTGGTTTTCAACCTTGGTTTCTACTAAATGCAGAAGTTAATGTGGGCCAAGACTTTCCTATCAAACTTTGCCAAGGATGACATCCGTGATAGGTGGAGTTAATTCCTGGTCGTTTTTTGATATACGGCGCGTCAAAGAGAATTGATGTGAATGGCTTGATTGTCACTTTACGAAGAGAGGAGGATATGAGCGATGGCCGTCTCACCAAAGAGTTCGATGAAGGCAGCTCTTCGAAAAGGTCTCTCTTGCATCGAGCCTTTGGGGCCAGATTAATTAGAAAGACGGCACCGAACCGGATCTCTCTCTCTCTCTCTCTCTCTCTCTCTCTCTCTCTCTCTCTCTCTCTCATCACACACACACACACACACACACACACACACACACACATATATATATATATATATATATATATATATATATATATATATATATATATATATATAATCTCCTTATGATGTAAAATTTCTACGGCGTACGAAGGTTTGGTTTGTGAATGCATTAGAATATTTATTTATTTTGTATGACACGTGAAATATCTGATTTATTTCAAACATAACACTTAACAAACTTCGCCGTTGGAATATAGTGTTTGATGATTATTTTGCATCAGAACTAAGGTTAAAAGGTGTTTTAGTGGTCTTATCAGTTATCAGCGAAATGATTAGTGAGAGACACCATAGCATAATGAAAAAGGGGTAAGGGCAAAGCTAGAATCGCATCTAGGTATTTAGGCAAATTGGATTCAGTCTCTGTGGCTGGAAGGCATCAGAAACTCGCTGTTGTGTTCTTGATGGAGTTATTGAATTTCCTGCAAAATAAGGCCACCTTGATTTTAAGACCTTCCCTAAAATTTTGATTAATCATTGTTATAACTCGGCAGGTTTGTATACATTGTGTAAACTGCCGCTTTCCAACCTAATATATTACTACACTTCGCCAATGATTAACTATTAGTAAATACCGGTGAAGGCAAAGTAAACGCACACACAGTTCGAGGAAAATCGCAGTGTTTGTAAACAGTTTTCTTATTCTACTTCTGAATTACTGGCTTTAATCCAACTTCAGTTTCATAAAGCTTAGCCTTAGAAGTCGAAGATCCACTGCTTTTCGAAGATCAGTTTAATCATTCGTATAGCTTTCGTTTAAAGATTTTGAAATCGTCACAGATGGGCGATTTTTACCCTCAAGTGGGTTGTTTCGGTAATAATGTCATTGCTTCATTCCGCTTCTCGCCGTTAAAGGAAAATTGAACTAAATTTGGGAGAACTTGCATAGCTGGTTCATATATGTACCGTGGAGTTTCCCTACGACTAAATGAACATTCCTTACGTGTATTGTGCCGTTTACTTTAGTTTGGATGTCTTAATTTGGATGTCTTTTCTTGATAAGTCAAAGCTTTCCTCCCAGGACATGTAGGTGTTCTCATCTTTTTTTCTCCATAATTATGCCTAATTTTCTCTGCTATCCCCTGTGCTTCCTGAATTACCTAAGTACCTCTTAATCTTTTAAGCTTAAAAACAACTCCACAAGGACTACGTTTCTCGCTCTTTATTGTAAGCTAGAATTCAGTCGTGAAGTTTTTTTTTTCTCCTCCGTGTAACGATTGTTAACCTCCTCTAAAAAGAAAAACTGGCTTGACAACTCATTGTGCATTCCAAGTACTACTGCTTTCCCTGTCTTACGTACTCCCATTTTACTGTCATCCGTAACAAGCAGTCACACACGTCCACATGTTTTTGATGGTATTGATATGTCACTGAATCAAGAGATTCCTGGATGGCTTTTGGTGCTGTATTAATTTCAAGTAACTTTCGCTCATAGTCTTATGATCTTATTATGTTAAGGATGAGATAGGTTTTGGGAAAATCACTGGTCTGTAGTTATGTCTATGGTTCAAAGATATGTTACTGCGGACAAGCCGATTAATTGGAATTATTGCGTGATACATTCTTGTGGTATTTCTCTATCCATGGAAAAGTGCGGCTTCGGGTATGTTGAAATAGTTGCCCCTGCATTGTTGATGTAAAATCTCTCTCTCTCTCTCTCTCTCTCTCTCTCTCTCTCTCTCTCTCTCTCTCTCTCTCTCTCTCTCTCTCTCTCATATGCGCGAGTACAGGAATTAGCTGCTGTGAATATGAAGGTGATATCTTGTTGAAGATATCACGTCTTGTTTAGATTGAGGTCAAGTGTTCAATATTTCATATTGGGATGAACGCTTTCCTATTCTGCCTCGTGTTATTTGATTTCCTGGGTATTTTTACCATCTTGTTCTAGTCAGTCTTTATCCTTGTTTTGTCATGTATTTCAAGATATATAATTTGACACTTAGCCTGTTATTGTTCTTATTAAGGAAAAAGGCTAGTGAAAGGAAAGTAGAAGAAAAAAAAAAAAGAGAGAGAGAGAGAGAAAAGGGATTTTGATTTCTCCTTTGGCCACATAATTTTATCATTAGAACAAACCAGTTTACAGTTTTATTAACGAGAAATTTAACTTTTTTATCATGAGATTAAACTGATTAAAATTTTTATTATCGAGGAATATTACAATTTTTAGAAAATGAGAAATTTCTCACAATCTTCCTAACACCCAATGAGAAGCATCTTTTTGAGTCGTCGGAGCCATTGTGTAAAAGTGCGTCTATTGAACTGAAGTGGTTAAAGCTGAATTGTCGTTTTGTCGACACTTAACTTAGATTGTCTCCGGGCCTTTTCTTGTTGATTTGTGGTGATATCCCCATTACTTGTGAGAGCACGTGACCTAACGGAGGATTTTCATTTTTAGCACATTCCTTCCTCGCCGTAGGAGTTCCTCTTAAGGTGAGAATGGAAGGAACGTAGTATGTATCGTCTTTAGCTCTTATACTGTATTACTAATGTATGCTTGGTGCGGGAGGCTGATGTGGAAAGGCGCTCGGGCAGATTTTGTCTTTTGGTGCATCGCAAGAACTAGAGCATTGATTTGCTTCCTCAGGACTCGACGTTTTATTTACGTACACTGAAACTAGGTAATGTTGTCGTTTCGTATTTTCAGTTTACTTGGTTTGGCTATTGGTAAATAATTTTGTAAATTGTGGTTCCAGCTTTCAGCTGTTGATAGATATGTTGATATATATGGAACATATTTCCTATGCATTTCCTTAATCATTTAATTCTCTCTCTCTCTCTCTCTCTCTCTCTCTCTCTCTCTCTCTCTCTCTCTCTCTCTCTCTCTCTCTCGTTTCTAAGTGGCTTGTTTTACTGTCTTCTTGTTTTGGTGGTGATGGTATCATAAAGTGAAACTATCTCTTATTCAGTTATTTTCCTTTAATCCACATTTCGCTTGAAAGTGACATTGAATATAACATTTGAAGGCATCCTTTAGCTCATTTAATTTTGTTGGTGAAGAGGTCTTTGCATTTTTAATTTTTTCTCCCCATCCCCGCTTTTTTTTTTTTTTTTTTTTTTTTTTTGCGTGTGTAACGGGAAGGAGAACCTCGTGTTTTTTCTGTTGGGATGAAAGACTAATTCTGATGCAGCTCATATCATCACATTGTGTAAAGATACTTGAGTATAATTGGAAAGTAGGGTCTCTCTCTCTCTCTCTCTCTCTCTCTCTCTCTCTCTCTCTCTCTCTCTCTCTCTCTCTCTCTCTCTCGTGTACATAATTGGATTTATAGGATTGCAAATTTTTGGTTGTTGGTGGAATTGTACGTTAAAATAACTCGGATCACCATCGACTCCATCATACGCCACAAAAATATTTCCAGGGGTAATTGTTTCTTTATGATGCTAACAGTGCGTTCCAGACGTTCAGTGATAATATTTATGTTGATAGATACGACAGTACTGTAGATTCTGCCTTTAAAACTACAAAACATATTTTCCATTCTCCAAACATGAACATATTTTAAAGCCTTTCCAGTGTGAAGTCCACCGCGTTTGAACCCATGACAAGGACGATGTCATTTAGAAGTCGATCACCCAAGGTATAACCTTCAGGGCTGTTTTCAAAAGAACGCTCGTCATTTTCATAATAGAACACGAGGTGTAAGACGGCGATTTCATGCCAAATCACGTATGTCGTTGATGGGGAAGGAAAAGGTATTGACTGGCAAATCCCACGGACGACCCCCTTTGTTTGAGTAAATAGCACCCTGTTTACTCACGAATTTTAAACAGCCTCCATTTTGCCAAATGTAGGAACATATCGATTTTCATTCCACGTCTCCCAAAAATACGTGTTTCACACACACACACACACACAGAGAGAGAGAGAGAGAGAGAGAGAGAGAGAGAGAGAGAGAGAGAGAGAGAGAGAGAGAGAGAGATGGCAGCAATGTGAAATCTTGATCGTGTTCAGAGGCCTACACCCTTAATTTTTAGGAATTGTCACTCTTCATTGGTGTAGTGTTTTTTGATAATTATGTACACACACACACACACACACACACACACACACACACACACACACACACACACAGAGGCTTAGTAAAAACTTTGTTAATGGTATTTTCTTAAAATGTTTTGGTTTCTGGACTGTTTCTTGTGTTCGTGTAGACGCACGCTTAGACGTTCTTAAGGGAATCCGGCAGAGAGGTTGAAGAGGCTGGCTTCGCTGAAAGGGAGCCACTTAAGACCCCCTTACTTAACGGTTCGAGAAGTACTTGGAGGGCGACGTTGATACCAGCAAAGCTAAAGACTGATGAGGAAGTAATAATGATTTGAGACAGAGGACTTCTCTGACTGCTTCTGGAAACGTCGTTTACTATATATCATTCACGTTACAGAACTGCCATGGTTTAACTAAGTATATTTCAGATCAGTAATTCAACTTTTGTTTTACAAACCGCTTTGTGATCGCACACCCTTCCACAGATGCCGATATAAACGAGATTTTCATGTTTTAAAAAGATAATTTTATGCTTCAAGTCAGGTTCTAGTAGACATCATAGTAGTATTTGATGTTGTCCCATTTACTGTTGATATTTTATTAATTGCAGTTAAATATTTTTCTTGCAGAGAGAGAGAGAGAGAGAGAGAGAGAGAGAGAGAGAGAGAGAGAGAGAGAGAGAGAGAGAGAGGTTAATCAACTAATACACACACACACCACACACACATATATATATATATATATATATATATATTATATATATATATATATATATATATATATATATATATAATTCCAAGGCTTTACAGTGATGATCGTTTGTTGTGGATGCGTCCTTTTCTTCAACCAAAATGGAAAGAAGTTGATACAACTTGTAAGATGGCACTGAGGGGAAAGGGGGCCCGGGGTTGGATAGAGGAGATCCGAAAACTTCCAGGTCTTTGCAGGAAGCCTTAGAAGTTGACCTATCGACTTGAACCCATGTTGCCATATGGACTTTAAAGCTAACCTGTTAAATGAATCGCGTTTATCTTTGATACTTTTTTTTTTTTTTTAAGCATACTCCCTCCCCCTTAAGATTTATGGTTATGTTTTGAGGAAAAAACTTGTTCTAATTACTTTTACAGTTGCATATGTTGATTATTATTAATGAATAGATAACTCTCTCTCTCTCTCTCTCTCTCTCTCTCTCTCTCTCTCTCTCTCTCTCTCTCTCTCTCTCTGAGCAGAAAATGCAGTTTTTCATTTCCTCTTTTCCCTTCGCCAGGGAATCGAGTCATTTCGCCAACTGACTTGAGCGTGTTGTCGTCGTGTTGTGTAGTTGGCGAAAAATCGCAGGAAGACTCCAATTGAAGTCGTGATGCGTGAGGAAATTTCCCATTTAACGGAGGAATCGAAACTGAGAGAAAACACTGTGCAGTGATAACATTTTGCTTCACACCTATCTGAGGCGGGACAGAAAGCTTTCTCATAATATTATTTGCGATGGGTTCATAAAGAAGTTCAATCTGTCTTATTGAGTATTTAATTATGCACAAGGGGAAAATAAATATGTAATGTAATGTATATATATTTCTCTTGAAATATTCAGGACAACTGATTTGGTTGTTTTTAAGAACTTAGTGGTGCTTTTATTATTCGACATACACAGGAAACGGCTACAGCCTGACTCAGCTGCTGGGTTATTGTTGTCCTTGCGTACAATAGGAAAACAGTACATTCACAAAAAACAGGTGCACAATGCTTTTGTTTTATAATATAGATTTTGTGCTTGTACTGATAAATATTTGAGTATTTAGTTTGTCCATTGTTTTGAAAATGCAATACTCGTTCAAGTTTTATGCTGCATCTCTGCATGACCTTAACCAAAATTTCATTTTTTCTATGTCATGTGCAGAAGCGAAAGAATGGGATGATATTGAAGCCTTTTCAGAGAAACCGAATTTGACAATAATATATTTTCTCTCTCTCTCTCTCTCTCTCTCTCTCTCTCTCTCTCTCTCTCTCTCTCTCTCTCTCTCTCTCGTTGTGGTCGAAAGCCAATTTGCTCTCGATCAGTCATTTCATTTTATGAAAGCCGCATGTTAACCTTATCATTTGGTTTGCTGAAAAGCAGCATGTCTGTTTTCCAGGGCTTCCGTTTTCGGTTCACAATGTCCTCTGACTTTTGTGCAAAAGGAAGATGTAGAAAAGAAAAGCAAGTCTGTTACGGTTGGATTTAACATCCGGTATTTTGTTGATTATGTCGGTCATTAGATTTGCTCAAGGCGTCCTCCACTCCGGAGTTTCAGAATACGTGTTTTGAGAACACACACACACACACACACACACACACTAAATCGATCATAGAAACATTACTAGCACAAAATCCACATATTTTGGCTTAAGTAATTTCAACGAAAAGTATGTTATTTCTGTGTTTTGTTATCCTATATCTATATATATATATATATATATTATATATATATATAGATAATATTTAATTATAGTAAAAATATAAAATCATACATACATACATCCATACATACATACGTATAAACACATGCAATGTTTGGTGGGTATCACTATAAACATGAACAAGAATGTAACACGGAGAGTGCGCACGTCTTGTTGTGATGATGCAAATTGTCTTTTTTCATACAACGCAAAACGTGGGTGCCAGCCAATTTGTTTAAACCTATCTGATTGGCAGCGTACTTGACCGACGCAGAGATGACGCCATACCACCTACACAAGGCCTCCCCCAGAACCCCCACCCCACATCAAAGCTAAGCCTCATGCTCGACAACACGTTGATTACATTAGGAGTTACCGTGTGCTGAGTATTGTTGTTTGGGTGTGTGTGTGTGTGTGTTGTTTTCTTTAGGATTCAAATTGTCGGTGTTAACATTGCTTCCATTTTTCTTTATTTTTTCTTCTAAGGAAATGTTTGTTTTTTAGGTTCCTGTAACATGGGAATGATAATATGGTAATATTACTTTGACAAAAATAAAGCTCAAATAATAGGGTTCAGTGTATTATGTACAGAATTTGAGGGTATAAAGTATGGAATTCTTACTTTATATCTTGGTAATCTGTTCATAATATATTCGCTTTGGGCTCGACCTTTCATATTTTTGTAATCATCAAAGTCAGTCATTTGTAACATTTATTGTATTTTTAAGATCTCTTTTTAATCTATTCCCAGCCTTTTCTTGTATGCTTGCCTGCTTGCTTTGAGATATTTGGGATCATAAATCTGCTCATTGCTCACAAGCTCCTCGCTTGCCTTCAAGGTCTTCTGGTCCTGAGCTACGTCATTGTTGTGTAGGCTGTGGTGGACAGAACAAGTGTTGAAACCTTCAGACCAAGGAAAGCGTCTGTGTAAGCACTATCTGATCAGCAAGCTTGTTATGGAGTGTTTGGTCTGTATCTTGCTGGTCTTCCTTGAAAACACTGCAACACTAAGCTTACTCGTCTGTGAGTTTTTAAAGTAATACATTTTTGCGTGAATGTTAGCACTTGGTAACCTTCCTTAATAGAAAAACATGCTCATAGCGCTCTTCTGGGTAAGGTTAAAATAGTTTTCTCTGTTGTTGCAAAAGTGAGTTCCACATTTTAAAAAATATAGTTTTAAAAGAAAGGAAAGTTTCTGTTTTGTGGAAACTGAATGTACATTCTTTACATCTGAGCTTTCTATAACATTATAATATATATAATATAATAATATATTAATATATTATAATATATAATATAATTATATATAGATATAAGATATATATATATATTATATATATATCTATATATATATATATATATATATATCTATATATTATATATATATAATATATATATTCTAGCAAAAAAATGACAACGTAAAGCAGAAGAGAAATGAAGGAATTTGCTAACTCGGACTGATGTCATAGCAACATCACCGTGAAATTCCAAGTATTTTCATCGTAAACGTGACAGCCTTAAATATACCGATTGAATGCGCAGGGCCCGGTTGTGGTCTGGCTACTAGAACAATTTTATGTGTACACAGTGACTGTATGGTTCTGGCCACTCGTCCATGGCGACTGTTATGGGGTTGGTTCACGTTGCGTAGGACGATTGCATTTTAATTTGGGTAAATGAGTTATTCTGTTCTTTTTTTCTGCACTATTATTTTTTGGAGTAACGAACATGTCAAGAAAACGTAAAAGTGGATGAGTAAAAAGAGAATTAATTGTTTTAATTCCATGATTTGGTCCATTATTCATGTTTTGCTTATGTTACTCACTGAGTTCCGTCAGTCGAATATATATATATATATATATATATATATATATATATATATCTATATATATATATAGATATATTATTATATTATTATTATATATATATATACACACACACACATATAGTGAATCTTGGTTTGAGAACCCAAAAGATTGCATCATTAGTGTATTACCAGAATTTTCTGCGTAGAAGAATCTATGTATTTATTTGTATTTATTTCAATTCAACCGGCGACAGCTTTAAGCTCTAGAATTGTAAAATCACTGCTTGGATCAGAGAACTGGGGAGAAAACAACTGGAAATTGTGACTAGGAAGTGAGTGAGTTCATTGCATTTTAATACATTCAAAACTTCGGTAATAAGTTGTTTGATATTTTCAGCCACGGTTT
>NC_061087.1:12014434-12079434 GCF_015104395.2 Macrobrachium nipponense
AAATATCTTTAAATGTATTTTTGTCTTCATGTTTTCTGGGTTTTCTGTTGTAAATTCTTGGGTTCACTGACCTAGTGAAGTGATAATGGCCGTTGCCCGTCTCAGTTTAGAAAGGGGCTGGTTTATTGGAATAAAGGTAATATTTGATCTTTATTAGAATTTTATGAATACGGTTTGTGCTCGTATACGCGTACAGTAGTTGTAATTGCTCGTATGTGTTAATTAAACTTAATTTACTATTATTTTTCCCCAGGAATCGGGTAGTCTTGATATAGATCTGCGTCCGTCCCCTATTCAAAGTTTCCAATTCAAACATATTTATATTTGAATTATATATATATATATATATATATATATATATACCTATATATAGATATATATATATATATATATAATATACACAATGTGTGTGTGTAAGTTTTATTCCATGTGAACAAACATTGAAATCAGTTGTATAATTAGTGTTTCGTGAGTAAGGTTGGCTTTTATCAGCTGTGCATATGCCGGTCCCATAACAGCAGAATATATGCGGTATTGATCGTAAATAGTAAGGTATTTGCGAAGTCCACTCAACTTTCTTAACCTCAGAGAGAGAGAGAGAGAGAGAGAGAGAGAGAGAGAGAGAGAGAGAGAGAGAGAGAGAGAGAGAGAGAGAGAGAGAGAGAGAGAGAGAGAGAGAGAGAGAATGTGCATAGATTTTTCATCAGTATTGTTCCATGCATTTACGGTATATGAAAATTTTTCATGTTTTAAAAAGATTAGTGTTTTTTGCCTTTTTGATGTGCAAGTCCAGTTTATCTGAGAACAAAGTTTCCGAGGGTTATGTGGTTTGTCATATTGAAAATCCGGCATTGATAACACGATCCCTACTGTTGTAATTGTGTACTTGGTATTCGTAGCCACCACCTCATTCATGTCTCCGTCAAGCAGGTAAATTTGCCCAGTCCTAATGGCCAAAGGCTGATATCTTTAGCATGTCTCACGTAAAAGAAAAAAAAAAAGTACACGACAGCTGATTCTTAGAAATCGGAGAGGAGACTGGTTCAGGAATACCTTTGGGAGCGCGGCCTTAGTGGATTACATTACGTGTCAAAGAGAATGCCTTTAATTCGATCATTGAAAATCTAATTGTTCAAGTGAAGTCTATTAGCTCATACACAAGTTGTTGTGTATGTGTTTGTGTATGTGTATAACGAGTAGCTGCTATACTGTTGGATTGCTCTGAAAAGTAGCGTTGTAATCTGAAAAAGATGCAGATTTGGAAGTTATCTAACTGTCCTTAATTAACATACCCCGTTGTAAATATCATCCACTTACTCTCAGTATATCAGTATAGAGCTAACGTTAATAAGCGATCCTAGTTAGTATTTGTATATCTGGTATTTATGGAGTATGGCTTCCGTAAGTGTAAATCCACAAACCATTCAAGACCAAACTACTACACCCCCACACATACATACAGGTTATATATATATATATATTATATATATTATATATATATATATATATATATATATATATATGTATGTATGTATATATATATATATATATATGTATGTAGTATGTATGTATGTATATATATATGGGGGTGTGTGTAAATAAAAGTCTTCGGTTAAAACACGTCTCAAGTGTAAAAGGCCCATTAAAACACACTGGTTTAAAGCTAAGGACTATATTATGTTGGATTGACTTCCACCCTTATTAAGTAGTGAATGACAAAAGTTAAATTTGCGAAACATATAGTGTGAGATATGCCCTTAGGTGATGCCTGAGGTCACCGCTAAGCCGACGTTGGTTCTGTCAATTGTCTTAATCCGCACAATTGACCGAACCAACGTCGGCATAGCGATGACCCCAGGCATCACCTAAGGTCATATCTCCACTATGTTTCGCAAATGTAACCTTTTGTCATATATAGATATATATATATAATATATTAATATTAATAATATATATAATATATAATATTATATATATCTATATATATAAAAGAGAGAGAGAGAGAGAGAGAGGAGAGAGAGAGAGAGAGACGAGAGAGAGAGAGAGAGAGAGAGAGAGAGGTTTAAAAGTAAAGGGTAAAAGCTGCATGTGTGACACATACGACCCCCGCCAAAAAAAAAAAAGCTTATGTTAGTCTCAGAGAATGTAGAGGGTGTATATTCTACGAGATAAGTTGCTTTGATCTATTAAAGGATTTTTCTGTATATGGAAAATCGAAGAGAGAGTTGCCATTCATGAACTGGAAAATGACGGATTAGATGTAAGTGTATTATGTCGGATTAATTTTTTTATTTCATCTTCGATGGAGTGATGTTAGCAGTCAGAGAGAGGAGAGAATATTATGCGAAGGTGTGAGATAAGACGAAAATGTGGAATGGTTGATGTTTTGGGGGTGATACATTACCGAAACGAGTGAAAAGGTTAGTCAAGAGAAGTTGCAGAAACTGGTGTGCTGAATTTTCAATTATAAGAATTATGTGAGTCTTGAAATCTCTCATTCCTCGTCATACCTTCTGGGTCGTTGCAGTTGTGTTGAATTTTGCCTCCCACTCTTAGTCACTTAGTGCGTCCCGCCTCGAGAGTTACACCTGTCTTTGTCTTCCGTTGCGTTGCTGTGGCGACCATCTTGTAATGGAGGACACACCTGCCATTTCATTTATGCGCAAATTTAATAATCATTTAGCGATACCATTATGGGTTTTGAAATTTACACTTAGTCTCTCTCTCTCTCTCTCTCTCTCTCTCTCTCTCTCTCTCTCTCTCTCTCTCTCTCTCTCACACACACACACACACACACACTTCTCCCGCTTTACTCAGAGACATATAAGTCCGATCACCTCGTGATCTTTTGGTGGGTGGTAACTTGGCTCGTCATCGACCGTAGAAGTTAGGGAGGCCAATTTTGTGTGTGCAGTCTCTCTCTCTCTCAAAGTTATGTACCCATGGTATGTGCTTTCATTAAACATATATTTACGTGCTATGCGCGTGCGCGCACACGATATATATATATATATATATATATATATATATATATATATATATATATATATTATATATAGCATTTAACAGAAACACTTTGATTAATAACTTGATGGCTTAATTAGCCGTAGAAAAACGTAACATCTGTGAAATCTGAATTAATCAATGCACTTTTAAGTTGTACTGATATATATATATATATTATATATATATATATATATATATATATATATATATATAATATATATATATATATATATATATAAATCAGTACAACTTAAAACTGCATTGATTAATTCAAAGATTTCACAGATATTACGTTTTTCTACGGCTAATTAAGCCATCAAGTTATTATCAAAGTGTTTCTGTTAAATGCTTAATCACAGTCGTTTTCAGCTGATTCCTTAAGTAAGTTTTGAAGAATATGTAGATATTGTTTAGACATTACTTTTCTAAATATGATCCCTGACCTTTCGCACCCCAGCCCATATTCTAATGTGAATACTGTCCACAGTTTTTGGAAACGTTGAATTGAGTTTGGGGGTAAAATGTTATCTCCTCTGGAAACATCTTTTAAAAAGAATCAGGAAAGTGTTCATTATGTTGCCCACTCAGAGTTTTTGAATTGTGATTAAGTTGATATTATTTTCTTAGGCATGTAATACTATGGCGTTAAGTTGAGGGTGTGACTAAGTTAAACAGAAAAATGTTTGTTGTTCAGGGGTATCTCCGTCTTCTTAATGTACTAATCCCCTTGAGCTTCTAAGTATACCACCGTTTTCATTACTACTC
Source organism: Macrobrachium nipponense (assembly GCF_015104395.2). Taxonomy (NCBI): domain Eukaryota; kingdom Metazoa; phylum Arthropoda; class Malacostraca; order Decapoda; family Palaemonidae; genus Macrobrachium; species Macrobrachium nipponense. Next base: position 12,018,206 of record NC_061087.1, read on the forward strand.
GTGAGTAAATGAAGTGAGTGGTCCAAATTCTTCTGCAGTATGATCTTGACTTTTATTCTCTTTGAAATTGGTTACTTAAAATTTGAACAGTTACACGAAAAAACTGCGTACGCCAGTGTGTATCTTTTGAATATAGCCTGGGAGCTTGTATTGTGGGAGTGTGGATGTGGTGGTGTCCTTGGGGCGGGCGGGCCGGCGGTGGTAACATCCGGGCCCCGAGTGAAATGTTTTCAGGCTGTCTGTGCGTTGCCAAGAAGACTTAGAGGAGGAGGCTACCAGTCACAGAGACTTGGGGTGACGAGCTCCTCCAAGTCAAAGTTTTGGTATGCTTAGGTAGAATGCGTCAGAGTAGAAGTATACGGCTTCGACCTTTATGCTAGTTAGGGAAGTAGGACCCAAAACTTAGGCTTCCCAGTTTATGATGTCATTCCAGGAAGTTGTTATATTTCGTTCGTAATTTCTGTGCCGTGTAATGTCTTCGTGTGATTTTAGGAATATAATTTTTATCACTTAATTTATTAGAATTCCGCTGACGGTTTGAACGAAAGATTTAGGTACAGAGTACTGTTTGTTTTCAGGCACACGTGAGTGTTATTTACAGATGCGATCTTGCGAAACTGGTGGAGGTGAGCTATCTTTTACAACGGTTGAAAAGCGTGGTCTCTTTGGATGTACTGGATATTGGGTATTGTTTGCGTGATTATTTTTTTTATATTCTTGCTGTGGGACTCTCCTTTTTGATGGTACTGCGGATATCCAGTTCCACCTGTTGATATAACGTTGCCGTAGCAACGGCTTGGCAAACCCTGCAAACCTTCCTTGAAGTTCCTTCGGTCCTCTATATTCAGTCGGTCCATCCATTCTCCCTCTGGCTTCACTTTGCTCAGTCGCTTTGTTTACATGCCGTCATCTGGCCCACACCTACTATTCCTTCATCTCTGTGGTTTTAAAAGATTTTTTTCCTAGTTATCATATTATTCTTAACTGAGGTACCGAAATTTTTAAAAGTATACACAAGGCTTGTATAGCTACATTATGGCTTGGCAACTCTCTCTTTCTCATTTTAAACCCATCTTATTGTTGACCACTACGACAGGTTCTTCTTGAGAGAGTAAGCTATGTGATCATGTAGGTAGTAGGCTTGTATAATCATTCATTAAATATTTTTACTGTTACTGTTTTTGAGATTGTCATTGTTAATATTGACGTTCATACATTTCTTCTTCAGATCTACCAGCACTTGAGATTCTACAGCAATCCAGCGGAGCAACGATGGATTGTGCGCATCCTGCTGTTCGTCCCAATTTACGCATTCGATTCATGGATTTCCTTATTGTTCTTCAACAAGGACAACTATTACATATATTTTGATACCCTCAGGGACTGCTATGAAGGTACAGTAACTTTTTTATTTTACATCTTTTTAGAATTTGTTACCATTAAGATTTGTAGTCATGACATTAATTTTTCCCATCTAGTATGTAATTCTCTTATCTGTTTTATGAGCAGAAAATTCTAACCTTGTAAATAAATTTGTATATTGCTTCTATAACTTATTATTGGTGCATTATTGTTGTCATTGAAAATGCACAAAAATGTATCACATGCCAAAAAGTCAGTTACTTGCCAAGGAAGCTTCCAGAGAAAATAATAGAACACACTTAAATGAAAAGTAAACTGATCATATAGAATGGATAGGAATTACTGCGAATGTAACTTAATATTAGTGACTGCTGTTTTATTATCTGCAGCGTTTGTCATTTACAACTTCTTGAGTCTGTGTTATGAGTACCTGGGTGGAGAAGGCAACATCATGAGTGAAATCAGAGGAAAACCCATCAGGTGAGCAGAGTTTTTTCAGTGCCTGCGATTTGTCAGTAGTTTGTAGATTTTATATATATGATTAGTAACTGCTTTTTGAGTTTTTTATTTTTATTTATCAGTGTATTGGAATAATAAATAGTAATAGCCTTTGCTGAAAGTTTTATTCATATGTTCAACAAATAAAATGTTGCATCTAAGTTTTGTGTATTGGGAGAGGTGGTCCGAATTTCTTAGAATGTAAGAGTAAAAGTAATTCCATGTTTACTCTATTTGTTAAGTGAGTCTTATTGAATATTTTGAAACCAATTAAACTTAATCCTCTGTTTAGTGAAAAAAAAGATAATAATTAGCCTGTTATATAGAGTATTTTTAGTACTAATAAAAAGTAATTACTAGTAAATTTGTGGAGTTTACAAATCTTCATGTAAGATCTTAGGAGAAGGGAGTACTCATTTTATATTTTGGTATTAACATTTCTATATTTTTGTACGTGAGTGTTCATAGTAGGTAAAGGCAGACGTTGACTTGTAGCATTGTTGCAGCAGAAGCTGATAACCCACCTAGTTGGATTTTCCATAGAAAATACGTTAAAATATGCTCTCAGAAAAATGTTTTTCGTCATACTCATCTCTTGTCTGATATCAGTGTTAGTGAGCCAGCTAAAAGATTATAGAACGAGGGGTTCATTCAGATTGCATTAAATAAACTTTGCTGTATGTATTATTTCTTGTTGGCTGATATATGCAGTAGTCTCTCGATTCGATTAAATAGCAGCAGTGTCATAAATTTTTTTGTATTAATAAAGATTTGTGTTTGTAGCCCAACTGGACATATGCTCTGCTAATAACTGAATAAAGTTGAAAATTATGATGTCATAATATTTTCTTGATAGGTCGTCATGCATGTATGGGACTTGTTGCCTTGCCGGAAAAACATACACCATAGGATTTTTGAGGTTCTGCAAACAAGCCACTCTTCAGTTCTGTGCAGTCAAACCAGTAATGGCCTTCATTACAATTATTCTACAGTTTCTTGGAAAATATCATGACGGTGATTGGAGGTATGCAAACTTTGTATTTTCCCTCTATGCAAGTATCCAGCATGGAATGAAAATTAGAAATTAAAAAGGAAAGCATTTACCGTAAATTCTCAAAGTGGCAAAAAAATAAAAAACAATTTTCTTTATATGATGGATATAAAGTATTTTGGCATTTTTTCTATACTACTCTATATTATCCAAAAGCAAATTCTGTATAACTAACAGCTGAGACATTATACCTGAAAATTTGTTAATACCATAATCATAAAGTTTGACATTGTGTTTTAATATTTTATAGCTTTTAAATATCATTTATATAAAAAATTGAATGAAAATACATGTGGTGTTTACATTTAAAGTAACACACAAGCTATTTTGATAATGTGAGTGATGATACATTATTACTGTATTTCATAAAAAGTAGAACAATATGTAGTTTCTTGTACAAGATTTCTTGAAGTATCTGATTTAGATTTAAATGGGTATATTTATTTCTCAAAAGTCTGAATTTACACAGAGAATTATAAATTTTGCAATCTAAATTTATTTTTTGGGATAATCATGGTTTCTTTTAGATAAGGAAAACTTGTTTTTAGGAGTGGCAAAGTTGTCAGAAAGTACCAGGATAAAAAAAAAAAAAAAAAGGCAGTGCAGTCTAAGGCAGAATGGCCAGTAAAATATGCCAAAATACTAATATGTATCTGCAAGTTAAATGAGTTTTAATCATTTTTACTGCATTTTTACCTTTTATTTTAAATCCTGGATTCAGAGTACATTTGGTTGATTGGTACATGATTTATTAAAAATTAGACTGAAAAAGCTAATGTATTTTATGGTTAAGCTCATTTCTTTTAGAAATTGTAAAACCAGGTTAAATTACAGCTGTTAAACTGTTTTATTAGTCATTTACACTTGAATTTTTTTTAACCGGGTAAATTTTACTGTGGTAGAAACTAAATGCGGATTTTTTCATAGTTATTTTTTTGAGAGATGGTTTCATTTAGAATGTGAATGTTTAACATGTGTTTCTATTTGCATATCTATTTTTATATTAAAATGAGTTGTTGAGTAGGTTGCGTAATATACATGGTATTCATGTACATTGAAAAAAAATATTTGTAAGAATAGGAAGCGTTCGATAATTTATTAGTAGGTGAAAGGTTGTTGCAAGTTATATTAGAAAAGCTGTACTTTCACTGAACTCTGGTTAAAGTTGTATAACACACATAAGTATGTATTTATGAATAATTTAAGTGTCATTTTAAGATTTAACAATTGGACTGCCTAAGAGTTGCATGCATATGATAGTTTGCTTTTCCTAACTGGAGGACTTAGCTCTAAGGATAAAAAATGTTCTAATTCTCATCTAAAGTTACTTCAGAACCTATTTAGTTTTGATGCTAGAAAATAACTATTATAAAAAGTGGACTAATTTTGTTAAATTTTTTGCTTTCATTCACAGCCCTGAAGGAGGATATTTGTACATCACAATTATATACAACATATCTGTATCACTGGCTCTGTATAGCCTTTTTTTGTTTTATTTTGCAACTAGAGACCTTTTGCAACCATTTGAACCTGTTCTTAAGTTCTTTACAATCAAGTCTGTCATTTTTTTGTCATTTTGGCAAGGTAAGTACTTACATAATTATATGTGCAGGCAGTCCTCAGTTTAGCTTGTTTCCATTAATATTTAAGTCAAACTTAATTAATTTGGTACCAAATAGTTACCCGAGACATATTCAGTTATACCAAAAGAATGGAAATTGTTAGTACAATTATTTTTAATTACTTTTAAACTTCACTATGTGTGCGTCTGAAATATACTCCAAACAGACTTGATAATGCCAGTTCTTTCATTGCATCTACAGTTGGTAATTGTTGTGGAAAATTAAGTAAATTAAGGTCTTAATGATTCAGAGAACAAAGATTACCAATAAAAGGAAAAGAAAGTTTCGTGATTGAGGACTGTCTGTATAATCTTGTGAATGGAATATTTTGTTGTAACTAGTTACAATTGTGTAAAAGCGTGAGTCTTAAAGAGTTCAAAAGTCATAAATTAAAAACTTACACCTGTTAGATATTTGCATAATGAATTATATTTGAAAGGCATAGAAAATATGTCTATTTTTTAACATTTCTATTTTACAGGTGTGTTACTGGCCATCCTTGAAAAGGCTGAAATAATCCAAGGTAACCCAGATCTCAACACAGGTACAGTGTCTGCAGGTTATCAGAACTTTATCATCTGTATTGAGATGTTCTTCGCTTCTGTAGCTCTTCGATATGCATTCCCTTACCAGATTTATGGTGATTTCAATGGAACAGGACCTGGAAGATCAGTAACAATGCAAAGCATCTCGTCATCCCTAAAGGTATTTATGTAAATGAATATTCTTATTTTTGTTACTGAAGCATAGTAGTTGTTTGGGTAATGTGTGATATGTATTTGCAGCAATTCATTTTTGTGACTTGGCTGTAAGTTACATTTGAGATAATAGTATTAAAAGTAATTATGCAAAGGTTGTAGGAAATTTGGTTATGCTATATTTACTGGAAATGTAAACTTAAATCTTGTCAACTAGTGACCATAACATCGTTATCAGATTTGCAATTGTGTACCTATAGATATAGCCTCTTTCAGAGTTTTGTTTTAAAACTGCTTATTCTATTGATCTGAAAAGAGAAAGTTCTATCTCTGAGTGTTATTGATCAGCTAAGGCTAACTGCAGTGGAACAAAATACACCTAAGTTTGTGGTCTGTATGGAGGACAGGGCAAGCATAACTTCTGATGTGTTGACCCAAGTCTCTAATTCTTGAATAACTGGGAAAGTTAGAGAATTTTGCGGCTAAGTTCACATGTCTGGGTTGAAAGTAGAAATGTCTTGGAAATGGAATAGACAGGATTGATAAAATTCATATTAAGCACTGCAATACCAAGTACTTGAATATATTGAATGTTCAAGTTCCATACTTTTAAGGATACAAATGTTCATGTGTGTGTATTTACATTTTTGTTTTAAATAAGAGCAGACTGTAAGATTATGGCAGAATTTCAAATTTCATAGCAACATTTAAGGTTAGTTCTTGTCTCTGCCACTCAGTGGTGTGTAGGAGCCCATGTAATTAGTATATGGTAAGAGGCACTTTAAGCTTTTTTTTTCTTAACAAGAATAGGTGCTTTTTGTTCATTACTGTAAGCAAAATTGAACCTCAGGATGTAGTGCTAAGAAGCACTAAGCCCCCATCTTAGGAAGTAAAGATAACACAGTTGAGAGAAAACAAAAAGCACCAAATAACAATTAGAATGATAAGGATGGAGAGAAAATAATAAGGGCAAATATGAATGGTAGAGTTGAGTAGAGTCGACATGGATATGGAGTGAAGATGGAGAGTATGAGCTGGAAAATGGCACCGAGTTTTGAATCAGCCTGTATAACACTTGCTTTGTGAAGGTGGATCATCATTTAGTAGTATATGAGAGTGGTAGAAAACAGAGCCAGATGGATTATCTTGTAGTTAAGAGGGAAGACAGAAGCAGTGTAATATAATGGAAGGTAATTTTTGGTGAGGCATGAAGTTGAGATGTAGAAAATCAAAGAGACTAAAGGAGTCAAGAAGTAAAATATGTCAAAACGGGAAATTGTACTATATGTGTGTTATGAGAATTTATTTCATCTATTTCATTGTCCCTTTTTCAAGGAAAAGAGCATTACTTCATGAACATTGATATAATTTTAACATATTCTACTTTACTGTGCTAGATATGTAGGCTAATTATCTGTTGGATGCTAACTTAACCACATTGGACTGAAATTAGTTTCACTTACATCTTGTTGCCACTATTTTAAGGAAATTTTAAAAGAATTTTGTATATTATTAACTATTTTATGTACAAACCAGAGTTTTTTTTCATAGAAAACTTTGTAACCATGCTGGATGCATAAACTAACTATTGAACTGAGAACAAATGAACTCTTGGAGTGAAACTCATTTGTATCGAGGAATAATTTTAATGTTAGGTAAAATACTGCTGAAGATGATAATTGGTATCAAAGGAGGGATTTACACATTGGTTTTCTTAAACTTTTTTTTTCCAACAGGAAACCATGAACCCAAAAGATATCATGACGGATGCCATACATAACTTCCATCCGCAGTATCAACAATACACTCAGTACAGTGCAGGTAACTTTTGATTGTGTTGAATTTGATTACATTGTTTGGTGCAGTTTTACTTTTAACTTTGATTTAGAATATAATTTACAGATTTTTCAGATATTGTTTATTTATAACTAAGCATATAGTAATATATTAAGAATTTAAAATTGTAGTTTGGTAAATTTATGTGTTATAGCAGAATTGTTGTAATGATACATGTTTTTACATACTGTAGTTACTTGGTTAAATATACTGGTTTATAAACTGACTTTTTCTATAAATTTTTCTGTCTATACAGTTACTTGAAACATACTGGTTCAGAAAGTGAGTTTTGATATAAAAATATATGTAAAAGGCATACAGAGGTACCTCGTCATACGAAATTAATCCGTTCTGAGGCGGCCTTCATAACCTGAGCTTTTCGTGTCTTGAACCACATTTTACATGTAAATTGCCTAATTCGTTCCAAGCCCTACAAAAACACCCTAGTAAATTTTATAATAAAGCTAAATTTACCAATAAACAATGAAATAACAACAATTTGGACCATTCAATACCTAACTTAATACGTACTACTAATATGTACTACATAGTACCTGTAAATAAAGGGTATTAGTGTACATGGTATACAAGAAATACTGTACGTACATACGTACGTATTTAGTAAAATGTGGAACCTTACTTTTCGAGTGAGGCAAACTCCGAAAGTGGCGACAGAGGAGGAGGACAAACAGCAGAAAACTTGTTAGTACGTACGTACACTTTTTGCGAAACACATTAAAAAATGTCAGGAAACAGACTAAACTTTACGAAACACATTAACAAAACCGTAACGCTTAACTTTACAAAAAACTTAGAATTAAATTTTTTTTGTCTTTATTTTTACATTTTTTTTTTTTACTTTTTTATACTTTAAGTTTTTTTTTTTTTTTTTTTTTACAAAATTTTAATTTCTTTACCACTTTCAACTTTCTGTTTTTTCGTAGTATGAACTGGATCTTCCTTTTTGCTTACTCCTAAAGGCCTCTTTAAAAAATAACTATCCAAGGAAGATTACTTCTGCCTACTTTTCACAATGTTCTTGAAATGACTCTGGCAAACGTCATAGAACTGCGCAAGCATACGACCTGTGTAAGCCTTTTCGGGGTGTCTTTTCTACAAATGATTACACTTTATGAAAAGCAGCTAGAGCATCCTTAATTTCTGCTGTTGTCATAGGGTCGTCCTCCTCCTCCTCGCCGCTGCTTGAGAACTCTTCTTGAACGATGTTATGTTGCATGGCCTCCAACTCCTTCAGGTCATCCGTCGTAAGCTCCTCTTGGTGCTCCTTGAGAAGGTCATTGATGTCGTTCTCGTTGACGACCAGCCCCATGGACTTGCCGAGTGCAACGGTCTCGTCAAGTTCTGGTTGCGAAACAGTTTCAAATTCGTCAACTGTTTCTGAATCTGCACCAGCTTTGCCCACATCGAATCCCTTGAAGTCTCGGGCGGATACGGCAATAGGCCAGTTTCCTCCACGAAGAATTAAAGGTTCGCCTCGAAACCTCCTGCCAAGCTTGATCGATGAGTCAGATGCATATCACAACATCGAAATGCTCCTTCCAAAATTAATGCAAGGTGAGGTTTGTGGTATTGGTGATGTCGAAACGTCGCTTGAAAAGATGTTTCGTATACAGCTTCTGGAAGTTCGATATCACTTGCTGGTCCATGGGCTGGAGGAGAGGGGTGGTGTTAGGCGGAAGATAAAGAACCTTGATAAAAGAATACTCTGCTAGGATATCTTCCCCGAGGCCAGGAGGGTGAGCAGGGCCATTGTCCAACAACAGCAGACATTTCAGAGGAAGGCGCTTCTCTTCCAAGAATTTCTTCACTGTCGGGCCGAAACACAGATTTACCCACTCGGTGAACAAAAGTCTTGTTACCCAGGCTTTCGCATTAGCCCTCCACATCACTGGAAGCTTCTCCTTTAGCACTTTGTGGGCCTTGAAGGCTCAAGGAGTCTCCGAATGATACACAAGTAGGGGCTTCACCTTGCAATCCCCACTGGCGTTCGAACAAAGTGCGAGCGTAAGCCTGTCTTTCATAGGCTTATGCCTGGGTAGCTTCTTCTCTTCCTCCGTGATGTACATCTGACGAGGCATTTTTTTCCAAAAAAGGACAGTCTCATCACAGTTGAAGACTTGCTGAGAACTGTAGCCTTCATTGATCGTCATCTCGTCGAACGTCTTAATATAGGCTTTGGCCGCTTTCGTGTCCGAGCTGGCCGCCTCCCCATGCCGCACCACCGAATGGATGCCAGTCTGTTTCCGGAATATTTCAAACCACCCATGAGAACCCTTGAAGTCTGGGGTTGGTGTCGATGTCCCTTCTCCTCCGTCGTCTTTGGCCTGGGCAATCAAATCGCCGAAAATAGCGCTGGCCTTGTGGCAGATTGCCATCTCTGCTATCGTATCGCCAGCGATTTCTTTGTCTTTTATCCAGAAAAGAAGCAGCCTCTCCATCTCGTCGTGCACGTGGCTCCTCTTGCTAGACAAAGAAGCAAGATGTCCAGGAATGCAAAATGTAAAAGGAGTAAGGGATGTGTAATGCCTGAAATACAAAAGGAAAGGTGTAGAAATGGATGAGAGGCCTTGGAGGAGATAGGGAACTCCCTACCTTGAAAACTTATGAAACTTGTTTTTAGAGGGAATTAAGGGGGAAGAGTAGCAACATCTTAGATGAAGTTGACTGCTGTTAAGTAAAAATGTACCATTATTAAATTTGGTAGCAGTTTATGAGACATTCAAGATCTGTACTTATGTAAACAGTAACCACAGTACAGTGGTACCTCGACATACGAAAGTCCCAGCTTACGAAAAATTCAAGTTACGAAAGCAAATACAAAGATTTTTTGGGCTCTACATACAAAAATAATTCAGGTTACAAAAGGTTGTTGCTGTAAAGTCCCGAGATTCACCTGGACCACCAAGAACAATTTTAAAACTCGCTCGCCGCCAATTGAGTAGACTCGCCACCATCCTCCTACTCTCCCATTGGTTCCTGATGCTAGTCACCCCCATAAGATCCTGCTCTCCTATTGGTCAGCATCTCTCCCATCGTGCTCTACGTAAAAGCGTTCTTCTTCAGCCATTGCTTCGCACCAGCGTTATTGTACGCACACGGAATTCGTTCGTTCACATTTATGATTTTGTTTGTTAACGTAAATTCGTGTTAGTGATTTTGTTGTACTTCATCGTGTTGTGTGAGAACTTAATTAGTATACTGCATAACTTGATTACGTACAGTATATAGTCATGGGTCCCAAGAAAGTTGCTGAAGTTCACGGAAAGAAGAGGGTGCTTTCTATGCAGACAAAAATGGAGATAATTAAAAAGTATGAAGCTGGCATGTGGTAGTGTGATCGCTAAGGAATACGGCCAAAATCCGTCGACGATAGGCACCATCCTTAAGCAGAAGGAAGCCATCAATGCAGCTACACCTTCCAAGGGTGTGACTATTTTGTCCAACAAGAGGAGCCACGTGCATGATGAGATGGAGAGGCTGCTTCTTCTATGGATTGAGGACAAAGAAATCGCTGGCGATACGATAACTGAGACTGCAATCTGCCAGAAGGCCAGCGCTATTTTCGGCAATTTGATTGCCCAGGCAGAAGACGACAGTAACCCCAGACTTCAAGGCTTCTCGGGGGTGGTTTGATAAATTCTGTAAAAGGACTGGCATCCATTCGGTAGTGAAGAAATTGAAATTTTGTAAAAAAAAAAAAAAAAAAAAAAAAAAAAAAAAAAAAAAAAAAAAAAAAAAAAAAAAAAAAAAAAATATATAAAGTATAAAAAAGTAAAAAAAGATGTAAAAATAAAAAATAAAAAAATTTATTTATTTTTTTTGTAAAGTGTTAAAGTTTTGTGCCATTTGTTTAATGTGTTTCGTAAAGTTTAAGTGTACCTACAAGTTTTCTGCCATTTGTCCTCCTCTGTCGCCACTTTCGGAGATTGCCTCACTCGAAAGGTAAGGTTCCACATTTTACTACATATGTATGTATGCATGAACAGTATTTCTTGTATACCATGTACACTAATACACTTTATTTAAAGGTATGTAGTATATATGTAGTTTAAGTTAGGTATTGAATGGTCCAAATTGTTGTATTTCATTGTTTATTGGTCAATTTAGCTTTATTATAAAATTTACTGTCGTGTTTTTATAGAGCTTGGAACGAATTAGGCAATCTACACATAAAATCCAGTTCAAGATACTAAAAACTCGGGTTGCGAAGGCCACCTCAGAACGGGTTAATTTCGTATCCTGGGGTACCACTGTACGTATTTACAAAATATAGGATTTTACGAAGGAATGGAGCAAGTTGGGAAGTTTTAATTATAATTGAAGTTGGTGAAATTGGCACTGTTAAGAGGTTGAAAATCAACTGGTATGGTATATGTTTGCAAAGGGAAAGGAACCAGCATTTATGGATATGGTGTGTGACTACCACTTGGAAAGGCTAGAAAACCATGGAGAAAAGACCGTATGAAGGTCTAGATCATGACTTTAGTTCAGGCAGTAATTGCACTATAGCTGGTTCACATAAGGTAGATTTTTGGGTGAGCCCTATGCCTACAAGACGTTTGTTTGGCGGCCGCTAATTGGCTGGGAGCTGCCTACCTCCTGGTACCAGCCAATCAGCGGCTGCCAAACAAACGTCTTGTAAGCATTGAGCTCATCCAAGAAATCTACCTTAAGTGAACCAGCTTTTTTTTATAGGAGACAAGAGAGTGCCCATTACACAACTGGCTCTTTAGTGTAAAATATTGTCAATGATGATAACAGGTTTACTTGTATGTAACTGTAAATTCCATGAGAGACTGAAAAAATACTGAAATTAGTGTGGGAATTCCATGTACTACTGTAAATATGAAGCTAAAAATATTTTGGTTTCAAGGCTGAAAAGACTTCAATGAATACAGTAATTGTGGCTTTATTCTTGGAATGGCATTTTATATACCAGTATATTTAATCATTAAAGTAGAATATAGTTGTTAATTTAAAGTTATAGATGAAATTTATTTGTGTTAGTTTATAAAATGTTATAACTAAATTTTGTTATTCAATTTATATATTTTATACTTGATTAGTTTCAATTGAGGTGATGGTTTTACTAAGGAGACTTTTAGTTATATTACCATTACAGTATTCTCAATTTGGTTTCAATTGGCTTTGCAATGTTGCATTTTTTCACATTTTTACACTTTAAATTTTAGCTTTGCATTGTGATTATTTATTTTTGCAGTTGCTCTATACACACATCACTATAGCTAAATCATTGCTTCACTTATACAAAGAATAAATTAAAACTTTAAAGAGCATATATGTCTTGTTGTTAGCAAGCAGTTGATTTTGACTTAAGCATTATGTAGCAGTGTTGAATTTAAAATTTTTTTTCCATATAATTCATGGTTGCTCTATTGAATCTCTATTTTGATCAATTATTTTACATAATATATGTTGGAAACTGACTAGTTTCTGTCATACATATGATTTGAACTGCTCCTAGATAGCAATATGTGTGAGGTGCCCTGATATTGAAGGAATTTTGATGTTGGAAGTTTCATGGTTATAATTCTATTTTTCTCTTGATGTACACAAAGAGGACGATAGGTATTTCGCTGTTGGAAAAATGTTTTTGCCCACCAGTTTATACATTTGTGAATTAGTTTTGCTTCATTTGGAGGGACAAAGATTTTAAAGATGGGGGTATCAACTTGGACTGAATAGCACATTAGATCTTTTTAAGGCTGGTGATATTTGAAGTTTAGTGAGATTAAATTTTAAGTGGTACAGCTGTGCGAGTACCCCAGTGGATTCTGCTTGTGGCAAATAAAAGAAAGTACTTGAACGTACTCCCAAAGTACTTACAATGATCTTGCTTCTGTGAGAAATTATAACTTCCTGTCAGATGGAGAGGTTTTATCTGATAAGTTCTGAGTGTATGGGGGAGCAAATACAGTGCAAGCATTTTTGGTATGATCTGCTCAGGAACGTCTGATTTTTATTAACTATTCAATTTTTACCAGACAAACATTTTTGATAATTTCATGAATTTTTTTGTCTTTTGCTTCAATTTACTGGTGTTAGCCCTTCGGAGAACTGGACATATACCTATTTATAATTACCCACTTGTGAACAAATTTAAGTTTTTACAACATTAATAGTAAAATATGCATAATGTGAATTCCAAAATTTCAGTGTAGGAGATTTTGTCTTAAACATTCTTAATCTATCCAGTTTCAAGTTTCTGCAAAGCTATACTTTTTTTTTTTTTTTTTTTTAAATATAGATAATTCTGTTCTTTTATTCAATCCAACCCTTTTAGGCAGTCATAGAGTTGAGACTTTTTGAATGTCTGGTTAAACTACTTTTTATGTCTAATAAAATTCAATCTTTCTTTTATGGCTTAATGTAATCCAGATTCTTAGACATGTGTATAGGAAATTACCTTATCTCAGGGTTTGAAAGTATTTTTCCATCTCAGGGTTTGAAGTTATTTTTTTATCTCAGTTGTATAAATGTGTTGATTTAGATATTATCCACATCTTTTTATGTTGTGTTTCGTCTTAATTACTCTGTTCAAGGCCCCTGTTCTACCATTGGTCTTGTTATTTCCAAACATCCTAAGACTCCTCTTTATTCTGGTCTTCATTGTTGCTTCAGCACTCACTTGGAGATAGTTACTTCTGTGTGATGTGTTCAAAATGTTTTTCTCTTAGCCTGGCCAAATGTGACTTCTTGAAACAGGACATGAAGTATATATAGATGCTCAAAAACCCAAGCACCATTAGTTATAATTTGTAGCATGGTTGTCTGGTTAAACTGTTTTAACTATTTTCTATACCCTTCTTCTCATGAGTATTTTTCATTGCAGAAATACTGTATACTACTAAAATTTATATATCTGCTGTTGAGAATGAACTTTTATCCATATCTGGCCAGTACACATACTGCATATTTATTTATTTATTTATTTTTTTTTTGCTATTTATGTTTTTTAATAAATATTGTAGTGTTTTGAAGTACTCTTCTAAAAGGTTTCCCTTTATTGCTAAATCTGATTGATTGTTTATGCATATGCACTAAGGTGTGTTGGCCAATAATGTCGTGTAGTCTAATGAAGGCTTAGAGAAATTGCTTTGAGTCAAAGATTGATGTGAACATGAATTTTTGTCCATTGCATGCAGGGAGCAACACAGTCAGTGCACTTGTTTTTCTTCAGGAATTAGAACAGGAACTTGAGGCCGTGAAAGGTCTGGAAGCATAACCTTTTAACCAACTACTGTAATGCTGAAGTATGCTAGATATGAAATTTTTATAATTCATGGTAAAATGCAGTAATTCAAACAAGTATTGTAGTTTGAAAATCTATTAAATTCTATGTTTTCAGCAAGACCACTGTTCATATAATAAATTTAATGTTCTGTATTAACAGAGTATTGATAGCTTTAGTTTCCTTTTCAAAAGGTCACTTTGCAGGAATAAATTTGTTTTGAAATATTATTTCAAAATACTTGTATTACCTTTTGAGTGTTATGTTTGAATGCTGGAGAATATTTACAGTAAATGCGCACTGAGTACGTCATAGTAAAATATGTGTATCTCCACTTACCTAACAGACTTCAGTATTAGTTTTTCTGTTTTTTTTTTTTTTTTTTTTTTTTTTTTTTTTTTTTTTTTTTTTTTTTGCATGAGGTTGATGTTCTCTCTTGGACTAAAATCTCCCACATTTTTTCATGTACCAGAATTTATGAGGTTACTAGAAAACATTATTTTATTCAAGGTCTGCTGTTCTCAAGAAAATTAGATTTGTAGTAGGCAAGGTAAGATGCTTGTATTATAGCACTGTAGGTTGCTGGTGACTTCAGTGAATAGTGGCATAATGTAGGATCTGTTTGTGCAGCCTTGCATAAACTGGGCTTGTTGCTTTTCATGAAGTTTTCTTTTCATTGTAACTTAAGTGTACTGTGCCATAATAATTATTTTTTACTCAGAAATTTAGCATTCTACAAAAATATCAAGGAATTGTACTGCATGTACTTTTTATTACATAAGCCAATAACTTGTAAAATGGAACTTTGTTAGGCGAAGGTGGCCGCCCAACCCAAGTGCTCACTCATAGCCATGATATGGAGGAACTCCGCCCAGACCTTTTGCCTGTCTCCTGTACCAGCAGCAGCACTGGGGCCTCAGACACTAATGCCTTTAGCATTACCACTACCACATCTCCTACTAAAAGCAGTAGTGGTGTAGATGGTGGTGGTGGTGGTGGTGTAGGTACTGTGGTGGGCTCAGGCCTCAGTGTTATCTCCACTGCAGTACCTGCACAACAGTCCCAGCAACCTGTGAAACTACCTCCACCGCCCTCTAAAGGTGCCGTGACCATGGTGTGGCCCCGGGGAGTGAAGCTCGCACCATCACTTCACTGGCATCTGCCTCATCACAATTGCTGAAACACTTGTCTTCTGTATATAAAACATGTCATCATTTAGTAGTTTATCTTTATTATATGAGAAATTATTCATGTTTCATATTGGACATGACTTGGAGACAACTGATCTTAGTAGTCTCTTTATGGATTCACTATAGTGTTCAAAATACACATATTAGTTTTCACAAAATTTGGTCCCAGGTGACATGTTTTAATTACAAGGATTAAGTGAATATGTCTAAGTAAAAGTATCAAAATTACTTTGAGATAAGAAATATTTTTTAATGTGCATACTTTTCTTCTTAAACATGTTCACTTTTGCTTTTGGGTAAAGATTTGTTGGGCCTTTGTTTGTCTTGTTAGACATTTTAAAAGCTGTTCCAGTATCTTAGTCTTTTGTGTGTCTGTTTCTCTCACTGGCATTGAGAAAGAAATCACTTGAGAACTGTGAGAGAGGTGGTGAAATTAAATATAGTGTAGTAGTGTTCTGTTGACAAGTGATGATTCTCATGCCAGTGTATATTAAAACTGCTTGTAGATAATATGGGATGTGGTACTACTGTGGTTTTGGACAAAGAATTTGGGACTTTTGTATTGAGGGTTGACAAAGTTAAAATTCTTTACATTTACTTTGTTCATACAAATTCATTGCAAAAACTAAGAGAAGTTATTAATCCTTAAATAAGAAACTATATATACTACTAGGAATTACAGTAGACTAGGTTGATCTTTTAATTCGGCATGTATAAAATTCCATAGAAAAACAATCATTGCATGATTTATTGCTTTGGCGTGTTCCTGATTTTCCTGCCGAATTTTTGGTTATTTAGATTGTCATGGAAAAGTTTAAGCCTGTCTTCCTTGACAAGAATGGTAGGAAGGTGATAGTACAAACTTTGGTGAACCAAATTAAATGTGTAGTAGGTGCAGAATTGTCGTTTATCACCAAGATTATGAATGTTAAAAACAATTTATGCTTCAGATAGTTAGAATGTAGTAAAAATCATATTTCATTTATAGTAAATCATTCAAGCGGGTATTTCCTGAAGTTATATAAAAGCAAGCATCATAACTAACAAGTTTTTTTCTTTAAACATAAAATTTAAAACATCCAGAAAGTAGAAAAGCCTGATAAGTCTTTAAGTGACTGATTTTTACACACAACAGGTAAAAAGCAGTGCTGTATGCTGCGTGTTCTAAAACTCCCAGGTTTTGAACAAGACCTAATGTAAATGAGGAATCTTTTAAGTAGATTGTAATAGCATGAATTGAACGTGACTTCCAGAAATTTTTAAAATTCCCAGTGTTAGTAACATTTTTGTTGAAGATATTGCAGTTGGTTTATATGAAGAAATATTGCAAATCATGTAGTATGTTAAACAGAAGGAATCCCAGCAAGGACTAGGAAAATTTTTTCTAGATAATAGTTTTGTAGAAAATCTCAAAAAGTTGCTTTGATGACATAAGTAAATTTGTGTGAAAAATATACTCTTACTCTTGGGGGTAGGGTACAATCAGTGCTGCCTTTACAGCGCCGACGATTTGGTGTGGCCACTTCAGTGCCAAAAATTTCAGCAACAGCCGTCTCAGCGCCAGAATAAATTCTCTCTCTCTCTCTCTCTCTCTCTCTCTCTCTCTCTCATGAGGTTCTCATATTGTTTGGATGGCTCTCTCATCTCTGTCTTAAGCCAGCAGTTAAGAATAATCAAGTAGTTTGTATAATTTCAGCACCAAACCACCATTTGATGTTTTTAATGATTACAGTCGCTTTACTGAAATTTTAAAGGAAACTTAATGACTTTCTGTATAGTCAGTTGTTAATCGTGATTTATAACGACAGAATTTTACTGCTAAATTTAGTATTTTGTAAACCATGGAGCAAACAATTCAAAGTCAGAGAGGATGAGCAAAATTCTGCCATGATGGATATATGGATATGTCATTAAGATGGTAGATGTGCTAGAATTCATACATTAGAAGAAGCAGTTGTAAGGAAAATTAATGATCACACCCATCCAACATCTGCAGTGGCAGTAGAAGTCGAAAGGGTGGAAATGTATGCACGTCAGAGAGCCGGAACACTTACTAAGCAACAAGTACTCTAATCAACAAATCTTTGGAAAATATGTCTTGTGCTGCTCTTGGCCAGCTGCCTAATAGATAAGCAGTGCTCTACGGGTAAAAATGATGCTAGCTCTCATTTGTCCCAATTAGTGACCTTTACCGTCATGTGAAGGCTTTACCATTGCACTTTCGTGAGGAACTAGTCCCGCTTTTGAATTGGTTTGAAGGCAACTACATTGGTTATCCATACCGGAGAGGAATTGGGAGAAGAGTACTATTGTTTTCCACAGATATTTTGAACATGTTTCAAAGAATGCTTCAAGGAAAAGATAGAATTAATAACCATGCTGAAGTGGTGAACAGACAGAAAGCTGCGTGCAGAGCTAGGAGTGTTGCGTCCAACAATTTGGAATTTCATTGATGCGCTGAAACGAGTCCAAAAAGGACGTGATGAATATTTCGAAAGGCTTACAGCTGGTCTTGAGCCACAACTAAAGTTACTGAAGTACAGAAAGACAGACGAAAGAATATTTAAAGTTGTATCCGCTTGTGGCAACAGAAATGAGGTAAAGTATTTGCAAGCTATTGCATATAACTTAATAAAATTTCCTGAATTTTGTATTTTGGACTTTTTTTAACTTCATTATTTATTCATATTAGAATTAGTATGTGTAATTTTAGTCAATAAAATAATGATTCCCAGAAAGTTTCGTTTAGATAAATGTATTTGTGTTAGAATCAGTATGTGCGCTTTAATTAAATATTTTGATTCCTGGAATAATTGTTCAAAGCATTTTCCTTTGTTATGAAATTATTAGTATCATAATTAAAACTTATGTATCTTCTTTATACCTTTGGCGCTGAAACAGCTGTCGCTGAAATTTTTGGCGCTGAAACGGTGGCTGAAATGGGCTACCCCTGCTCTTAGGTTTCAGTGTTTTAGTGATTATGTACTTGTTCACTTATGCAGTGAGGGATTCTAAAGAAGATAAGTAGGACACAATAAACTGTAAAGAGCTATTACAGCACCAAAGATTGAATAATGCCCAAGGATTGACAAATGGTATAAAAGCCTTATGGATTAGAAGAACTTTACATGAGAAACCTTGTTTAATGGTTTCTTCAAGCATCAATGGGTTGTTATCACTTCCTTACCAGTGACCGTCACTCTGAGGTCTTTGATGCAGATGCCAAGCAAGGGAGGATCATTGTACTCTTCCATAGGTGCCAACATTCTTTCTCACACCTTCATATAGGTACCTAAAATCCTTTTTATATTCCATATTGTTCCATATTTCCATACTTGCTCACCCTATCTCCCACATTCAGAGCCTGGGTATAGAAATTTTTCTTGCTGTGTTGGTATTTTGGCTTTTAAAAGCTAGGTTTCTATTACAAGTGTCTGTGTCATCCTAATATTTATGAATAGAACCCAGTTAACCATTACTGCACTTGTAAAAATCTGTTCGTAGTTACTACACTGTCACCCATAAATTGTTATTAAGACAACAGTTGGATCATATAAAATTAAAAATAATGATAAAAGAGCAATGGAAAATCTACGGATTTCTATTCTCAGATGGAAGTTGGTGCCCTTTGTGAATACAGGGATACTTCTATATTTGCTTGTCATTATGTGGTATCTAAAGGGAATGATGTTTTTATTTGAAACTAAGTGTTAAGAGTGTGTATTATAGAGACCAAATATAATGATATGGTTTCATATAAGCATTATAACATGACAATATTTTGCTTTGTTCAGTATTCTTGAAAACTGATTATGATATTTTGCTAGTGGTATCAGAGACTGCTGTTCAGTATCAGATATTTGGTATAAATTTCATAAGTTTTAAAACTCGTGTACTTATGAAAGTTAGAATCTCAGAGGTATTTTTTTGTAATTATTTAAAATGCAGAAACACAGTGGTATTTTCTTTATTCAAAATTGTCCTTTCCATTTAAGGGGGAAGGATAATCTTTATTATATAGCTCCCAAATAATAGTGTGCCCACATGGTTAAAATAAATAAACATACTAGATTAATGATTTATACAAAACTAATTCAAATGTTAAGAATTTGGTATCTTGGTAGCATTATACCACCACAGAATCTTTTGCTTTTGTTCAGTATCGGATATTTAGTATAAATTTCATAAGGTTTAAACTTAGGTACTGTAATTATAGTTTAGAATCCCAGAGTTTTTTTTATTCAGAATTATCTATCTATATAAGAATTTAAGGGGAAGAATCATCTTTATTATACGGCTTCGAAATACAGTAATAGAATGCTTTCATGTTAAAAAAACAAATACATACCAGAGTAATATATACTGATGAAGTGAAAGTTTGTAAAAGATGAATGAACACAATTTATATACATAAATTTGTAAAGTGACAAATTTTTAAGTCTTTTCCTAAACAGAATCAACACTTGCAACACTAACAGAAAGATTTCCACAGCTTTGCAGGGTAAAGTAAAAATCTTTTGGTATTGTTATGACCTATTTACTTTGTGCTGGTATTGAGCTCCAGCAGTTATACCCTTCTTTTTTCCCTTAGGGAAATATGAAAGTTGACAATCTCATAATTTTTACCTACTTAACTGGGAATAGAGAAATTCCTTATAACAGTCATACAAGTAAAATCCAGATTAATTTTTGTTGTCATGTTTTATCAAAACATGGTTACCATCAATAGTGGTAAGGAATATGAATAGCTTTTGCAATGAATATGTTGTTAGAGGACATTCCTCTGTGTTTGACAGTAAGTCCTTGATGATAAGAATTTTTGTCAATCCTTGTTTAATTTTTATTTTTCAAATGTTTGTTTCTTTGCTTGTAATTGGGTGATGGTTATCTTTTATCTGGAATAAGTAATATGGGGCTAGTATTCTACCTAGACCTGTACTTCTCACGAAGTAGTCATTTGCAAGCACAAATAATTTCATGGCTGATTTCTTTCTTCCTTCCCATGTGTAGATGTCATATGCTTTGGGAACTAAACAATACTTTACAATGTTTCAGGTTGGTGATCAAGGTGGTAGAAGGGTTAATGATTTAAATGACTAATAAGTTTCAACTTTTCCTTCATTATTCTACTCTATTAACAACCTTGAAATATATGCCAAGTGGAATTTCAAATGTAGTCAGCTATGGGATATTCATGAACAGTTTTGCATTAAATGCCTAATGGACTTGGCTATTCATGATGTCTTTAGTGATATCTTTTTGTAATAATTTCAGTTGTTAGGAGGTAAATTATATAAAATTAGTTTGATTTTGTGTCAAATATTTTTAATTGCATTTAAGTTGCTTAAATAGACTTGCTTGGTATGCTATTTTTTTTGTAACCTTGGATATTGAAATGTAATTAACTTTTGTTAATAGTGTGATTCTCTTGTACATATATATAATTGCTGTGAATGGTTAGTCTAGCTTACAAAGTATGTACTTAATCAGGTTCTGGAGTACTTTCTTTGGAAATTTTGCTAGTAGCTTCAGTAATTGAGCCATGTAATATTGGATAAATAACCTCTTTGAATTTGCACTGCATGTATTTTTTGCTTCACATTTCTTGCTTCTTGCTTTTGCAGTTTTAATTTATTTTTTTATTGTTATCTATTATTTAATGGAATTCAGTGTCCCTTTATAACTAAGTTTCTTTATGTACTGTAATATTAAAAAGGCATGGTTTTAAATTTAACATTTTTATTTTGAAATCAAGCATGGCTTTGTAATGTATTGATTTGGTTAAATACAGGAATTTTAAGAGTTTTTGTTGGATGTTTGTGCCCATGCCTTCCTCATTTAATATTTGCGTGAAAGCTATTTTATCACCCACCTTATTCCAATCAGAGGTTCGAGAAGCAAGCTGGTATATGAAGGATCTCTGTAACCTTTTTTTCTTATTCTTTTGTAACAGGTGGAACCACAAGAGGCTCTGGACACACTGCAGTAAGCACCTATGATGCAGATGAAGTACCTAGATCTAATGGTAACAATGGAACTCACACAGTAGGTGGAGCCAATGGAGTGGGTTCAAGAGGTACTCAGAATGGAGGTCGCAATGGAAATGGAAGGTCACCTTATAATGAAAAAACTATGTTATTAAGCTCTGATGATGAATTTCAGTGAGGGGAAAACATACACACACCATAAAAGCAAAGGCACCAGGTAAGTCGATAGTGTTGACCTATCTTGATTAGGGGAGCTATTGTCAAGAAAAATCATAAAATGACTTTAATTACAATGGGTAGGTTTATTCAGTGACAAGTATTTGTGGAACACATTGCAGCTTAATTACTCAACTTCTATGGAAAGCAACCCAAGTTGGTTACGTAATCTGTCATTCTAAAGAAATTTGTCTGGCTTGTTATAAATTCTTGTAAGAGGAGTAGTAATTTTGATAGTAAATGGTTTTGGAATGAACATAGGATCACTTTACATCCTATAATTTTTCCAAGTTAAACCACATACAGTATACTAATGTTAAATATACATTTTTCTTATTCATATCTCATCCCACAGGTAGAGAAGTACAGTACTGTACACCTGTTCATCATCATCAAAATGTAACAATTGGAACTTTCCGGGAAAAAGGGACTGTGTGGTAACAAGTTGAAAACATTGAATAGTCTGTATATTTCTAAAGCTTTTGTTAGTTTCAAGAAATAAACCCTGGGAAAGTTCTCAAGCCTGTTTTAAGCCTTATATTTTTTTTTAGCAAAAGTTGTAAGGCATAGATTTAGTTTATATTTTAATTTTTTCTTGTTAACTTATTTGAAGTTTATTATTTTTTCTATCATGAATCATTCCTTTTCTGCATTTTGCCGTAAGGTGCTAAACAGGTTTGATAGAATGATTTTTTGAAATGTTTCCACTGAAAGTGTCTTTTTAGTGTCAACATTTACTGGCATCATTCATTCAGTTAAAAACAATTTGTTTATGCAGCAGGTTAGTAAGTGTGCAATTCCTTCATGCCTTTCATTTTTCTGTATCAGAGCAAATGGAATTATGTATTATAGCAATTTGTAAAGGCACTGTTATACTTATTAATCCTGCGCATGCTTTAGAATTTACATAGATATATTATTTATGTGACAGGCCTCTCTCTTACAGATAATGCGCAGTGTGCTGTAATTTACTGATGTGGATATTTTCATGCCAGTGCTATTTAGTATTGATTAGCCCTTTTTTAGAGCCTATAGTCCATTGGAAATTATTAACACCTAATTGTTTACAAAACCCAAACAATAACCAAACATTGGAACAGTAGGCCAGTCACAAATGTTAGGTGATTAATTTTTTTACATGTACTTGAAGAGCTGTCATTGCATAAATGTTTTGTATGTTTTTTTATCAGGGGTTTTAGTAAAGCTCTTAACATCAGTAAATAATTCTTGAATAAAAAATGTTTAGCTGTTCCTTAATGAATATTGTTTTCTTGCAACATTAAAGATTTTGAAGAGACCTCTTGAAGGCTATATAAAAAGTAGCATTCTTTGAGCTCTTCTTGAACAAGTATGACTATATTGGGTAATGAGTGTGCTGTCTCTGGATGTTGTTCTCTCTGATATCTTATACTCTACAATTCAGGAACCTACTATTAATACCAGAAACTAAATGTAATTGGAAATGAGGCTGCATGGGACTTAAAGGTTCTCTTTAACATGCTTAAACATCAAGTTTGTAACTTTTGGAAATACTGATACACTATTATCCTGAGCTCAATGGATTTCATTTATTAAGTGTCAGTTTCTTTTATATTTTTGTACTCCGCATTATTAGAGGGAGTACTTTTAACAGCTGGACATGCCCTTTTTTATTTTTTTTTTCTTCTGTGCCTGTCTTGATAGATGTGCAGAAGTCCTCCCATCACATTTTTAATGTTGGCATTCCTTAAGACCATGGCTTTACAATTATATACTGAATTTTTCAGTAAGTAGCAGTGGCAGTTTTAGTAGTTTTCTTGTGCTATGGTTTTTATAAATTTTAGTTGCAATATTCTTTTTATTTAGAATTCAGTGCAATATATAATTTGACCATATTTAGGACTCCTCATAAGTAGTGGTAGATTTTTTGGGAAGGTCAGGTTATGCAGGTTTTGATTTCATTTTGGTCAGGCAGGGAATATATCATGATTGCTGTTAATGTTGGTAAATTTAGTTTCCAAAAGTGGTTATTGCTGCTGTTCACAAGATGTGGCACAATAAGTTATTTTTTACACATTTCGGTTTGAAGACATTTCAACTAAACGCCCTTATTATAAGACCAGTAATATATCTAAGATATTTGGCAATGTCTCCAAAGTAAATGTAACCATCTACTGTAAAGGGTATTGTTGTTGCAGTGTTAGACATAGCATATTGTCACAAATGTTATAAATCTTCCAGATGTTATTCGATTCATACATACATCCTTTAATTTTTTTTAACAAATAGCTAAAAGTTCTTGTTTATTTTATGTAATAAAGAAAACTGGGCAATGTACACTGTATCTTAAAAACCAAAGAGTTTCTTGCTATGCCAATTAGTATGTATGGATATTCAAGAACAGTTGCTATATTGTGGTTTATTAGATTCTTTTGGGTGAAATATGCACAAGTAAATTTTTTTTTTTTTTGTGCCAATCCTTTACCTTTAATGCTGATGTACTTAAGGGATTCCTGTTGATATATGGAATTAAACAGTTGTGTAGTATCCATATACTGGTAATCATGATTTATACAAAAATTTTATTTTAATGTCAATTAGTTTATGCAGAGTCAGTAGATGAAATGCTGTAATATATTTTAGGATATCTTTTGACAAAAATAGGCTAAACAAGAGTGAATGTTTCTACTGTGTGACTGCCCTCGATAAATGATACAGACCTCTCGTACATTAAAAGTGCATTGAAACTAAATAATATTTAAAAGGGAAAAATTAATTATAGGTTTTAGTCACAAATGTTTAGGAGCAAGATGTTCACTGGAAATTCAAATGTAATAAACGTGAAAGATGTGTGAAATACTTAAAATTGGAAAGGATACAAGGAGATACTGTACCAATGTCAGTAAAAAATGTATTGTGTATAAATGTGAAATACTTGTATACATTATGATACAGTATACATATATAGGTTTAGCTAAATTGCACTAATTACGGGATCTTAATATTGTTTATTCTTTTTTCTTAAAAGGAACAAACATTTACTGCAGTAATTTTCGAGCTTTCTTTTCATCAAAAGCTTTATATTTTTCTGTTAAAGAGTTGTCATGCATTTCTAGTCACTAAACTGATTTCATGTGGTTTGTCTCATCACTGACCATTCAATCAACCCCCAGTACATTTGGACTCCTCACCATGATACTTTTTAATAGATCACTGTTTTGACTGTCACAATGGGAGATATCTTTGGCACCAATGAAAGTTTCACAATTTCTCAAAGCAGCTTTAAGAATATATTGAATTTTTTATGCTTTTCAAGGTACTGTATCGCAGAATAATTTGGGGCAAACTTGAATACTGCTTGAATAGCTGTTGAAATTGAGGGGTTATAGAAATAAACTGTATCAATTACTTTAAAAAGGGTTGCAAACTTCACCCGAGAGGTGCAAGCAATGTTCCTAACTACTAGAAAGAATAAGGACTTGGGAACAGCCATTTTATTGCACTAGTAATGTACTTAATTTATATAAACTCTGTTATAACACTTGTTAAAGCTCAGGATATTTGACTTTTAAGGTTGCATTAAGTAACAACAACTATCTCTTTAGTCAAAACAAATGAGAAACATCTTTCATAGGAAGAATACATTTATACTATATATTTTAGTTATTGGCATCCGTGCAAAAGCACTCTGTGATTGTGCTACTGAATTTTTATTTGCTGCATTTTTAAAACATAGATACATGGTATTTTTATTAATGCTAGATATTACTTTTAGGGGCTTTGTATTAAACAGCCTTATTTCCTGAGTTAGAAGAATTAACAAGCTGATTTCTGAAGGGATGGGGCAACATATTCTTCTTATACTGAAATGTCATTGCATTTTCTATTGTGCTTGAAAATGGTAGTATAGACTTGCAAGTTATTTTTGAAGATTTCTAATGAAAAAGCAAGTCTAATTTAAATTTATTTCTTGTGTAATTCTGTGATTTCTCAAACTGAACTTTGTAATAATTGTGTTAATATCGTCACTATTGTATAATCTTGATATGTTGTACAAGAGCATATGTGTAGCATGTAGCGTATAGATATATATATGAAAAAAATATATATATATTATAAGGTATGAAATAAATAAAATGGCTTCATAATTAATTCATTTACCTTTTTATGCTAACATTTAATTCAGTTAAAAATAGTTACACTTTTTCTATATATATAATTTATTGTACAAGGATTGAATCTCTCCTGTCACTACAGCTGTAATACCAGGTTGATGATAGAACGCTTTGGCAAATAGGAATACCTAACTGGTGTCATCTAGCCCAAGTTATGGTGTTTCTTGATATTATTTTTCTATCTTTTCTGGTTTTCACTAGTCATATTTTGAAGTTTGTCTTCAACAACAGTGCTGGCCAACCACAATGAGTATGCTTCATATTTTTGTATAGTACTGTTTAAGACTTAATGAAAGTTAAAGGATGGCATATGAACACTAGTTGAAATATTAAAATGGAGGATTTTCTCTAAAGATTCACCCCAAAAAATTATTACTTAGAAGCTTGTAACTGGAGCCAAACATCTTTCGGTGAAATAGTGGTATCTTTTCTTTTTTGGTGGTGGAGGAACTGTTGGTTTATCATCATTTGATTCCTTTTGTTTTCGAGCAAAAAACTGTAACACAGATGGAGTGTCATCTTTCTTCTCTTCCTCCTCCTCATCATCTTTCCTGTTAATTGAAATAATTATTTAAAAGACAATGATGCCAAAAAGCAACCGCAATAACATTAATTTGTAAAGTTACACTAAAAAGGGTCAACCCTGATATACCAAATTTTAAAGTATTTGTATTTTTTATCAGGTAAGCTAAGGCACCACCCTGACCTCTACTGGCTTAGCTCATTCACTGTAGAAGCGATCCTGCTCGCAAAAGTCTCCTGAATATCAATTGATGTTGCACATTCCATTGACAGGGTAGGTGCACAAGATGGCATAGCACACTCAACACAGCAGTCAACCAGACACATTTCAGGATGACGGATGTTAACCCTCTTACGCCGATTGGACGTATTATACGTCGAGATAAATTGTCTGTCGGGTGCCGATGGGACGTATCTTACGTCGACATTAGAAGTTTAAAAATTTGCAGAAAAATACTTATAGGCCTACCAGGCGAAAACTTTTGAATCACGCGCCTTGGGGGATGCTGGGAGCTCACGGATCAAGGCGGCGTTTTGTTTACAATCGTTATGCAGGCGCGCAAGCACGAATTTCTTTCTTATCACACTAAAAAAGTATCTGACACATCTCAGAAATTATTTCATCACTTTGACATAATTTTTGCACCATTTTAAATTAGCCGTTACATGGAGTATTATATATGAAAATGTGTGCAATTTCATGTAGAATACAACAAAAAAATACTCATGATTGTAGCTCTTATCAGTTTTGAAATATTTTCATATAAATAACGATAAGTGCCAAAATTTCAACCTTCAGTCAAATTTGACTCTACTGAAATGGTTGAAAAACGCAATTGTAAGCTAAAACTCTTATATTCTAGTAATATTCAATCATTTACCTTCTTTTTGCAACAAATTGGACGTCTCTAGCACAATATTTCGATTCATGGTGAATTTATGAAAAAAACTTTTTCCTTACGTCCGCGCGGTAACTTCCGATAAATTTTTTCGTCCGATTGTCGTAATGTTTGCACCAATTTAAATTAGCCTTTACATAAAGTTTAATATATGGAAATGTGCGCAATTTCATGCACAATACAACTACAAACAACCCATGGTTGTAGCTTTTATCAGTTTTGAAATATTTTCCTATAAATAACGATGTGCCAAAATTTCAACCTTCGGTCAACTTTGACTACCGAAATGGTCAAAAAATGCAATTGTAAGCTAAAACTCTTATATTCTAGTAATATTCAATCATTTACCTTCATTTTGCAACAAATTGGAAGTCTCTAGCACAATATTTGGATTTATGGTGAATTTATGGGCGGGGAAAAAAAAAAAATAGCACAATATTTAGATTTATGGTGAATTTATGGGCGAGAAAAAAAAAAAAAAAAACAAAAAAAAAAAAAAAAAAAAAAATCCTTAAGTCCACGCGGTAACTCTTCCAAAAAAAAATCAAATTTTTTTTGTGCGATTGTCGTAATGTTTGCACCATTTTGAATTAGCCGTTACATAAAGTTTTATATATGAAAATGTGCGCAATTTCAAGTAGAATACAAAAAAAATGATTGAAGGTCGTAGCTTTTCTCATTTTTGAAATATTTGCATATAAATCACGATAAATAGAAAAAAAACCACGTTCGGCCAAATTTGACTCTACCGAATTAGTCGAAAAACGCAATTGTAAGCTAAAACTCTTACAATCAAGTAATATTCAGTCATTTATCTTCATTTTGAAACTAATTCGAAGTCTTTAGCACAATATTTAGATATATGGTCAATTTAAAAAAAAACTTAACTTGCCTCCGCGTGCGGATTCTCCGCCCCAAATCTCAGAAATGCGTACGTCGCATTCTCGTAATATTTGCTCCATTTCATATTAGGCGTTTCATAGAGTTTTATATATAAAAATGTGTGCAATTTTATGCAGAATATAAAAAAAAATAATAATTGAAGGTTGTAGCTTTTCTCATTTGTTCCGATACGTAATACAAACCATCGGTCCTTTAACAATAGGAAGTAGCTAGCGGCAGCTGGAACGGTCGTAAGCTTCGAACAATGGGAGAACGGTAGTTAACTGCTTGTCCGACGCGCGACTGGGAGGTAAACAAGTCACTTTTGCTTTCAGCCGCGGGTGTGAAGGACGTGTTCGTCATCGCTCTCTGCCCGCTTCATCGTCGTATGCTTTGTTTATATTGTGTTTTCTACTAATGGTTTGTTTGACTTGAAAATGAAACTGTAAGTACACTGTTTTCATTTTCATTACTTAACTATGAGCCAACATGGAGCTATCGCCGTAGATGCAGCGATTTCCGCTCTTTTCATGAATTGATACCTTTGAATTATGTCTCGGTGCCGAGGGCGGGCTCGCTCGCGCCGAGTCATGTATTTTGGGCGAAAGTGTGTATTTGAAAAATGTAAGTACTCTTTTCATTATATTTTTGCCCTGTGCATTCGTTGCCGAGAGTGATTGTGCTCGGCACGAGCCTCTTTCTTTTTTGTATGAATAGAATGCAATGAAAGTGGATTTGCAATTGCAGTATTCTTTTCATTTTCATTTATTTAATTGCATCAATTTTAATTTTGGATCAATTTCCGCTCTTACCCGGGAATTGATCCTTACGATTATTTTCTGTGAAAGTGAAATCGCAAGTGCAGTATTCTGTTTCATTTTCATATATATTTTATGATAGCATGATATTATTATGGATCAAGTTTCCGCTCTTACCCGGGAATTGATCCTTCCCCCTAATGTTCTATGAAGTGAATTGTAGTGCAGTATTGTTTCATTTTCACTGCTGTGGGGGGGTAGGGGAAGCGAAGGTCTGCCAGGAAGTCGTCGGAAAGATCTCCCGCGACTCCCTTGGTATCTGATTCTTCGTCTTCTTTCCTGCCCCCCGCTCAGCTTCCTCGTTGTATTTTGTATTTGGGGTCTTCCTCGCATTCGGGGTGGGGCATGTCTCCCCCCCGTGCGTGAGGGAACCCCTCTTACTAATCTGTCTGTGCTACCGCAGGTGCTACATCCGTGGGAGACGACCTTGGACAGGTATGGACCACTGCGGTGGCAGGGCGTGCCTAGCATCCACGGGCTGCTGCAGCGTCTAGCGAGGTCTGGGGCGGTCTCCACTACTACCTCCATGGCCACTTATGCTGTTCCCCCCCGCCTGGTCTACACTCCCCATGCTGAGTAGGTGACGCCCTCACGATCCCGTCACGACGCCGTAAGTACCAGGTACGATCTTCGGACCGACCAGGACGTACGCACAAGTGGCAGGAGGAATCCGAGAGGGGTCTATCGCAGTTCCTCCTCCTTAAGGGGGAGGTTCTCGGAATGCTCTTGTTCGAGGGGCTTGACAGTCCTACTCTGCAAGATGCTATGACTTACGAGATCCAGAGGAACTTTGTCGAGGTTATGGCGCTGATTCGTCAGCGCAACGACCTCGGGGAAGGATCGCCGCTCCCACCAGCAGAGCCACGTCTTGGCTTGAGTCGTTTTGGGGCCCGAGAGGGAACCCAAACCGACGGTGGGTCTGCCGCGATCGGAGCTTGCCGATTCTGTCTTGAACCAGAGTCTCTCGTCTCCGGATAAGAAGGCTCTCTCAGATCTGGCCGGTCGAACAAGCTACTTCCACCTCCGCTACTGCGACAGCGGCGTTTCTACGTGTCTTCGGACACCGTATTTAAATAACCCTCCGGTCCTCCTGAGAGGTTTCGACCTCGATAAGGACTGGAATGAGTCGGAGGACGGTATCGGCTCTCTCCTGTCAGGTGTCGATCAGCCCCACCCAGACGATGTTCACAGTGGCGGCAGACCCTTACCTACAGGGCGAGTTCGTAACCCTCCTTTGGAAAACGTTTTCTCCTGACGATACGTTTTCCCAGACTCTGAGAGGCCATTGCCGCAAGGCGAGGGCTGCTGTTCCTACTCTTCTCCAACTGATAGTTCCACTGGGAAGGCGAGAGAGTATCCAATTCCTCCCCCATTCCCTCTTTCCTTACGGCTACGAGGGAAATGGGAGGGATCCTACAGAGATTTCTCTGTAGGATCCCACGCTGGGGACTGCGCTACCGGGGGGACCTTCGGGTCCTACCTGACGTAAGCCCCAGTCGTTGAGGAGGGATCCTGCCCCATCCTCGATTTCTAGGGGAATCGAGAGGACCACCAGCCGATTTCGTTTGACGAATTCGGTGGGGGTTTCGCAGAGTTCTTAGAATTCTACGGAATTTCTAGCGCATTCAAAGTGTTCGAGTTTTTTACTTAGCGAGACCACGGTCCAAAGTGAGCGAGACGAGAATCCCCGATAATTGTTACACGATAATCGGGAACCTCGCCTATGCTCGAATTCCTGGAATTTCTAGCATTGGGAAGAAGACTGCTGCTGAAAGAAGACTATCTCACAGTAGTCGACCAACCTGGAATAGAGAAGAATGGACGGGAACATCCAGTTTGGCTTGAACTATCGTCTTCGTTATTCTGTTCACCATTGAAGCTTTCCTTCGAGGAAGACTTCTCCTTCACTCTCTTTCATAGAGATCGAAGGTGGTCGATCTCCAATCCTTATTTTGTTTTCTTGAAGGAAAAGAATTTAGGATGGAGATCATTGTTCAGAATCCTACAAATATACTACGTATATTAACATCGCGACATGATTCTGCTAAGCAGTTGAATTGTCCGAGGGGTAGGCGCATATCCTAGTTACTCTACGGATTGCGACTTAGACGAGGAGTATTCTAATTGAACTGCAACTCGGGGTTGCCTGCAACCTCCCAGGAATTTCCAGTTTCAATTTTATATACTTATGGTTTTGTCACGACAACACCATTTCAGCTTTTGTATTTACCGAAATTCGTTTCGCCTAAATATAATTGCTCGAGCATATCTTTTTATGCTCGGTGGTTCTAGCCGAATGCATTCCTTCATGGAAAGGATTACTTGGCAACTCAGGATGACGAGTCAGCGACAGCTACTGCGTATTGAATTGCCCGAGGCAATTCAGTACCAGCTGCCGCTTCGAGATGCACAGTTGTTTGTCTTTCTCCCCTGCTTTGATTGAATACCAACCGTATCTCTGCCCAACAATCACGGACTTAAGTCTCTGATTAACGGGGATTCTCGCATACATGAATGACCATCTACTGCTGTGACGCTCGAATTCATCGCCTTCAATATTGCAAGAATTTACAACAGAGATATCTCTTCGACTTTCATCTTTCTGTTTACCGCACGGTAACAGAATTCTGTAATAGTCTCTTGCTGCATCGCACTGCGATAATCCAAATGATTATTGCGGAATCTGAGTTTGTCCTCAAAATATCTCATATTCGTAGGTGTGCAATTATTCATTGTTCACCCCGGATTAGCAGATGTATTGAAGACATCGCCTACTCTCACACCTGCCAGCTCTACTTACAAACGTTCAGCCCATGAGAAGCAGTTATTCAGGCGGCTCTCCCCTGTGTTTTCATTACTGAAGAACGCCCCGCTTTCATTGCAACTACGACTTCTCACTGGACAGCAATGAAATAGCGGATAGCGTTTTCAGTCATTTGTAAGCACAGGTTCAGAATCTTGAGATTCCTTCTCTCGATTCAGCTGGAAGACGTAGGTTGCATTCATTGCCTACCTTCGTCTTCAACGTCACATAATGTTGTTTCTCCTTAGCTGAGATTCAACTACTATGAGACTGTCTTGCCTTCAGGGACCTAGGTCTCTAGATGGCAATTGACTTTCGCCTTTTGAGCATATGCCTTAAGAGAATCATCACCTCGCCGTCCGGCATTGGTGACAAACAAATACATTATTTGTTTGGTCTCTCGGCATAACCCTTTAAAAGGCGAAGGTCACGTGACTTACTCGGATGCTTGGACAACTCGCCTCACTTCCGATACCGAACCAGTCAGTCGGCAGCTGTCAGAGCGCCCGAGTCAGTTACGAACTACGCTGTGGACTTAGTTCGGTTGTTACAGAGCAATCATTACTTCGTCTTAATAGCTTGTCACAGTACCCATACCATCGACACCCACCATGGAGTGTCGGTGTCCTATCCACTACCGAGAACTTCACTGCATGGGGATAGGAGGATGCGAGACCCTTAGTGGCAAACGGACAGACCAGTATGGGTACTGGACATCACCGAAGTCGAGAAGAGGGATAGGTCATGCGACTATCCTTCTTTTCCTCTGAGGAAACTGCATGACTTTTCCTGGGAAGTCAAGCATCCAGGGGATGGGGATCCGTGACGCTCGATTTCGTATCGAACTTCGTAGCGAAGAGTCAGAACCCTTCGGTTCCTGACGATCGGTTCGAGTCGTTCACAATCCCCTCCCTAATGGACTTCACCGCCTTCGATGCGAAGGAGATGCTGCTTTGTCCGCAAGAACTTCTCCGTGGCGCAGGTACTGAAGGCAGGGGTCTGGTCCAACCAGACCACATGCACCTCCTTCTACCTTCGGGATATTGCCCACAGGTCCTTGGATCTTTTTCCTTGGGACCCGTGGTGGCTGCTCAACACGTTGTGTAGCGAACCCAGACCCTCGCAGGCTGAACAGCATCGAGTCCTGGTGTGACCGTAAGAATGGATGAGTGAATGAGTGTGACTGGCTCCTCTTCCCATCTTTTTCTTCCCCTCTACCTGTGGGTAGAGGGACACGGTCGTCACCCTGCTGGATAAGGACAAGATGCAGGTGAGCTATGCAACAGAGCCCCATCCTATCCCTTTCACTAGGGATAGGAGCATATATCCACCACTTCCTCCAACAAGGGGGAGGAAGTGGATGCCAGCTTGAGACAAACCCATACGTACTTTATGTTGCCTCTTGCAAACAGGAACAAGTTCTTGCTTGCTGGTACGAAGAGATACGCTTGCCTCTCTCTTAGTACTCGGCCCAGAGGTCTGACCATTGATCCTGCGGTGCACACCCCGATCAATCGGACAGAGGCTTGGATCCCTCCCTCGCTCTTTCGACCAGGGAGGCATTCCAGGGATGGACGAACACCAGTCTGTTCATCAAAAGACACAGATTCCTCCCACCAAGAAGTGTCTTCCTATTGTTAAAGGACTGATGGTTTGTATTACATATCGGAACAAATGACAATTTGTCGAAAATTGCATTTTTCCTAACTATACAAACCTGAGGTCCTTTACATATAGTCCCTCCTCATGCCACCCCTCACTCTGCATAATTTGCATGGGCCAAAAGCAAAAGTGATTTGTTTACCTCCCGCGGGACTGTCGGACAAGCAGTTAACTACCGTTCTCCCCTTGTTCGAAGCTTACGACCGTTCCAGCTGCCGCTAGCTACTTCCTATTGTTAAAGGACCTCAGGTTTGTATAGTTAGGAAAAATGCAATTTTTGACATTGTCATTTTTGAAATATTTGCATATATAATAAAATATATAAAAAAATTTGATTCGGTCAACTTTAACTCATCCAAAATGGTCAAAAACTGTAATTGTAAGCTAAAACTCTTACAGTCTAGTAATATTCAATAATTTATCTTCATTTTGAAACAAATTGGAAGTCTCTAGAATAATTTTTAGATATATGGTGAATTTTTGAAAAAAACATTTTTTTTACGTCCGCGCGTTACAAATTCATGCATCATTTTGTGATATTATTTTCTCTGTGTTGCTTTGATCGTTTTACAATGTGTTATATACCAAAATGATCACAATTTAGTGTACAATACAACGGAAAAAAATTAATTCGTTAGCTTTAACCGTTTTGCTCACAGCATGATTTGAATACAATTATATATGAAATTTTGTTTTTGTGCTATCATATATCGCATTATTTATATATGATATTTTTTTTCATTTGTGATGGTTGTATACTAAACTTCAGGCAATGACAAAAAAAAAGCCAAAAATGAACTCTTAATCTTGAAAACTAAGCGCACTCTGAATTTTTGAAAAATATATTTTTTCCGCTTCTGCGCTCACTCCGAGACCCCCCGTCATACGGGAGACAATTTATATTATACCCCTTCGGCGTAAGAGGGTTAACAGACAGTTCGGTCACTAGGGTCACAGCAACAATTGGTCTGGACACCCTGACGTTCCAAAGACTTGTTCGACCTAGGAATATGTTCAATCACTCCTTCAATCTCGACACACTGAAGATCTAAATATTTAGCAGTCACTACAGACTGTAGGCATAACAGCCGTTAACCATGCCACATTGAAAATATCGCTTCTTGTCCAATCAACGAAGTTAGCAAGGATTGGGTCAAGTGGGTAGTACCTGGATAGGTGACCACCTAAAACTTCACAAGCTGTTGGTGCCTAGGAGACATCTTTCGCCCTTGATTTAGTCATTGGCAAACAATTTTCTATCGTTTTACCTGATTTGTGGGGAGATCAACAACACCACAGTAAACAAAGTTCCATTCTACCAGCTGTTCTTGGTTCCTACTCAATAAGTGTTCTGTGAGGACTGATAGATGTAAGCAGTTGCAGCAGGAAATTACCAGGTGATCCACATCCCGAGGAGAGAATATTGTGAAGACAGTTTCAGGTGTCTGTCCCCAAATAGGCACTCCTTTGATAACAAGAAGAAGCTAGTGCCATGGTTACACAATCCTCTTCCAGAGGTTTTTCATTCTTTGGAACATGACCAGGGTAGCAGGCTCCAACACTTCCTTTCTTGGAACTTATACACAGTTCTTTCGACTTTCAGTAGTCTCAGTGTGACAGCAATGACACATCAAAGGGACCTAGTGTCCTTTCATCTTCTCTATTGCAGTGCAAGTACACGAGCAGTATAGTGGCCACCCTGACATCCCAAGCAAGATGTATGTAGTTACAAGAATTACTTTCTGATGTCAGGAGATAAGGAAAGCTGATTTTGGCACCTTGACTTCCAGAACTTCAATCAACTTCTGAAGAAGCTTGATTGTAGTCATCCTTTACTCGACTTAATGAAGTTGGTGCTATTTCAATTTACATCTGGAAGCTTACACCTTTCATCATTCTATGTGTTTAGAGGGTGATCATTTCACTACTTCTATAGTCCTGTAACATTTATGGTGCCTCCGTAACGACTAGACTTTCAACCCAATGCCAACAACTTTTATTAGCTTTGAGTTGCCCAAGTATCAAACAAGTGTACCTGGCACCTTCCTGGTGGACATCAGTACGTTTCGGGCTAGATCTTTTCAGGCCAGGGTCATTGGCCCGTCCATCGCATTCAGGAAGAACCTGTTGGTTGAGTACTAGGATGGAAAGTAATCGTGCAAAATCATCTCCTTTCACCTTGAGACATTGCCCATAGATCCTTGGATCCTATGGTGGATGGTCAACAAGTCATGTAGTTCACCCAGTTCTTGAGGGACAGGTTGCATCTTGCCTAAGGTGTTTGGCTGTAAGGAGGTAGGGGTTGTGTGTGTGTGTGTGTGTGTGTGTGTGTGTGTAGTGTGTGTGTGTGTGTGATTGGCCTCCCTTGCTCCTGTTTTCCATCTTTTCCAGTGGATAGGGGAACAGTGAACAAACAAGTCACATGCTGTGAAGGGGGCTGCTCTGCTAGCTGTTGATGTCGTGGAGATGCCCTCTCATAAACTCAGTCTCGGATTGTGTTTTCTCCTCATGGAAGAGAATGAGCCCTTCCTATGGTGTCTCTCACACCATCAGCATTGCTGTCCACTGAGGCAGGCAGGCCCAGCCAAAGGTGAAAAAGAGGCACTGACAAAGAGGATAAATGGGAAATTCTTGTTTGACTTTCTCTGTCTCTCTTGCTGCTTAGGTCTAGGTCAATCTCCTTTCAGTTGACTAGTCAAGATGCAAGGTGCATGGATTAACTGGGAATAGTCACATCTTGACTGCAAGCACTTTCATCACTGAAGAAGGGCGAGGGGAAGGAGGAACTGCAGGAAGGAGAAGAGGAGGGCTGAGGGTAGTCTCTCTCAATGAAGGATTTCCCTTCTCTGCTTCCTTCATAGTTTCTCATAGTCTCCACTGAGTTACCTTTCACATTTTGCTCACCAAATCTCGCAAGCACTTTCTTCTTCCTTGATATGAAATACCCACTGACTGTGTGGCTCTACTACCATTGGTGACATAAGTTAACTGTCACCACCAACAGTCCTCACAAAAGCACATAATTCAGGTTCCCACAAGGTGAATAAACACAAAGAATGTAAGCACAATGCGTGATCAGTCTGGTCTTGGCCTGACACCTAGGTGGCTGCGAGTTCAATCTCGGGCATTCCATTGAGTGTGAGATACACTGGAACCTTGACATACGATTGCCCTGATATACGAATGTTTTGAGATACAACAGAAAATTTGCGAAAATATATGCTTTGATATACAACGAAATATTTGAGATACGATTTTGCGATGAGTGATAGTTGTATAGGCGACCGATAAGTGGCGTTCAGTCTGTTTGTTTGTTGGCGGTGCATCGTTAACACGTCATGTAGTTGGTTGTATTTGTGCCTATTTTTCGTGTTATTTTGTCTATTTTATTATTAACCATGGGTCCCAAAGCTAAAGACAAAGCAGGTGATAAGAAAAAGCCCAAGAAAATTATTTTGATGGAAGCAAAACGTGAAATTATAGCAAAGCATGAACGTGGCATTCGTATCGTCGATTTGGCAAACGAGTATGGTTGAAATCCTTCTACAATATCCACGATCATCAAGCAGAAGGAAGCTATAAAGAAGCTGCAACCTTCCAAAGGCATCACCATTATTTCAGACCCTGAGTGACGTACAATATATGAGAATCATTGTATAGGAACCAAAAAGAAACTTTGACTGTCCAAAAGCAAACAATACACCAGGGTTTGTACTACTCACAACTCCTTGCCAAGGAGTGGAGCATATGCCACTGAATAGAAGGTTTGATATTCGTATATTAAGCGACCACACTATCAGTATGACTACCTTACTCACCTGTATCATACAAGAGAAAGAAGGAGACCAGCCAACTCACTCCATTCTCTCATCTACACAATCATCTTAGGTAAGATACAAAAGTGCCCTGTTAAGGGCAACTATGAGCTACACAACCTGTTGGGCAGCCACCACAGGACCCAGGGAAAACGTGTCCATAGACCTGTGTGCAATATCCTTCAGATAGAAAGAGGTGAACGTGGACTGGCGTAACAAAGTACCAGCACTCAGCACTCTGTGTACAGCCAAGTTCTTTTTTGAAAGCCGGGAGGGACCTAACGTCATGCGTTCTAGCCTGCACAGACGTGGTAGTGGAATCATCAAGAGCCAAGTATGCCTGTCTGATGGCTTCCTGTATCCAAAAAGAGATATTATTCTTAGACACCTCTTTCTTCTTATGGCCTGTGCAAACAAAAAGTCTGCGGCAGCCTGGTCTAAGGTGCCATGTCCTTTTAAGATAGCAACGCAGGGGCCGGACAGGGCACAACAAAAGCTCCTGAGCATCACCACCCACAAAGTCATTCAGTGATTGAATAGAAAACGAAGTGATCATCATGCAGAGGGATTTTGGGTCTTGGCCACAAATTCGAAGGACACCGACCCCAAAGCCCTTGTGAGCTTCATATCATAGCTCAGACCATGGAGCTCTACTACCCTCTTGGAAGATGCCAAGGCCAGAAGGAAAAGTCTTGAGCGTCAAGTTCCTGTCAGATGAGTGACGCAAGGGCTCATATGGACTCTTAGTGAAGCTCTTGAGAACCAAGGAAACATCCCACGTCGGAGGCTTGAGGTCCCTAGGAGAGCTCAACTGCTCAAGCCCCTTAACTAGCAAGGAAAGTTCCCAGGAAGAGGAGATGTCGATACCTTTAAGGCGTAACACGGAGAAACATTTCTAGTCTCTGAGGAAGGTTAAAAAAGTCTGCTATTCGCTGAATAGAGGTTGCAAGTGGAGAAAACCCGTTTACGACACCAATCACAGTAGATTGCCCATTTGCCTTGGTAAACCACGGAGGTCGACTTTCTAAGACTGCTGGATATACGCCCTGCTGTTCTCTGAGAAAAGTCTCTTGCTCAGAGGAGATACTTGAAAGCCTCCAACCGTGAAGAGTCAGGTTTTCTACTGACTGGTGGAACCTTTCCGCACTCAGCTGACACAGGAGATGCCGCTAAGGGGGAATTTCCCTCGGAACCTCTTGACAACAACAACAGCAGATCCAGGAACCATTCCACCTGAGGCCACAGAGGGGCTACCAAAGTCATCCTGAGACCCTGTGAACTCATTAGCCTGTTCAAAACTTGACGGCTCAAACAAAACGGAGGGAAGGCATACACCTCCAGGTTGTCCCAGGGATGTTGGAAGGCTGCCTTCAACTCCATGATGTTGATATGTTGCTGTTTGTCCTCCAAACTCCAAACGCCTGAAGCAATGAGGCCGCCATGAGCCCCCAAACCTGTGAGGGAGGCGTCTGAGAACAGAAGGAAGTCCAGTGGAAGCGAACGCAGAGGGACACCCTTCGAAAGATTCCAGTCATCCAACCACCAACGAAGGTCTCTCTCACTTCCTGAGACAGAGGAACCTTTAACAGGGGTGAGTCCCCTGCCGGAGACTA
Source organism: Macrobrachium nipponense (assembly GCF_015104395.2). Classification (NCBI taxonomy): domain Eukaryota; kingdom Metazoa; phylum Arthropoda; class Malacostraca; order Decapoda; family Palaemonidae; genus Macrobrachium; species Macrobrachium nipponense. The sequence goes on from NC_061087.1 coordinate 12,057,107, forward strand.
CAATTCTCCCAATCTCCATTGAACAGACCGAAGATGCAGACGCCCATGAGGGAACAGCTTCTCCAGGGAAGACAACACTTCCAGAAGAACCGAAGTAGACGATCCCTGTCCTGCAGCAGCTTTTCCCTGGAAACTGCCAGGACCAACCAATCGTTGAGGTACCTCAGCAAACGGATCCCCTGAGCATGGGCCCAACTTGACACGAGAGAGAGAAGACCATTGTGAACACTTGAAGGGCTGTTGTCAGCCCAAAGCATAGGACTTTGAACTCAAAAGACCTTGTCCCCGAGAAAGAAGCGAAGGAACTTCCTCGACGTCGGATGATTAGGGACTTGGAAGTATGTGTCCCTTAAGTTTATCGACAGCACGAAGTTGCCTTCCCTCATGGCTGCCAACACTGAACACGGGGTCTCCATCTTGAACCGTGTCTTCCTGATGAAGTGATTCAAGGTGGATAAGTCGATCACAGGTCTCCAACCTCCCGCTGCCTTGGGCACCAAGATGTGACTGTAAAACCTTAGAGATGGACGCACCACTTCCTCTATCACATCCTTGTCCAGCATCTTCTGCACTTCCTCCCAAAGCGCGAACTTCAGAGAATCTGGAAGATATGCCTTCCTGAGCTGCGGCTTGTCTGACAGAGGAGATAAGTCGAATGGCAGTAGGTACCCCAGCTGAAGGACATCTACCACCCACTTCTTTGCCCCATAACTCTGCCACTTGGCCCAATGGCCTGCCAGGCACCCCCCTACCCATGGCATAGGAGAGGGAGAGGCGCCTAACCTATCGATGACCCCCTTTCCTCTGCCCCTTGGGCCCCTTCTTGGCTTAAAGGAACTTTGGTCCTCTGACTTAGGCTGAGTCGAACAGGAAGGCCCTGCCAAAATCAAACTCCTCAACGGCCTACCAGGTGACAATCTTCTTGACTGCTACTGGACAGGGGGAGGGGGAGGGGGAGGGGGAGGGGGAGGAGGAGGAGGAGGAGGAGGAGCTGGACGTCTCCGAGGACGAGACTCCGACTTAGACATGGCTTGGTGCACCAGTCTGTCTTTGGTGCCAGCCCGGCCCCAGTCTATTGCATTTTCCAGCTCGGTCCGAGGAAACAAAAATTGGGACTCCAACAGATCCCCGTTTCTCAATGCCAGCAAGGACTCTGTGTCAACTGATCTCTCCATCCTAGATAAAGCTGCGTGTCTTCTAATCAGAGGGTTAGCCCATAAATTAACACTGAGGTGAGCCAAATACGAAAACGCCTTGCCTCCGAACTGCAACAGACTTGCAAGCAAGGATGCACTCGCCAACCTTTCTGGGGACCTGTCAGAAGCTATCTTAGCAATGACCATAGACCAGAAGTCCAGCCAAGAAATCGTCTGCAACATGGAGGCTGCCGTAGATTCCAATGTGGAGGCATCCTGTGGAGACAAGAAATGAGCCACCGACCTCACCTGCTCCAAAGTCAATCCCAGCTTCAGGCGAATGACATCTGGGTTAACCCTTAAACGCCGAAGCGGTAAAATAAAAATTGTCTCCCGTGTGCCGGAGGTGTTTCGGAGCGAGCGCGGAAGCGGAAAAAATATTTTTTTCAAAAAATATTTAGTTTTAGAGATTAAGAGTTCATTTTTGGCTCCTTTTTTTTGTCATTGGCTAAAGTTTAGTATGCAACCATCAGAAATGAAAAAAGTTATCATTATCATATATAAATAATGCGATATATGATAGAGCAAAAACGAAATTTCATATATAACTGTATTCAAATTGCGCTGTGCGCAAAACAGTTAAAGGTAACAAGTTACTTTTTTTCGTTGTAATGTACACTAAATTGCGATCATTTTGGTATATAACACATTGTAAAACGATAAAAGCAACACAGAGAAAATATTATCACATAATAATGCATGAATTCGTAACGCGAGGACGTAAAATGATATTGTTATGATACAATAAAGTTTCATACATACTTACATAGCTATCGACTCCGTCGTCCCCGACAGAAATTTGAATTTCGCTGCACACGCTACAGGTAGGTCAGGTGATCTACTGGCCTGCCGCTGGGTGGCAGGACTAGGAACCATTCCCATTTTCTAATCAAATTCTCTCTTCCACCTGTCTCCTGCGGGGAGGCTGGGTGGGTCTTCAATCGTATATATCTGCCAGGTAAGTATGTATGAAACTTTATTGTATCATAACAATATCATTTTCATACATTCAACTTACCTGTCAGATATATACATAGCTGATTGACACCCTTTGGTGGAGGGCAAGAGACAGCTAACTACTGACTAGACAGGTAAACATATGTTGTAGGTATTTATAGACCTTGGTTCCTCTGTGTTTCTAGACGAAGGGTCGACTTCCTAGCTATTGCATAGGAGTCTGCTTCGTCTCAAGAGCCTTAGCAAGATAGTGATCTGTGGCCAAGAGTTCTTGTGGGTCTACCGATGGGGTCTTATCCACTAACTCGGTCGAGCCTAATTGGCATTTGTCAATGGGTGCTAATCTGCTTATATGACAATATGCCTATGCCTATTGGCATAACTAAGGAGCGCAAAACCGATCCCGATCACCTGTTCCTAACATGAGGGTTCGCGCTAGAATTGAAAAAGAGTTATCCCTCAAACTCCTTTCAAACCTCAATAAAATTCACTAAGTTAAAATAAATTCAACTCATTATTAAAGGATCAGTGTCGGCTCCTTATCCCAGCAACGTATCCGCTGACACGTATAAACCAAGAGAGAAGGATCTCTCGTAGGTTAACTTGACGTCCTTCGTGTAATGAGCAGTCAACACATCGTTGCATCTCTCATATGTTAAAGCTAATATGTCTTCCTGACATATTGTTACGAAAAGAACAAGAATTTGCACAAGCTCGCACTTCATGAGCTTTTAAATTCTCAGCTGTTTGAAGGTATCATCAAGTCACTTATGAAGTGCTTTAGAGATCACCATTGTTTCAAAGAAGACTAGGACTTTCTTTGAACTGGATCTCATCTGGATGAAGCCTAGAGCCTGGCTTGCGCCTGGCTGGCGTTTTGCGCCTGGTTGGCGCCTCGCCCTGGCTGGCGCCTTGCGCCTGCCTGGCGCATCCTGTTTGCCTGGCGCCTGGCCGGTGCCTCGCACCTTGCCAGAGCCTTGCGCCTGTTTGGAGCCTCGCGCCTGGCGCGTGGCTGACTTCTCCCCACTTGCTGGAGCTTTGATCTTGTTAAGAGTCTCGAGAAAAACTGGCGATGTCCACATCGGACACTTTTTCCCGATTTGTTCGCCTCTAGCGCACTGCGCCAGGTTGGAGGCCCGCTCCTTCTCCTCATCAGACAATGACAGTGTTCATATTGACTGTCTTTCTCTGGCGTCTTCACGCCTGTTTTGGCATTTGGCGCCTGACTGGTGCTACATTGTCCGAAAGTCCTGAAGATCCACCATCGTTTATCAGGAGACTGGAGAAGGGTGGAAGAAATTCTTTCACTTTGAGCTTTTGGCCTTTCCGGCAAGGGGAGGTGATTTTAGTCAGCTACATCCAGTAGACGATAGGAAATCTAAAAGTCTGAGAGACAAGTATTCCTCCGAGGAGGATCCTTATTGAATACTTCCGTTGCTAACGAGTTCTCCTCCTACATGTTGATGAGTTTTCTCGTTGCAGAAGCTTCCCTATCCTTGCCCGAAGGAAGGGAAGGAGCCTGGAAGTTTAAAGAGATTCTGAGCTGAAATTGGTAGGACTCCTGATTTCTAGCTCTTTAATGTATCTCTCTGAACCTTTTGGGAAGTAGTTTGAGCCCTCATCGCGTTCCAAAGACTCTGTCAGTAAACGTTTAAACCTTGTCTTCTTCTGTAGATGACAACGTCAATACATTACCCGGACAACAACCTCTATCTGAAAGCGTTGATCCAGGAATAAAAGGCTTTAGTTCTTTTGCCAAACATACTATGCTGGCCAGAACCCATTGCCGAGTCTTCATAGAATTTGATTCCAGATTCTAAAGCCCAAAATTTCACTTGTCCTTTTGATCGTTTAGGACCAGGAGAAACATTTGATGAGGAGCAGTTCCATCTTGACGGAACACGGAATCTGAAGCCCAAATTAGGATCCCATTCTAAGTATAAGATCTCCTACTCTTATCGTATAGAGGTATTGTATAAGATCCCGAAAATCTTAATTCTCTACAATCTCTAATATTCTTTGTCGAGACAGTATATCTTTTTACTGTGTTCATTGATAGCATAAAATACCAAGGTGATTCTTCCCCCTGAAAGGGAAGAAAACCAGTATGTGGTTCACAGAGGTATCGGAAGAGGACAGTTTCCCCTTTCCATCTAGCACGATCTGCAGCAACTCTATGTCTTTAACATATTTGAAGGAATTATCAAGCTTCCCTTGAAAAATCCTCTCATTCATATTTACTTCTGGTCAGTCTGCACGCAGACAGACTCAGAGTGGATAGATTTTCCAGGTCCAATATTTATAATAGATTCCGATAAAATCTCTACTCTCTTAGAAAAAACCTTCCGACACATGCTGAGAGAAGAACGTGACCTCTGTGAATCCAACCTTTTTATTGCCAAAATGATGCATTCATCTTCTTCTTTTAACGCCCATTTATCTTAAAATCTGTTAAGAATATATATAACTAGGGGAAAAAAGACTAAAGTTTATTCCCCTATTTAAATTAAAGATGGCGTATCTTGCTACCTCTCTTGTTTCGAGGAAAAGGAAGCAAACTATAAGAAGCTCATTCGTCTTCTACCTTGCAAAGAGGTCTGTGAATACTTTCCGCAGGTTCTCACAACTCTTTCCAATAAATGTTAAACATACGTTAACAGTTATTATCGTCGATCAAGAAGGTTCTCATGGACGTGCAAAATCCCGCATCGAACGATCGTTACGTTCCGTGTCTGTTTCCAAATAGGTTAAATTGTGCTCTGCTGAATTAAAATCCTTTATAATACCGTCACATTGTGGTAAACAGCATTCATCTAGGAAACTCTTGTAAGGATAGTAGGAATTCTGTAATTAACCACGGTGTGTGCATAAGGCTTAACCGTAACCGTTATCTTATGGTGAATTTTCTACTACATTCTTTCCTTGCCGAGGCAGAGAGAGATCCTTAGCAAAACGAATACTATGTTATTCATGTTTGCCTAAAAATCCCCTCAATTCGTGGTTAAGTCCCTGATTGTAGGGGGAATATACGGTGAACCATTCGATCCCTTAGGAGAGAGATGTAACCAACCGCTCACGACCGAGAACCGGATGGTACTGAATTGGCGTTACAAATCCGTCTCGTTCACTGCCTGGCTGCATTCATTCTGAGTTGCCAGTTACTCCCTTCAATGAAGCGATATAATAAAATTATTCTCGAGCCTAATCTCAATAATGCAAATTTAAGCCAAACAACCTTTGTTAAATACCGAAGCTGAGTAGGTATTGCCGAAACAAACCTTTCAAGCGAAGTCCTTACTAGGAAAATCCTGTAAGGATATAGATAATTCCGTAGCGAACCAGAAAGGCAACTATGGTATGCGTATATGACTTGTCATTCAGTAGTCGTATACAATAAGTCTTCTACGACATTCTTTCCTCTCCGACATGCAGAGAAAGAATGGAAATCTTACTCTCTTCGTTCTTTTCGTCAATAAACCCGAATGAGTATTAGTCGAAAGAGATCGCAAATGACAACCGAGGATCGAAGAGAATCTCTCCAGCTTTTATTATCTTGGAGATAAGTCCGTATTTTACGCCTTTCTTATCTGGAAGAGCCTCTAATCAATGAATGAGAGCTCGTACGAATCTTGTTCAACTTCCAAACGATTGCCCCTCTTTCTGAAAATGGTTGGTTGCATTATTTTTTAGGAGGATGATTTTAATATCCACTTACTATTGAACTAATTCTCACAATTCTGCTCTATCTTCCATTCCTCAAGTTGGGAGAAGATTGAGCAACTGGAGGAGAGCGCTTCCTTTCGAAAGGTGAAGGGCTTTTAGCAGTACCGACTCTAACCTGACAAGGGCTACGGCAGCCTGTGCTACATCTTGAGTCCCTGCCAGGAAAAAGCCGAACTTGCTCTTGCCTTTATTGCATTTAAGACTATCCTGACAAGGGCGACGGTCGCCTGTGCGACAACTCCCGTCCCTATCAGGAGAAGCCTCGAATGTCTTTCACCTTTCGCCTGGAGGACTCTTGGCGGATGTCAGGCTCTTCTTGTAGGAGAAGGAGCCTGGCGCTAAGCAGGAGTATCTTGCCTAGAATACTCCTGGCGCTTGGGAGGAGTCTCGCGATCGGAATACTCCTCGTGCTCGAAATACTCCTGGTGCCTGGCAGGAGTATCACGTTCCGAATACTCCTGGCGCCTGGGAGGAGTATCATGCTCGGAATACTCCTGGCGCCTGGCAGAAGTATCGCTTTCCTAGGAGGAGTATCGTGATCGGAACACTCCTGGCGCCTGGTAGGAGTATCACGTTCCGAATACTCCTGGCGCCTGGTAGGAGTATCACGTTCCGAATACTCCTGGCGCCTGGGAGGAATATCGTGCTCGGAATACTCCTGGCGCCTGGCAGAAGTATCGCTTTCCTAGGAGGAGTATCGTGATCGGAATACTCCTGGCGCCTGGTAGGAGTATCACGTTCCGAATACTCCTGGCGCCTGGGAGGAGTATCGTGCTCGGAATACTCCTGGTGCCTGGCAGGAGTATCGTGTTCCGAATACTCCTGGCGCCTGGGAGGAGTATCGTGATCGGAAAACTCCTGGCACCTGGCAGGAGTATCGCATTCCGAATACTCCTGGCGCCTAGGAGGAGTATCGTGATCAGAATACTCCTGGATCCTAGCAGACGTATCGTGCTTGTAAAGTTTTTCTTGTGCGGAAGGTTCCGCGCGCCTGGAAAGTTCCGCTTATCCGGAAAAAGATTTCCGCTTGGAAAGTTCCGAGCGTCTGAAAGGCGATTCCTCGCCTGGAAAGTTCTGTACGTCTGGAAGTTTCCGCTTGTGCGGAAGGTTCCGAGTTATTGTCAAATTCCGCTTATGTGAAATGTTCTGCACATTTGGAAAATATTCCTTCTTGGGAAATTCCAAGAGCCTGGAAGGCGATTCGAATCTGGAATCTTCCGCCTTCTGGAAGGTTCCGCTTGTGTGGAAGGATCCGTGTGCGGAAGGTTCTGATCTCTTGTACACTTGTTCTTGCTTAGAATTCGACAATACTTCCATTTTCGTCCATAGCCCTCCCTTTCTTCTGAATGAGAAGGACTTCCATTTCCGATGAAGATCCTGGTTCATAGTGCTTCAGGCGCTTTGCGCCTCTATTCAGGCTCTTCAGGTGCTTTGCGCCTCGTTTCAGGCGCTTTGCGCCTTGTTTCAGACGCTTTTGGCGCATTGAGCCTCGTTACCGGAGCTTCATGCCCGAGGAGCTAGAAGCTTAAAAGTTATATATATATGTGTAATCACTAAACGAGATCCATATAATTCATTCGATCAACAAATATTCTTTATTATCTAATTCGTTATTCTCAGAATAGATATATTTTCATATACACGTACCGATGAGGAATTTACTGAAATAACTATTTCAAACCCCCATGGGATAGAGCCCCCCCGTCCAGCTGTACGGGGGACGAACCCGGATAGGGCAATGCCTCTACCGCAACTGTTATCGAATGATGTCTTCCTTTCTCCGTCTCTTCTGAGGTTCTGATAGCCAGACGAGATTATCTTGCATCTTCATTTAATCTACGCCGCTGAATGTTTCTTCTCCTTATTCGTCAAGACGATAATAATAAGGGAACACATTGAATTAGGATGCCTTTCCAATGGCTATCCCTGGCAGTCTGGGACGTCCTACAGAACCTGCCGAGGGGACGCCTGATCGATGGGGATTCTCCATAACCTCCGTACGGCTTTCGACTTTCCTTCTCCTCCGGGCCAGGGAGCTTGGAAGAGGTCTAGGCCTGGGAGCGAGACAGAGCCGATCAGACGCACCCTCTATTGCAATGGGGACCACTATAATTACTTCTTACCTATTAATAGCTCGTATCTTGAGCTACATTCCTTTATCTTCAAATTGCAAATGAATTTGTAGTTTCTGTGAAGTAAGAAGGTGATGAGGAAACAACACTACTAGTACTGTTAATATTCTAACTGCTCGTCAAAACGAGAGCTATTAAAGCTTCTAAAGAAAGCATATCTAGTTCTATGTTTTTCTGACTTCCTCAAATAGGAAGTTACCTTATTTTCCTCAATCAAATTCTAACATTTATTACACTTTATCAATGAATAAATATTTATATTTCCCTTTCTTGCAAACTATGTAATTGTCTACCGAAAACTTCGGTAGTTACACATCCTCTATTCTTCGAAAACTTCGAAGTTAATTCATTAAAAGTTATTAAAAAGTTATTAAAAGCATATGCCAAACCACCAATCCAGTACTTCCCTGTAAAAGTCGGCCCAGAAGATCGATGGCGATGAAACACGAAAATCAAATCAGGAGGGAAAGTAAACATATGTTTACATTCCCAGCGACAGAGAGAATCTGATTAGAAAACGGGAATGGTTCCTAGTCCTGCCACCCAGCGGCAGGCCGGTAGATCACCTGACCTACCTGTAGCGTGTGCCGCGAAATTCGAATTTCTGTCGGGGACGACGGAGTCGATAGCTATGTATATATCTGACAGGTAAGTTGAATGTATGAAACAAATATTTTTTTCAAAAATTCACCATAAATCTAAATATTGACCTAGAGACTTTCAATTTCTTTCAAAATGAAGAAAAAATATTGAATATTACTATACTGTAAGAGTATTAGCTTACAATTGCAGTTTTCGACCATATCTGACGAGTTAAAGGTGACCGAATGTCAAATTTTTTTATATGCAATTATTCCGGAAATTCGAAAAGCTACAACCTTCAAATATTTTTCGTTTTATTCTACATGAAATTGCGCACATTTTCATATATAAAACTCTATGAAATGCCTAATATGAAACGGAGAAAATATTCCGAAAATGGGACATACGCATTTCGGAGATTTGTGGCGGAGAATCCGCGCGCGGAGGGAAGGAAAGTTTTTTTTTTTTTTAAATTCACCATAAATCTAAATATTGTGCTAGAGACTTCGAATTTGTTTCAAGATGAAGATAAATGACTGAATATTACTAGACTGTAAGAGTTTTAGCTTACAATTGCGTTTTTCGACCATTTCGGTAGAGTCAAAGTTGACCGAACATGGTTTTTTTCTATTTATCATGATTTATATGCAAATATTTCAAAAATGAGAAAAGCTACAACTTTCATTTATTTTTAGTTGTATTCTACATGAAATTGCGCACATTTTCATATATAAAACTTTATGTAACAGCTAATTTAAAATGGTGCAAACATTACCACAATCGCACGTATGATTTTTTCGGAAGAGTTACCGCGCGGACGTAAAGAAAATGTTATTTTTTTCATAAATTCACCATAAATCGAAATATTGTGCTAGAGACTTTCAATTTGTTGCAAAATGAAGGTAAATGATTGAATATTACTAGAATATAAGCGTTTTAGCTTACAATTGCGTTTTTCAACCATTTTGGTAGAGTCAAAGTTGCCTGAAGGTTGAAAATTTGTCACATCATTTTTTATATGAAAATATTTCAACATTGATAAAAGCTACACCCATGGGTTGTTTTTAGTTGTATTGTGCATGAAATTGCGCACATTTCCATATATAAAACTTTATGTAATGGCTAATTTTAAAATGGTGCAAACATTACCACAATCGCATGTATGATTTTTTTCGGAAGTTACCGTGCGGACGTAAGGAAAAAGTTTTTTCATAAATTCACCATAAATCGAAATATTGTGCTAGAGACTTCCAATTAGTTGCAAAATTAAGTTAAATGATTGAATATTACTTAAATATAAGCGTTTTAGCTTACAATTGCGTTTTTCGACCATTTCGGTAGAGTCAAAGTTGACCGAAGGTTGAAATTTTGGCACTTATTGTTATTTATATGAAAATATCTCAAAACTGATAAAAGCTACAATCATGAGTATTTTTTAATTGTATTCTACAAAAAAATGCGCACATATTCATATATAATACTCCATGTAACGGCTAATTTAAAATGGTACAAAAATTATGTCAAAGTGACAAAATAATTTCAGAGATGTGTCACAGATACTTTTTAGTGCGGCAAGAAAGAAATTCGCGCTTGCGCGCCTGCATAACGATTGTAAACAAAACAACACCTTGATCCGTGAACTCCCAGCATCCCCCAAGGCGCGTGATTCAAGAGTTTTTGGCTGGTAGGCCTAAAAGTATTTTTCCGCGAATTTTTAAAAAAGCTTTTGTATGTCGACAAAAAATGTCGACATAAAATACGTCCAGTCGGCGTTTAAGGGTTAAGATGGCGCGACATAAAAAATGCAGAGTTCGTAGCATAGTACTTCCTGTCTCGTGAGAGGCAGGGGTAGTAACTTGTCAGAGCCCCCAGAGCAAAGCAAACCGTCCCGGTCTGAAACAGGTGTTAACCTTATGTAAGACTGCCTGGACGTGCCCCGACAAGGGAAGCTGAAAAGGCTTCCGAGCAAGAAGGAGTGTAAGAAAACCGAGCCTACGAATGAGATTGAGAACTTCTGAAAAGGAAGACAGAAACTCTTGGGTGTCTCTCTCCTCCTGCTCTGGCAACGGAGACTGACGACGAGAAGGATGTGTAGGCTCCTCATTAAAATTAACGGAGGGATCAGCAGCCAAACTGGCCGAAACACAAACTAACCTGTCTGGGCTGGGTCCACGTGCTGGGTCTCGTGACAAACCCACTACAACGCGCTCACCACCTTAGACCTCTTGACAGGCGCCTTGAGATCCTTACGGCGACGAATGGGCCCTGGAGAAGTAGGAGCACTTGCATCATGTGCACAGACAGGGGAGGTTGCAACACGCTTGCGATGTGCACAGACGGGGGAGGTTGCAACACACTCGTAATTCGATGCAGAGGACAAAGCAGCCACTGCAGATTGCACAAGGGAAAATACATAACACTCTTCAAAACACCAACACTCGAGAACATGGCTGCGTTGTTCCTCCCTCATAGGCGAAGAAAGAGTAAAGTCCTTAGCCTTCCATTGCTTAATACGCTGACATGGCGTAGAGGGGGAAGAAGGAGAGGAAGACAGCACTGGTTCCTTACACAATCTCTTCGCAGGAGGGGGGACGATGCAACACGTTTCCTTCTAGTCCTCCCAGCCGACAAGGCAGCCAACTTATCATCCAAAACAGAGTTCAACCTCTTAACCCTTTAACGCCGAAGGGGTATAAAAAAAATTGTCTCCTGTATGCCGGGGGGGTCTCGGAGTGAGCGCCAAAGCGGAAAAAATATATTTTTTAAAAATCACAGGGCGCTTAGTTTTCAAGATTAAGAGTTAATTTTTCGCTCCTTTTTTTGTCATTGCCTGAAGTTAGCATGCAACCATCAGAAATGAAAAAAATATCATTATCATATATAAATAATGCAATATATGATAGAGCGAAAACAAAATTTCATATATAATTGTATTCAAATCGCGCTGTGAGCAAATCGGTTAAAGCTAGAGTTAATTTTTTTTTGTTGTATTGTACACTAAATTGCAATAATTTTGGTATATAACACATTGTAAAACAATCAAAGCAACACAGAGAAAATATTATCACAAAATGATGCATGAATTCGTAATGTACGGACGTAAATTTTTTTTTTTTTTTTTTCAAAAATTCACCATAAATCTAAATATTGTTCTAGAGACTTCCAATTTGTTTCAAAATGAAGATAAATGATTGAATATTACTAAACTGTAGTAGTTTTAGCTTACAATTGCAGTTTTTGACCATTTCGGACGAGTTAAAGTTGACCGAATGTCAAATTTTTTTTTATATGCAAATATTTCAAAAATGAGAAAAGCTACAACCTTCAATTATTTTTTTATATTCTACATGAAATTGCGCACATTTTCATATATAAAACTCTATGAAACGCCTAATATGAAATGGAGCAAATATTGTGAGAATGCAACGTACGCATTTCTGAGATTTGCGGCGGAGAATCCAAGCGCGGAGGGAAGTTTTTTTTTTTTTAAATTCACCATAAATCTAAATATTGTGCTAGAGACTTCAAATTTGTTTCAAAATGAAGATAAATGACTGAATATTACTAGACTGTAAGAGTTTTAGCTTACAATTGCATTTTTCAATCATTTCAGTAGTCAAATTTGACCGAACGTGTTTTTTTGTTCTATTTATCGTGATTTATATGCAAATATTTCGAAAATGAGAAAAGCTACTACCTTCAATTATTTTTTATTGTATTTTACATGAAATTGTGCACATTTTCATATATAAAACTTTATGTAACGGCTAATTTAAAATGGTGCAAACATTACGACAATCGGACGAAAAAATTTCAGATTTTTTCAGAAGAGTTACCGCGTGGACGTAAGGACATTTTTTTTTTTTCCCCCCCATAAATTCACCATAAATCGAAATATTGTGCTAGAGACTTCCAATTTGTTGCAAAATAAAAGTATATAATTGAATATTACTAGAATGTAAGAGTTTTAGCTTAAAATTCTGTTTTTTGACCATTTCGGTTGAGTTAAAGTTGACCGAAGGTTGAAATTTTGGCACTTATCGTTATTTATATGAAAATATTTCAAAACTGATAAAAGCTACAACCATGGATTGTTTTTTGTTGTATTCTAAATGAAACTGCGCACATTTCCATGTGTAAAACTGTATGTAACGGCTAATTTAAAATGGTGCAAACAATACGACAATCGGACAAAAAAATTTATGATTTTTTCGGAAGAGTTACCGCGCCGACGTAAGCAAAAAGATTTTTTCATAAATTCACCATAAATCGAAATATTGTGCTAAAGATTTCAAATTTGTTGCAAAATAATGGTAATTGATTGAATATTACTAGAATATAAGAGTTTTAGCTTACAATTGCGTTTTTTGACCATTTTGGTAGTCAAAGTTGACCGAAGGTCGAAATTTTGGCACTTATTGTTATTTATATAGAAATATCTCAAAACTGATGAAAGCTACAACCATGAGTTGTTTTTAGTTGTATTCTACATGAAATTGCACATATTTTCATATATAATACTTCATGTAACGGCTAATATAAAATGGTGCAAAAATGGTCAAAGTGACAAAATAATTTCTGAGATGTGTTGCTGATGTTTTTTAGTGCGAGAAGAAAGAAATTCGCACTTGCGCGCCTGGGTAACGATTGTAAACTAAACAACGCCTTGATCCGTGAGCTCCCAGCATCCCCGAAGGTGCGTGATTCAAAAGTTTTCACCTGGTAGGCCTATAAGTATTTTTCCACAAATTTAAAAAAAAACTTTTTATATTGACGTACCATATGTCCAATCGGCACCCAAAAGACAATTTATGTAGACGTATAATACGTCCAATCGGCGTTTAAGGGTTAAGCACCGCCTGGCATAAAGCCTCAGAAGGATCAGCAAGAGAAGGCTCCGGTGACATGGAAAGGAGATGCAGCGAACTGGGCGGCAGATGACGTCAGCGAACTGGGCGGCAGATGACGTAACGGCTGAGAAAGGCTGTGCAGAGGAGACGACTGGGAGTGACGTCATCGATGGAGGTGACATCACAAGTGCTGATGACGTCACGGCTTCCCCTCCGACGACTGATCCTGTGACGTCATTAATGGGGCTGATGCCACGGCTTCCCTCCGACTCAAAGAAGCGGCAACAGTCACTGGCAGCACAAATACAAGATGGCTGACCTCGGCTACCCACAAAGACGAGGCCAGGAGGAGGGGGGAGGGCCTGGCCAGCCTGAGGAAGGGGGTAGCAAGCCTCCATAAAGTGCGCTATCAACCCCTCCAAGGACGGGGGACCTCCGTTGCCCGAGTGTCTTCCAAATCGCCACTGACTCTGGAACAAATGAGAACGAGGAAAAAGCCGCCCCCTTCCCAGGAATCAAATTAACTCCCGAAGAAGAAGGGGCGACATTACAAAAATCAGCCTGAGGGCCTCCCGATACTTCAACGATGAATCAATGGAAGAAAAGGAAGGAGACACAGGCACAACGATACTAAGGGGTGTGAGTACTGCAGGAGACGAAGCATCAGGAAGAGGCGATAAACCTTCCCATGTAGGAAGAATCGAACCCCTCCGATGCTCTCTCTTGCTATAAACGACTTCCACTGCATTCCGTGCAAGGATTCTTTATAGTGAAAAAACTAGAGTGGCACCAGCTACACGTGATGTGGGGATCGGTCACCGCCTAAGCCAAAAAACGAGAACACAAAAAACCTGGAATTCCAGGGCACACACGTTGACAAAGCCGAGAAAGAGCAGAAGCAGCCATAACAACCACACACAAACACGCTAAACACAAATGAAACGGGCAATGAACCAGGTAAAGGCCAAGAGAGGTCAACGACGACTCTCGGCCAGGCAGTTAAAAGAAAGACTGATGCGGTGGCGTAGGTGCGTGGTCTTTGACCACTCCTCACCCGATTTACGCACACGTTGCCAGATATCACAAGACTCCTTGCTTTCATCTGCGTTTTAACCGGATCCAGCTAAGCGTTAGAAATTATCCTATTGTTAAGACCGAAGGTTTGTTTGCATATGAACAATAATATTTTGGCAATCATCCTATAAAAGCAACAGGAAGACTGAAGTTATATTAACGAGGCTAAGGATTGTTCACTGTTGACTGACAGTTTTGTTCTTGATGGTAGTAGTGCTCCAATGTGTGTTCACTGTGATAGCCATTTGACAGTTGACCACATTCTGGTTTAATGCACCAGGTATGCAAATGAGAGACAGATGTACCATCTAGATGGTAAAACCATAACTGAAATTTTAGGAGAGAACATTGATGTTGGCCCTGTTTTGAGTCTTTTACAGGCTTGTGGTTTTTATAAAAATGATATTGTTATGATACAATAAAGTTTGTTCATACTTACCTGGCAGATATATATATATATATATATATATATATATATATATATATATATATATATATATAATATATATAGCTGTATTTTCTGAAGTCCGACAGAATTTCAAAAACCTCCGGCACACGCAGTGGTCGGCCAGGTGGTTAGTACCCATTCCCGCCGCTGGGAGGTGGGTATCAGGAACCATTCCCGTTTTCTATTCATAATTTTTATTTCCACTGTCCCCTGAGGGGAGGTGGGTGGGTACTTGATTATATATATCTGCCAGGTAAGTATAAACAAACTTTATTGTATCATAACAATATCATTTTGTTCATGAAACTTACCTGTCAGATATATATATAGCTGAATTCCACCGTTGGAGGTGGGAAGGGACAGAATAGAAGGATTTGGGAAACAAATGCATGCAGATGATTTACATCTTGGTTCCACCTGATAGCATAGCTGGCTTCGTGGTTACTGCCATGTAAGTCTGCTTGTGCTACTAGAGTTGCCAGCGAGGTAGAGATCTATAAAGCTGGTGCACTCCAGATGATCTGTCAACAGGGGCGAGACCACGACGTGACTAGACCATATTAACCATACCATGAGGGCTAAGAAGTAAAATAAATATACACATATATATATATATACGTATATATATATATCACCACCTGACCAACCTAGCCAAAGTTAAGGTGTTTTAACTAAGGCTTAAGAGTTAAGAAGTCGCCCTTGGCGGCGACTCAACAACTAAATTAAGAGCTCTTCCTAACCATTTTCTACAGGATAGGATGAGTGGTACTTCTTAACCCCAAGATTGTGTCTGCAGACACGTATGGCCCTAGCGAGCAGCAGATCTCATATACCATCTTCACATCCCGCAGGGAGAGTGAAGTGAACACAGAGTTGCTTCGCTACAACATGGTACTCAGGATGTTGCTGAGTGCCATGCTCTGTTGAAATGCTTCCAAGGCCGCGCCCTCACCTCGTGAGCATTCAGATCAAAAGATTTCAAATCTTTGTGCAAACACAATGAAGGAGCCTTTTTGAAAGAACTCCTTAACACTAAAGCCAGGGTGTTCTTCGATATGGGCAAGTCTGGTCTTTTTCGGAACACTGCAGATTGCCCGAATGACTTCGACTTTCTTGAGTTTTATGTAGACAAAACTTGAGAGACCCGACAGGGCACAGGACTCTCTCTGGCTCCTGCCCACTAACTTGTGCCATCCTTGATTCCAAGCTCCTGGCCCAAGGACAAGACGGGTTTCCATTCTTAGGCTACAACGGAAGGCTTAGAGAGCACACCGCCTTGTGTTCTCTAAAGCCAAAACTTGTGACGATGGCTTAAAATCTCACTAACCCTCTTTGTCGTATCTAGGGTGGTTAGAAGAAGGCCTTCCTGATCACATGCAAGAAGTTAACAGGTAGGAGAGGTTCGAATGCTTTGACATCAAGAACTTCAGACTACGTCTAAGTTCCATATTGAAAGCTTCGATCTGGACATGCACAGTCAGTCCGTCTGTACTAAAGTCACGTGACCGACCAGTTGACCAGTCAGACGAATCAAGGACAGCAAGGCTGTACCCTGAAGACCATAAGGCACAATTCTTCGCTGAAGGATGAGTGTCTGGACTGCCTGGGCGATTCAATCTAAGCAAACCTTGGGGGGTGTATCAACGCAACCCGACGTCGTCAGCGAATCAACTCCTGAGCAACTCCTGACTCGAGCTTCTGGTGCCAGGAGAAAGGAGCGAGGAGCAAAAAGGCGATTCAGTCCCGAAGGAAGAATGCCTGACAGTCCAACCTGGTCTCGTGTTACACGATCATCGGGGGTGTATAAACGCAACCGACTTCGTCAACAAGAAACTCCGGGCTACTAATGTCGCCTGATCTCGCACGAGTGTCTGACTCCGAGAAAACAGGTGAGACAAAAAGTAGATGGTGAGCGAGTTTCGAGATTCCACAGAACTCAAAGATCGTGAAGGGCTTTGTTGTTTGACAGAAGCAAATCTCTAAGCCCAAAGGCCGTCAACAACATATTTGCGTATTCTTTAATAGTTGTGACTGCCAGCTTATCCCATTCTTCAGACGGAAAGGGAAGACGGTAATCTTATTCCTGTCAACATCTCGATAGTCTGAACGTAGTCAGACTCAGAGCGGAGAGGTTATAGGTACCTTTCGAGTTAGAGTAGACCGACTCGCTCGGAAAAGGTCCTTGGAAAGTGAACTAGGAAGGACGTGACCTCTGTGAATCCAGGATCCTGAAGGCCAACATGAGGCGATCAGCGTCATTGTTGCTCCCTGTGACGTCATAAATCATCTTATTACATTTCCTAAGCGTTTGAAAAAGGGGAAAAGAGACTAAACATCCATCCCCGTTCAATATCATAGGATGGCGTTTAATGGTACCGATCCCGGATCGAGAATAAGGGAGCAGAGAAGAAGAAGCCTCTTCGTCCTCAACATAGCAAAGAGATGAATGAAAGGACGTCCCTAAAGTCTCCACAACTCTCAACATACTTCTAAAGAAAGATTCCACTCGGAAGTCAGTAGTTGCTGCCGTCGATCGAGACGATTCGTACGGACTTTTGCAATCCTGTAACGAACCTCTAGAGGATCGTTACATTCTACGCCTGTTGTTATAATAGGCTCTTTCTCGTAAACTCGAACAGGGACCAAGAGAAGATACTTCTTAAGATATGAGAGAGCTGTGGAATATCAGAGTTGATCTGGACCACTGGTTCCAAAAACTCGTTTCGAGGACTGGAGGGACGACCGAATTGCTTCTACTTCTTTCAGATTATGATCCAGGACATCTGAAAAAATATCCAGATGTCCGGCACCTTCTTTCTATCACCTCAGGTGATACTTGACGCACTGAGAGATGTTCAGAATCATTCCTAGATCTTGAATAATATTTCAGTTTCCCGGTAGGAAAAAACTGTGGAGGTCTGAATTGCAGTCTATTCAGGGAAACAAACTTCTTCAGGAAGGAAATGGTCCCCAGCAAGCTCATCCATTCCCTCCCCGAGTATGCTTACTTCCCTAATAAGGCTGCGCTTTGCCTAAGCAGGAGAGCATATAATAGTGCAATGTTGCGGTAGACTCGTAGTTCTATACCGTGCGGTAACGAGCACCGAAAGGATTAAGAGATATCTCTGTTGAACATAGTAAGGCAAGACGAATGCAATGTTTATTCATTCATGTAAGAAATCCCCTCAATCTTAGGCTAAAGTCCGTGATTGTAGGGCAGAGATACAGTTAGTCAGTCAATCCCGCAGGAGAGAGAGACGTAACCTACTGCGCATGACAGCGAATGAGCTGGGACTGGCTCGGTTGGACTGGAGCGGATAGTGACAGCAGCAGCTTACATTCGTCGTCTCTTACCGTTATGTGTGGGTTGCCAGCTACTCTATTCTACGAAGAAATAGGTCCGTTATTTTTGAGCAGAAAGAGACTCTCAAGCTGGTATATTTAAGCGAAACAGAAGGCGCTAAATATAGAAGTGCGTTTGTGTCGTCATAACACTATCATACAACGGTAAAAGAAAAATCGGAAACTCCTGGTAGGCTGTAGGGAGTAATGATTAAATGCCCTTAAAATAAAAGACAATAGACCTCTCGGTTGTCATCCGAAGAGGTAACTACAGCAAGAGTATATGACTTGAACCAACCAGTAGTAAAATAACGCAAGGCAAAATATGAAATTGTTATGATACAATAAAAGTTTGTTCATACTTACCTGGCAGACATATCTATAGCTGAATTCGGAAACACAGCTACATACATATCTGACAGGCAAGTTTATTGAACAAATCTGTGAGAATCGAAGCTTCTTATGTTATTGGACATAAGCGTTCATTGACGTAGTCTACAAGTCTATTACTTGTACGAGTCTGCGATTGATGAATGAGGGCTCTTACGAATCTTGTCAAAAAGAGCTTATCCGCTTACGCAATATAAAGTTATTGAGATGTTTGTCAATGAGAACTAACCCATTTACGGGACAAAGAGATATTTTGTCAATGGGGGAAAGTCACTGAATTGACAAAACGTAATCCAGGAAGTCGAGCATATTATTTTTCCCATTCCCGTATCAATCGAGGAAGGGGCAAGAATCCTGATAAGAGACTGGGCTTTCGGCAGGTAGGACCCCGATGTTCTACTTCGGCAGTGTAGTCCCGAACTAAGGAACTAACAAAATCTATCATCTGAAAAGCCCTTTCAGATGGACTAAAAAGCTTGCAACTTAAATTTATTGGCAGTATGGCAAAGGAAGTCCTGTCTTGCGCTTTCCTGAAGAGCGTCCTCTTGATGAGTGCTTTTGCAAGAATCCTACCGAACGTAGTAGAGCGTCATGACGTGCAGGACGTCAAGCTTTTACATAACCCGTAACTGCCTTATCACAAAGTCTTAACTGCGGTAGAGCAAACGAGATCTTCCCTTGAGCTTTCCTTAACTCCATCCACCTTTGCGAAAAGCAATATTAATTGACAGAGACCTCTTGAATTCACGAAACCCGATGTCTTGCTGGGTTTCGAAGACGAAGTTGCCTGTTCACTTTAAGCTTCCTCCGAAGCACTGCTTACTTCACATTCTTTGCAGGTGAGGTAGAAGGTATCACCGAAGGTAGAGGTAAAAATTCTTTAGGCCCAAATCTGAAACAAGAGCTTGAAGAGTTTAACAGAAACGTTCAGCCAGGCGACATACCTGGCATGCGCTGGTGCACGCTCGGTGTCCACTGGCGCGCGCTCGGCGTGCACCCGCGCGCGCCTGGCATCCATCCGAGCGTCCCGTCCAAGTTGAGCGTCCAAAGAAGCGCGCAGAAAAGCGTCACGCTCCTGACAGGTGTCAAAACAAGCGAGAGAAACTGCCTTCAGGGAAGAGCTAGATACATCTCGGAGAAAAATCCGACTGCACAAAACAGTCTCAGGAGAAGGGTTGATCGTGTAAGAATACGAGGGGCGAGGGAACGCCTTCTTATTTTCACAGAACAAAGCTAGGACGTCCGCGCTCAAAGGCATCCTGCTACTAAGACTTCTTTTTCGTATTTCTCGGTGGAAAGACGTACAAATGTTCAGGCGACGTTCGCCTTATTACTTCTCACTGAAACGCATGACGAGAGAGAGAGAGAGAGAAACGTGAAGCGTCCTCCTCTATAAAGCTTCTATTTAGAGGGCGCGAGTCCTTCCGAAAGCTCCAACCCCCGCGCGGGGAGGACGCTTCGGAGGACGAGAAGCAATCCTTCAGGATTCGTGCACATGCACGCACTTTGGCAGCCTGGGAGTATCTTCAGGTCTGCCGAAGGCACGTCAGGTCGGTGGGGGTTCCTCGTAACCCTCCTTCGGCTTTCGACATGCTCTCTCCCTGTTCCTGGGAGTTAAGGAGAGGTCCCGGCCTAGAGGCGAAATAAGGCCGATCTGACGCACCCTCCACTACACAAGGGGCACTGTCACTGCACTTAGCCACTTCACTTTTGCTCTCTAAAGCAAGCACTTTCGATTCTAAGTTACGAATCGAGAGAGTATCAGAGAAAGGGCAATACCCTCTCCAGACACTGTTTTAGGGCCCGAAGGCAACACTACAAGGTGTATCATTTACAGAAGTAGCACTCTTCACAACAATGAAGGAGAGCGAGCACCTCTCGCAGACATATTCATAGCCCGTAGGCCATACTACAGGGTTAGGCAAAAAGAAGTCTACAGGTAGATTAGCAGGTTCACTACCCTGACTTTTGTTTACTGAATAATTGCGTATATACGAATCATACTTCTTTCTTACGAAATTAGACAAAGTCTCCACAAAGAAGCAAGACCCATATCCATCGTGCATACTAAGGGCAGATCTACCGAAGCTTTCGGTAGCCACACCCTATCTTTGCAGACAACACCCTCTGAAACTAGCCTAACTAGATTCAGATATCTTATGCAAAAATGAATCAAATTCAAATCAATTTAAGATAGCTAATGCCTAGCCACAAATCCAAGTAAATAAATCAAAAGACAATCAAGATACTTAGCGGCAATGAAGTTTCCAAAATCCTAAGACGGAGGTACTGAAAACAGGTGTTTCCAGTACCGGCGACAGAAAAATTATGAATAGAAAACAGGAATGGTTCCTGATACCCGCCTCCCAGCGGCGGGAATGGGTACTAACCACCTGGCCGACCACTGCGTGTGCCGGAGGTTTTTGAAATTCTGTCGGACGTCAGAAAATACAGCTATATATATATATATATCTGACAGGTAAGTTTCATGAACAAACTATTTTGTAATTTATTTAGATATATATAGATATAGGCAGTCCCCGGGTTACAACAGGTTCGGCTTCCGACGTTCCGAAGTTTAGGCGCTTCTCAACTATATATTCATCAGACATTATTTCCAGGGTTACGACGCATGTTCCAGGGCTACGACGCCTACAACACTCATCTGGCAGATGAAATATGACACCAAAATGCAAAATAATCAATATTTGAAGGTTTTTTTTTACGAAAAATGCGATAAGAATGCAGTTTGCATAGTTTTCAATGCACCAAAAGCATTAAAAGTAAGGTTTTCTTAGGATTTTTTTTTACGATGTTCCGGCTTACGATGCATCTCAAGAACGGAATCCCTGTCGGAACCTGGAGACTGCCTCTATATTTATACTTTTTTTATCTTCTTTATGGTTTTTAATTACATTTGCCATTTCAAACATTTATCTTTAGGGTATTTATACTAAGCTCATTATTTATATAATTACCATTAAACTCATTAAGTATTTTCAGTTTCACCCATTGTCATCATAGAACTGCATGACCGTGGGTCCCAGCACTTGGCTTTATGCCTAAATCACATATTCCATTCTCATAAAAATCATGCATCCAAAGCTATAAATGGAGATTCTTCCTGTTGCTCCTGGTCTAATACAACCCTTGGCTTTAACAATTATCATCACATCAATAGCACCGAGTAAGGATCCACACTGCAGTAAAATGACATAATTACACACACACATTTCAAACAGGTTGAATATGATTTATCGACTTAGTGGTAGTACTATTCAGTGCTTCATGCAATTAATCAGATTTGCTTATGCTTCATTCTCCACTTAGGGTAATTCACTTATTTTCAGCATGCTTATGATATCTTTGCAATAAGCTGTTGACTTGTGTTTAGGACACTTAAGTTGACTTGCATTTAGGACAGTTTTTGCTGAAGTGCAGACACGCTAAGACACATATATATGCAGCCCCTGGTCTACACTCACTTATTTTCTCTTCTTGCCTTATGTAGCTTTACCTTCACATCACTCAGTGGGAGGGATATTCCTGTTTCTTTATAACCTGCTCCTCCAATCTCCTCCTACTTGTTGCTCTTCTTGTCCTTCATTAAGAGGATGTTTCCTTTCTCTCCTAC
>NC_061087.1:12081934-12209434 GCF_015104395.2 Macrobrachium nipponense
TGTGGCACACACACAACGCTTTGGGAGCAGCCCAGGTGTAAAAGCTGAGCAAGGAAGAGAGGTCAAGTAGGAGGAGGATTAAGAGGAAAAGCACTGGTACTTTGCATGCTCCAGCCAATGTATTGCTCTCCTCTGGAGGAGTAGTTAAACTTATATCAGCAGGAGTGCAGCAAGACGCCTTTACTAGATGGCCGCTAAAGAAAAAGCACTTAGTGATGGCAGGTGTTACCAAGCTTCAACAGCTGTTTCCAGAACTATATAACAAAAATGGCAACATTGCTCAAGCAACTTAGGGAATTCCGCTTTGGACACAAATAACTTGAGACAGATGTGGACAAAATATGAATAATGGGACTGTGATGCAACAAGCTAGTGTTTATTATTAACAAATCCTCAAAGGAAGCTCTATACGGCTAAGAATTTTAACTCACCAGCTGACATGCCAAATAATAATAATGTAACTCAGAAAACATAATCATCCAAACCCACAGAACTCATTATAACCTACTTAAAATAGTGCATTTCATCTTCATACTTGAAAAGACAGTAAAGCTTACCACATAACTGGAATGCATTTTTCCTCCAAAATTTTTTCAGCTGTAGACCAAGAAAATCTTACAAGTCCAGGAAAACCAAAAATTGGGTCCAATGAATTCATTAGGAAATTCTTTGTTACTGCATCTGAAAGTAGTCAGTTTTAAGCAAGTTTATTATGGAGAAACAACAGGACAAAGTTTTTTTTGATACACTATGACTTCACCAAACACTACTGCTCAAGGTGTGTGAGCAACGTGTGCTCTCTAAAATGCTTTAGCGCCATCTCTCTGAGCTATCTTCTTAGACTGGTCCTTAGCATTTTTTAAAGTCTGCATTTCTACATAGTACTTTTTTTTCTGTCATTCTTCTAACATGGCATATCCAAAGAATATGGAATTTTTTCTTCTTTCAAAAAGCAAACATGTCTGCATTTTCCATGTTCAGGACCTCAACATTCACTCTTTTAAAACAGTGTACCCAAAGAGTCTGTCACAAGTTACAGCAAGAAAGAAAGCATTCTCTGCATTGGGAAGCCTTCCCTCCCCCAACAAAAAGTAAGCAGGTTAAAATCAAATTGTTATTGTCAACATTCTTTTAAACTAAATTTTCTTCAAAAAGGAGCTAAACAAAACAGTCAAGCAATTATATATAGTAGCAGCTCTAAGTGGGTAATGTACAAACCATCAATGTGCATTAAATGCAAAAGAAAAATATGAACCAAAAGCTATTAAGAACAAAATCAGATCTAAAAATAACATCACTGGAGCAATATAAACGTATGTTCAAAATATGACAAATCTTTAACCAATTTGTATTTTTCATAACTAACATACCTTCGGTCTTAACATTAGATAATACTAGCGCCGAGCTTGAAACCGGTAGAATTAATAATAAACTTGTGAGATCCAGGGACTATTGGCATCTATACCAGGTCACGGGGTATGTAGTACCCAGAATGCCCTTGGCGTCCTGTGACCCGACAGTTACTTTCCTACCGCCTTTAAGATAGGACGTGATTACTTTCTGTTTTAAAGCCAGTTTAGTTTGCCCAATTTTATTCATTTTTCCCTTTTTACATTTTTCTTTCTCTGGATGTTCTCAGTGTGGTTGATTGATTGATTTGTTAATTCTTACCGGCGTCGCAAAGAGGAGGTTATTGACGCCGTATCACTAAAAGGAATTGCAAAGGAAAAAATCAATTAAAATGCTATAAATACGTTTGTATAAAATCTGTCAGAGAACTACAGAGAACCCAAAAACACACGAAATACCCATCCAACCTACACACCTACTTCAGATCAACTGTAAACAAAAGTACAAGCAACACAGGCACCCTGCATACTCCAAATTCTACAGACTTCTGTCAAAATAAATAGATATTTAAAGTACTAAAAGTTTATATATGGTAATAAATATATCAATTGGAGGTCAACTTTATGTGCATAAAAATTTTATAAAGTAAAAAGACTTGAAAGTAAATGATATACACAGACACACTAACACATACACAAACTCAAACATCTTGACCAAACTAACCTAAATTTTTTCAAGAAGACCTGCTTCTTGAAGGTAACTAAAAAGGGTATCCTCATTAAAATCTCTGCCTATAATGGCATCCAGTTTAAGATCCATTCTTCCAACTACGTTAAAATAACGGTTCCTTGCTGATATTAAGCTGGGACATTCTACTATTAAATGTTTTACTGTGAGGGGAACAAGACAATCCTCACAAAATGGTTCAGGGTCATTGTTCATTTAACACCGAGTAATCCATGTGTGGCCGATCCGTAACCTACATAATGCAGTCTCTTTCCGACAGTCTTCTAACATATAAAGCCAGGGGTTGATTACATCAGTGAGTTCTCTCATTTTATTATTACTCTCAATTGTCCAATAGAATTGCCAAACTGATTCTACTGTCTTTTTAATTTCAGGAATGTAGTCTGAGCAAGGAATTGCTATACTTCTTGGTTTTTTTGATGAACCTAACTTAGCCAAGCCAATTCATCAGCTCGTTCATTTCCAACAATACCAACATGTGAAGGAACCCAGCAGAAGTTAACTGCCTTCTGTTTTTGTTTTAATAAAAACAACCACTCTTGTTATTTCCAGTACCACAGGGTGTACTGGATTAAAAGATGCCAAAGCTTCCAAGGCACTCTTGGAATCACTAAAAATGGTTAAATTATCTCCTTCTAAAGTTACAATTTTCTTTAGTGCTGTTAAAATGACAAAAAGTTCAGCAGCACTGGATTTGGATCCATCGGTAAAGAATTGCCTTGAGTTATCATGTTTTTCAGCATGGCAAAGGAATTTCTGTTTAAGAATATCATCTGAACAGTCTGCCTTGCAACCAGAAAACCATTTACAATATTTCACAGAGGGCAACTTCCATGGAGGGAATCTTGAAAAGTTTGCTGGAATTACTTTTCCTTTTATTACATTGAGCTCCTCTAATGCACATTTTACCCTGTATCCAAAAGGCTTTGGATATGAAGCATATTTTTCATAAATACAAAAATTGCCTTTAAAAACAGTATTGTAGGCTAAGGACTCGGGAGTTCTCTGTATGCGGTACCAATATTTTAACAGGGCAAATTTTCTTATCAAATCTAGGGGCAGTTCACCTGCAGCCACTAATAAACTAGATATTGTTGCAATTCTAATTCCTCCATGGTGAACTGCTTTCAAAGTATCTAATCTCCTTGTAGTTGCTGATGAGTAGATTTCTGACCCATATGAAAATTTTGAAGCAACTATTGCTTTATAAACATGTAACAAGTGCTTTCTATCAGCCCCCCCAATTTGTATGACCTAAGACTTTTAAAACATCTAAGGCCTTCATGCATTTGACTTTGAGGCTCCTGAGATGAGCTTCCCATGTTAACCTGCTATCAAAGATGAGGCCTAAAAACTTTGTTTCCTGTACACATGTGAGTCTCTGTCCATTTAAAAACAGATCTGGGTCTGGATGAACCCCTCTGATACGGCAAAAATGAATAACAACTGTTTTGGCAGAGAAAAATTTAAAACCATGCTCAGCTGCCCATCTGTTAACTTTATTTATTACCAACTGAAGTTTTCGCTCTGCAACAGATATTTTAGATGCAGCACACGAAATAGATAAATCATCAACGAACATAGTTGACATTACATCTTTTGGAATTTTTGAGGCTATCCCATTTATGGCTCAGGCAAACAGAGTGACACTTAACACACTTCCCTGTGGTACTCCTTCCTCTTGTTCTTTCAAATTAGACAGAGTACTACCTACTCTGACTTTAAAATAACGGTTTTTTAAAAAGACTTTAATAAAAAGTGGTAGTTCTCCACGCAGACCAATTTCATGCAAGACTTTCATAATTCCATGCCTCCAGGTAGTATCATAAGCCCTTTCTAGGTAAAAGAAAACTGCCACATAATGCTGCTTGGAAGCAAATGCCTGACAAATTGCATTCTCCAAACGTATCAATACATCTGAGCAAGAATGCATACGACGAAAGCCACACTGAGATGATGATATAATCTTCTTTGATTCTAAAAACCATACCAACCTAATATTTACCATTTTTTCCATAAGTTTACAAAAACAGGATCTTAAAGCTATTGGTCTATAGCTTGTAGGGACAGATGAATCTTTCCCTGGCTTGACAAAGGATAAAACTGTCGCTATTTCCCAAACACTAGGGTAACCACTCTCCTTAAAAATTCTTTTAATAATACTTAAAATAAACAATTTAGTTTCCTTTGAAGTATTCTTGATCATTTCATATAAAATTTCATCAGGTCCAGGTGCAGTGTTTTTACTGTTACTAAGAGCAAATAAAAATTCCTCCATGGTAAAAGGCATATTATATGATTCAGATTTAAAAGAGGTAAAATCAAGTGTTTCAGACTCTGCTAACACCCTCTCCCTATAGAATGGAGAATTTTCATCCCTACTTGATATCATTGCAAAATTTTCTGCAAAAACATTGCTTACAGCCTTTGAGTCTGCTATAAAGTCACCATTGACTTTTAAAACAGGGACGGGACTTGGATTGTACTTTCCTGCTATTTTCTTAATAACTGTCCAGATCTTGGTCATGGGTGTTTTCCAGGTAATTGTTGATATAAAAAGTGCCTATGATTCTCGTCTCTCATGTTTTATTTGCCATCTGAATTTGGCTCGAGCCTTTTTAAAGGAGATCAAGTAGCATTCACAGCGATGTCTTCTGTACCTAGTAAAAGCTGCTCTCATGGCTTTATGTCTTATTTTGCATTGAACATTCCACCATGGAACAGGCTTCCGATTCAATTTTCCACTGGTTTTTGGGATTGCCTTTTCTGCTGCAAACATAAAAATCATTGTTAAATAGAACACTGCTTCTCCTATTGTTGGCATATCTTTTGCATCTAGTTCAGTATAACCGAGTTCCTGGAAAAGGGGCCAATTTGCTTTATTGGTACACCACCTAGGCATTCCGTATACTGGCTCATATTTCTCAGTTCTGATGACAATTGGAAAATGATCACTACCGTATAGATCTTCCAACACCTCCCAGTTGAAGTCAATGAATGTATCAGAACTGGTGATAGATAAGTCAATACATGAAAATGTACCAGTCTGAATGTGAAAACGGGTGGGTTTTTCAGTATTCAAAAGGGTCATCTGAATTTTCTATTGATGATAAGATAAGGTTTCCTCTTTGATTTGTTAAAATGTCACCCCAAAATTCATGTCGACCATTAAAGTCTCCCAATATAAGAAATGGTCGGGGTAGCTGTTCATATAAGTGTGTTAACTATCGTTCAAGTATTGGGTTATTAGGAGGGAGATACAATGACCAAATTGTGTATGTCTTTTTAAAGTGAATTTTGACAGCTACAGCTTGTAATTTGAGTTTGCAACTGTGTTTTTGAGTGAGCAATATCTAGTCTTACAAGAAGAGCACTTCCACCCGAATTTCCCTGTATAGGGAATTGGGAGTAGAATGCAAAACTCTTTAGGAGTAAGCATTTTGCTGTTGCTTAGCATAGTCTCTTGTAGTGCTAAGTATACTGGGTTATAAGTATTAATCAAACATAATAGCTCTTCATATTTGGCGCGAAGTCCCTGGCAATTCCATTGTAATATAGCAGAGAAAGTACCTATTTTCTAGAGGATGATCCCCTGTCCAAGATCGTTTTGTCATGTTTTTTCTTCGAAGATGACATCTGAATTTTGTGACAAACTTTACAGTTCCAGATGTCGAAGGAGTACTTAGAAGGTCATTTGAATGTACCAAGTGATCACTTATGATGGTATTTGAAACAGCAGTATCTTTAGTATTATCTTCGACCCTTGCAGTATCTGGTCTATCATTTTCAGCTAGTCTAATTTTATTGTCTAAACCAAGCTGATCTGAGTTAAACATTTTGTTTGCCTTATGTTCTACATTTGTTGCTGCTGTGTTGTATGATAAGATAGTGGGATATGACTCATTATTTTCCATTAATTCAGATGTTCTATGAGGGTCAGCTGCACCACAGGATGGTGAAGGTTTACTCATTTTTTGTTTTGACTCAACTTTTTCTGCGGATGTATCTTTCTCAAGGTGCTTGACTTTTGATTCAGGCATTGTTAAAGACTCTTCACTTAAAGTCCTCTTGTTGACAATTGTCCCAGCATCCATTTTTTCTTCTTTATCTTCATTACACTTTTTGAGATTCAATTTCTTTTGTCTTTCCTCATTTCCTTTTACTGCATCTACAAATGACTTCTGGGTGTTGAATTTCTGCAGTCTTTTGTCTTGCTTCTTTAAAGGTAATGCACTTGAGTCTTGATACAAAGTGTTTCTTTTTCAATGAGATACTTGATACATGATTTATGTGCTGCATTATGGTCTCCCCCACAATTAGGGCAGCATGGAGTAAGTTCACAATTCCCATGCTCTTTTCTGCCACAGTTAAAGCATATGGCTGGTTCATTCCTTTCTTTTTTCCTGCATGTTATTATCAAATGGCCAAACATTTGGCAATGGAAACATCTTCTGGGAGCGGGAATATACTGTCTAACTGGCAGGTGAAGCCATGCAGCTTTCAGAAATTTAGGGAGTCTCAAACAATCAAAGGTGAGTATCAAAGTAGGTGTTGGATGTAATATTCCCAAAACTTTTTTCTTGATTCGTCTCACATCAACCACCTTTTGATCAGCAAATTCTTTTCGGAGTGTCTCCTCAGTATAATGTAGGAGTTCAGTACTATACACTACTCCTTTAGACTGATTCATTGTTTTGTGAGGAGTGCATTTTGCTGTGCTTCCTTCTACAGCACTAATAGACAGTAATTTTCTACTTTCATCTGGTGATGAAACTTCTACAAGCAAGCTTCCTTCACCTTGAGAGGCTATCTTTGGTTCTCTGCATATGCATTTTACAATATCTCTATGCTATGGACATCAAATATATTCAGTTCTTTTATGCTTTTGTCTAGGTCAACAGAAAGGTATTTATTATAAGTCTCAGGTTCTTGAGATCCAAGTAAAATTCCAATATCAGGATTAGCATTATTTCTATTATTAAATATGATATTGTTATGATACAATAAAGTTTTGTATATACTTACCGACAGAAATTCAAATTTCGCGGCACACGCTACAGGTAGGTCAGGTGATCTACCGCCCTGCTGCTGGGTGGCAGGACTAGGAACCATTCCCGTTTTCTAATAAGATTTTCTCTTCCACCTGTCTCCTGACGGAAGGCTGGGCAGGCCATTTAATTGTATATATCTGCCAGGTAAGTATGTACAAAACTTTATTGTATCATAACAATCATTTTTGTACATTCAACTTCCCTGTCAGATATATACATAGCTGATTGGCACCCTTGGTGGAGGGTAAGAGACAGCTAACTACTGAAAAACAACAGGAAAACAACATATGTTGTAGGTTAAAAACCTTGGTTCTTACCTGGTTAGGCAGAAGACTTCATGGCTACTGTCTAAGAGCCTGCTTCGCCTCAAGAGCCTCAGTGAGGTATTGACCTATGCTGAGAGTTCTCGGGGATCTGCCAATGGAGTCTTATCCACTTACACGACA
The DNA here is from genome assembly GCF_015104395.2 of Macrobrachium nipponense. NCBI lineage: Eukaryota > Metazoa > Arthropoda > Malacostraca > Decapoda > Palaemonidae > Macrobrachium > Macrobrachium nipponense. The sequence continues at coordinate 12,089,529 of NC_061087.1, forward strand.
GAACTTTGAGGATCTTTGTCAATGGGTGCTATTCCACTTTATGACAAAACCTCCTGCCTCTGGTAAAATCAAGGAGCAACACACTAATCCCGACCACCTGAACCTATAATCCAGGTTAGCACTAAGATTGAAAGAAGTTACCCCAAACATTCTTCCAAACAACCATAAAAAACACAACACCATATATTAAAACTAACTAAACTATTAAGGATTAGCATCAGCTCCCTGTCCCAGCACCGAATCCGCAGATACGTACGGCCCCAGAGAGAAGCATTTCTCGTAAGTGACTCTTACATCCTTCAGGTAGTGATGCAAACACAGAGTTGCATTTCCAGTACGTGGCAGCGAGAATATCCTTCATAGACATATTTCTATGGAACGATAAAGAAGTCGCAATGGCTCTTACCTCATGCGCTTTTACACGAAGTTGCCGTAAGGAGTCGTCATCGCACGTCTCATGCGCTTCAGAGATGACACTTCTCAAAAAGAAAGCAAGGGCGTTCTTTGACATGGGTCTTCACGGGTCTCTCACCGCACATCAGAGACTCTCTAGGTTACCCTTAAGTTGCTTTTATCTTTGTAAATAAAAATGATATTGTTATGATACAATAAAGTTTTATACATACTTACCTGCAGATATATACTTAGCTTTAGACTCCGTTGTCCCGACAGAAATTCAAATTTCGCGGCACACGCTACAGGTAGGTCAGGTGATCTACTGTCCTGCCGCTGGGTGGCAGGAATAGGAACCATTCCCGTTTTCTATCAGAATTTTTTCTCTCTACCACCTGTCTCCTGCGGGGAGGCTGGGTGGGCCATTAATCGTATATATCTGCAGGTAAGTATGTATAAAACTTTATTGTATCATAACAATATTTTTATACATTCAACTTACCTGCCAGATATATACTTAGCTGATTGGCACCCTCGGTGGCGGGTAAGAGACAGCTATATACTGAAATAGACAGGTAAACAACATATGTTGTAGGTACAGATAAACCTTGGTTCCTACCTGAATAAGCGGAAGACTTCGTGGCTACTGCCCAGGAGTCTGCTTCGCTTCGAGAGCCTCAGCGAGATAGTGATCTATGGCTAAGAGATCTTGTTGGTCTGCCAATGGGGTCTTATCCACTTACTCGGCAGAGCCTAAAAGGCCTTTGTCAAAGGGTGCTAATCCACTAATATGACAATACACCTGCTTTAAAAGCATATACGAGGAGCAAAAACATACATCTCGACCACCTGATCCTAACACCTGTGTTAGTTCTAAGGATTGAAAGGAGTATCCCCAACTCCTGACAACAACCCAAAAACTCAACACCACAATATACGCACACACACAAGTACAAAAAAAAAAAAAATTTTGTACACCCTTATTTGTCGGATATTCCTCAGTTCCTTCTGACAAAAAGCAACGGCCGCCTGTGCGACATCTAGTGCCTTTGACAGTCGAAAACCAAGAACATCTCTAACTATAGGGTTTACGTACATACACATAATTAAGGATCAGTCTTTGCTCCAAGTCCCAGCACCGTATCCGCTGACACAAACGGACCGAGAGAGAAGCATTTCTCATAAGTCACCCTGACATCCTTCAGGTAATGAGATGCAAAAACTGAATTGCATCTCCAATATGTCGCTTCGAGAATATTCTTCAGCGACATATTCCTTTGAAAGGCTAGAGACGTAGCAACTGCTCGAACTTCATGAGTTTTAACTCTAAGAAGTTTGAAGGAGTCATCTGGGCAATTATTGTGAGCCTCAGTAATTACACTTCTTACAAAGAAGGCTTTGACAGGCCCTTTACTTCAAAGCTCCTTGGCCAGGGCTTTGAAGGATTTTCATTTTTCGCCAGAAATAAAGTCTGGAACGAACAAATGGCAGCATCTCCTTTAAAACCAACTCTAGAATCAAGAGCGTGTATCTCGCTCGTTCTTTTGGCTGTAGCGAGAGACAACAGGAATAAACATTTTCTTGTAATATCTCTGAAGGAGGCAAGGTGTGGAGGTTCGAACCTCTTCGAGGTTAGGAATTTTAGGACTATGTCCAGATTCCAGCTCGGGGTTCTAGGAGTATTGATCTTTGAAGTCTCGAAAGACCGGATCACATCATGAAGATCTTTATTGTCAGCTATTTCCAGGCCTCTGTTCCTGAAAACAGCTGAAAGCATACTCCTGTATCCCTTTATAGTGGATACGGAAAGATGCGATTCCTCCCTCAGGAAAAGAAGGAAATCTGCAATGTTGGTCACAGAGGTATTGGAGGAGGACAGCTTCTTCGATTTACAATATCTCCTAAAGACTTCCCACTTCGATTGATAGACTCGTATAGTTGAAGGTCTATGGGCTCTAGCGATAGCCTTAGCCGCTTCTTGAGAAAAGCCTCTCGCTCTGACGAGTCTTTCGATAGTCGAAAGGCAGTCAGAGCGAGAGCGGGGAGGTTTTGATGATACCTTTCGAAGTGGGGCTGTCTGAGATCTGCTCTGTCTGAAAGAGATCTGGGGAAGTCCACCGTCCACTCCAACACCTCTGTGAACCAATCTTGAGCTGGCCAATATGGGGCTATTAGAGTCATCCGCATCCCCGTTGAGGCCACGAACTTTCTGATTACTTCGCCCAGAATCTTGAATGGGGGAAAGGCGTATAGGTCGAGGCCCGACCAATCTAGTAGAAGGGCGTCGACCGCGAATGCTCTCGGATCCTCTACAGACAAGCAGAAGATGTCTATCCGTTTGGAGAGGAACGTGGCAAACAGGTCTATGTGAGGCCTCCCCCATTGAGCCCAAAGACTTTGACAGATTTCTGAGTGGAGAGTCCACTCTGTGGGAAGGACCTGGTTCCTCCTGCTCAGTCTGTCTGCTCTCACGTTCCTTTCTCCTTGGACAAATCTCGTTAGGAGGATGATGTTTCTCTCCTTTGCCCATACCAAGAGATCCCTTGTCAGTTCGAATAGGGAGAACGAATGAGTCCCTCCCTGCTTTCGGATATAGGCCAGAGCGGTGGTGTTGTCCGAGTTGACCTGGACCACCCCGTCTCTGACTACTGACTCGAAGCACTTGAGGGCAAGGTGTATGGCTATCAATTCTTTGCAGTTGATGTGCCATGACACCTGCTCGTTCGTCCAGGTGCCTGACACTTCTCTTGTTCCTAGCATCGCACCCCATCCTGTTTCCGAAGTGTCTGAATACAACACTTGGTTTGGGTTCGGTACGGATAAGGACACTCCCTCGTTCTTTTTGAGAAGGGCTAACCACCATCTCAAGTGATTCTTTACTTCGAGAGGTATCTGGAACGAGTCCGAAAGTTGTCCTGTCTTCCAGTTCCATACTTTCTTTAAGAAGAATTGCAGGGGGCGAATATGAAGTCTCCCTTGGGAGAAGAACTGTTCCAGCAAGGAAAGAGTCCCTAGAAGGCTCAACCATTCCCTCGCTGAACTTTGTTCTCTCCCTAAGAAGTTTGAGACTTTCATAAAGCCTCGTATGAGTCTTTCCTGCGAAGGAAAAACTCGAAAACCCCGAGAATCCATCTGAATCCCCAGATAAACCAGGTTCTGGCTGGGGATCATCTGAGACTTCTCGAGGTTCACGAGTAATCCTAGAGATTGAATCATGTCTAAGGTCGATTTTAGGTCCTCCAAACACTGTTTCTCCGAACTGGCCCTGATTAGCCAGTCGTCTAAATAAAGGGAGATTTTTATTCCCTTTAAATGAAGCCACTTCGCTACATTTTTCATGAGGTTCGTAAAGACCTTCTTTGATGAGGCATGAATGGGAACATGGAAGTAGGCGTCTTGTAAGTCCAGGGAGACCATCCAATCTCCTGGACGTAGGGCTGACATCACCGATACAGAAGTCTCCATGCGGAACTTCTCCTTTTCTACAAATCGGTTTAGAGCACTTACATCTAAAACCGGTCTCCACCCTCCGGAAGCCTTCGGGACTAGAAAAAGGCGGTTGTAAAATCCCGGAGAGTGTGGGTTTTGCACCAACTCGGTGGCCCCTTTGTTCCACATTTCCTCTACCATCTGAAGGAGCGTGTTCCTCAGCAAAGGGTCTTGGTAACGAGCGGACAGTTCTCGAGGAGTTGAAGTCAGGGGAGGTCTGTCCCTGAAAGGGATGCGATATCCCTTCCTCAGAACCAACATCGACCAAGGGTTGGCTCCTCTCAGTGCCCAGGCTTCCGCGTATTCCAGTAGCCTGGCACCCACTAGTGTTTGGAAGTTCTGCAGGTCATTTTCCCTTCTTAAAGGGACGGAAGGCTGATCTTCCTCGCTTTTCGGAAGTCTTCCTTTTGAAGGCGGGTCGTGACTTAGGACCTCCACGAAAGGGCTGTTGAAACGGCCGAGGGACTTTCTTAGTAGCCGTCGTAACCGTTCTGTTCTTCTTTGCCGTTTGGACTAGAAGGTCCTGTGTTGCCTTTTCAGTAAGTGAGTGGGATATTTCCTTCACCAACTGAGAAGGGAACAGATGTTCTGATAATGGAGCGAATAGCAAAGCAGTTCTCTGAGAAGGAGAAACAGCCTTGGTCAGAAATGAACCAAAAATTGCTCTCTTTTTTTAGTATCCCTGCTCCAAAGAGGGAAGATACTTCTCCAGAACCATCTTGGACCGCCTTATCAATGCAGGCCAGAATGCTATGCAGCACTTCTGGGCTGAGACTTTCCGATTCTTGCGACTTCTTAGATATTACCCCAAGGGACCAGTCCAAGAAGTTAAATACTTCCAACACGTGGAAGAGTCCCTTGAGGAGGTGGTCCAACTCACACATGCTCCAAGTGGACCGTGTAGAGGATAAGGCGTGTCTCCTGGAAGAGTCTACCAGACTCGAGAAATCCGACTCCGCAGAAGCAGGAAGAGACAGACCCATATTCTCTCCTGTTTCATACCAAATGCCTCTTCTACCTGCCAGTTTGGCAGGCATACAGAAGACAGTCTTTCCTAATTCTTTCTTGGAGTTCATCCAAGAACCGAGAGACTGTAGCGCCTTCTTCATTGAAATGGCCGGTTTCATTTTCAAGAAGGAAGAGGACTTACATGGCTTATTGCTCGAATAGAGCGACTGAGGAGAAGGAGGTGCGGCAGGGCGAAGTGACTCTCCGTATTCCTGGAGCAGAAGTGCGGATAAAGTCTTATAATTCGACAGTCCTTCATTAGCTGGAGCTTCGTCTTCCGAGATATCCTCTAGCTCGAGACCAGCTGAAGGAGAACGATCCCTTGAAACGGACAAATCCCCTGTATGTCTTGAAATAGGAGAGCCTCTATTCGGTGAAGGACTGGCGGAAAAGGACTCTCTACGTTCTTTTGGAAGAGAGTTAGAAGTCCTTTCTACTGTCTTACATGATACAACAGATCTTTCCTTCTGAAGTCCCAAAGAGGAAGATCGCTTCCTAGGAGAACTCTTGGAAGGCGATTCTAGCCTGGAAGGTTCCGCATGTCTGGAACGTTCCGCTTTGGTGGAAAGTTCTTCGCGCTTGGAGAGTTCCTCTTGTGCGGGAAGTTCCGCGCGTCTGGAAAGTTCCGTACGTTTGGAACGTTCCGCTTTTCCGGAAGAAGATTCCCGCTTGGAAAGTTCCGAGCGTCTTAAAGGCGATCTGCGCCTTGAAGTTCCCGCTTGTTTGGAAGGATCCGACGAAAAACACTGCGCGCTTGGAACAAGATTCCTGCTTGGAAGGCGATTCATGTCCAGAAGGTTCCTCGCGCCTGGAAAGTTTGGAACGTTCGGAATGTTCCACTCTCCTGGAAGGCGATCCGTGTCTGGAAGGATCCGCGCGTTTGGAAGATTCCGCGCGTATGAAAGATTCTGCTTGTGCGGAAGGTTCCATGCGCCTGGATAGTTCCGCGCGCTTGGAAAAAGATTCCTTCTTGGAAAGTTCTTCAGCGTGTCTGGAGAGTTCGGAACGTCCGGAATGTTCCGAGCGCTTGTAAGGAAACTCGCGCCTGGAACGTTCTGTTATTGTGGAAGGTTCCGTGCGTCTGAACAGTTCCGAGCGCCTAATAGGCTCCTCACTTTTGGAAGGTGCCTCTTGCTCGGGAAAATCCATGGAAAGGTCCTTCTGTTCCACTTGATTAGAAGGCTCTTCGTTCTTGGACATTTGAGTCCGTTTTGAAGGCGCCTTGCCCAGAAAACTTGTCTCTACTCTACTCTCTCCCAGAAAGTTCTTCCTGCCTGGAAAGGGCTTCCGTCCTACCTGGTGCTTCTCGCCAAGATGGTTCTTCCGGGTCTGAAGAAAACCACTCATCTATTGGAGCTCGTTGCTTGGGAGAAGGCGGAACAATCCAAGGAAGCTCGGGAACAATTCCACTCTTCCTGTATGAGTGTGGAGAGGAAGATCGGAACTCTGGAACCTCTCGTCTAGAGGGAGGAACCTCTAAGAGCGCAGCGGACCTCTTGATAGGAAGATAGTCATCCTTCCTACGAGGAGGTTTCTTGGAAAGAACTCCAACCAATGAGGAGATCTGTTCCTGCACTTTTTGTAGGATCTGAGCAGTAGTCGCATCCCTGTCCGTGTCGGAACGAGGGGAGGGAGATCTGGAAGGTGTCTGAGATTCCCTTACAGCACTTGGAGTCAAAAAGGTTCTCTTTTTTACTGAAGAAGCCTCTTCTGGAAAGTGTTCTGGACTTGAGTCAAGAGCCGTAGCTTTCCAGCTCCTCTTCAAGGGGCGAGAAAGATTCGTGTCTTTCCACCCTCTTCTAGGTGAAGGCGACTCTGACGACGAAAAACACTCGCGAAGGATGCTTTTCCTTTAGCGATCCCTGGCAGTCTGAGGCGTAACAGCACCTGCCAAAGGGACGCCTGACCGGTGGGGAACCTCTACAACCTCCGTACGGCTTTCGACATTCCTTCTCCTCTGGGCCAGGGAGCTTGGAAGAGGTCTAGACCTGGGAGCGTTGTAGAGCCGATCAGACGCCCCCTCCACCACACTGGGGACACTCACATCACTGTCCACTGTTATATCACCAGCACTCTTACCTTCTAATGCCGCCATTTTGACCTGCATTCTATGAAGGGTAGCCCTCAGATCCGCAATTTCCGATGCTGAATCTGTAGGATTTAAGATGGGTGAAGGAGCAGAAATAGAGGGAGAAGGATTAATTAATGCATGATGTGGAGAAGCTAGAAAGCTAGAAACTAGATCGTTAGACCTAGATCTACTACGGCTTTTGGAAGCTTTCCTAAGCCTATCCCTTTCTAGCTTCTTCATATAAGAAGCAAGATTCTTCCATTCTTCTGCACTCAGGTTCTAGCACTCTTTACAGGTGTTAACAAAAGAACATTCAAACTTTCTACACCGCCTGCATACAGTGTGAGGATCTACCGAAGTTTTTGGCATTCTCACCCTGCAGCCCTCATTCACACATCTCACAACAACACTCGAGTTAGACATTCTTAGAAAAATCCAAAATCAAGTTCAAGAAACGGTCCACGATAGCGTATGCCAATACAACGATCCAAGTACGTCACCAAAAGTCGGTCAAGAAGATCAATTGCGATGAAAAAAAAGAATTCCATCCAGGAGGTACCAACAACGAAAAATTCTGATAGAAAACGGGAATGGTTCCTATTCCTGCCACCCAGCGGCAGGACGGTAGATCACCTGACCTACCTGTAGCGTGTGCCGCGAAATTTGAATTTCTGTCGGGACGACGGAGTCTAAAGCTAAGTATATATCTGGCAGGTAAGTTGAATGTATAAAACTTAAGAGTTCTTACTGGGCAAAGAGACCTTTCTATCTCCTTCCCTACCAAGGAGGAGAGTCCCTTAACCTCGAAGTTCCTAGGCCAGGGTTTCGAGGGATTTTCATTCTTTGCCAGGAATAATGGCTTAAAAGAACAAATCGCAGTCTCCTTTAAACCCAACTGTCGAGTCCAGGGCTTGGAGCTCACTCGTCCTCTTAGCAGTTGCGAGGGCCATGAGAAAAATACATTTTCTCGTCAGGTCCCTAAACGAAGCCTGATGGGGAGGCTCGAACTTACTAGAGGTCAGGAATTTCAACACAACGTCCAAATTCCAACTAGATGGAAGTGAGGACTTCTTGGTGGTCTCGAAGGACCGGATGAGATCATGTAGATCTTTGTCTACCGCTATCTTTAGGCCCTGTTTCTAAAGACAGCGGAGAGCATACTCCGATATCCTTTTATCGTGGAGACAGCTAGATGACATTCTTCTCTCAGAAAGAGAAGAAAGTCAGCAATGTTGGTCACAGAGGTATTGGAAGAGGACAGCTTCTTCGACCTGCACCATCGTCTAAAGACTTCCCACTTCGATTGGTACACCCGTAAGGTTGAAGACCTGTGAGCTCTGGCGATCGCGCTAGCAGCCTTCGCGAAAAGCCTCTCGCTCTGACGAGTCTTTTGATAGTCGAAAGGCAGTCAGGCAGAGAGCGGGGAGGTTTTTGTGAAACCTCTCGAAGTGGGGTTGTCTGAGCAGATCTCTCCTTAGTGGAAGAGATCTGGGGAAGTCCACCGTCCATTCCAGTACCTCTGTGAACCAATCTTGAGCGGGCCAAAAGGGAGCGATTAGGGCGAGTCTCGTTCCCGTCGAGGCCACGAATTTTCTCGTAACTTCCCCCACCAGTTTGAATGGGGGAAAGGCGTAAGCATCGATGCCTGACCAATTTAGAAGGAGGGCATCGACTGCTATGACTCTTGGATCCTCTATCGAGGAGCAAAAGTTCTCTATCCTCCTGTTGCAGAAAGTAGCGAACAGGTCTACTTGTGGTCTGCCCCACAGGGCCCAAAGTCTTCGGAACACTTCAAGATGGAGGGTCCACTCTGTCGGAAGGACTTGGTTCCTCCTGCTCAACAGGTCCGCCCTCACATTCTTTTCTCCTTGTATGAATCTGGTAAGGAGAGTGACTCCTCTCTCCTCCGTCCAGACAAGAAGAGCCCTCGCTATTGCGTAAAGGGAGAAGGAGTGTGTTCCTCCTTGCTTCCGAATGTACGCCAGAGCCGTGGTGTTATCTGAACTGACTTGGACCACCATGCCTCTGACTTCTGATTCGAAAGACTTGAGGGCTAGATGAACCGCCGAAAGTTCTTTTGCATTGATGTGTCAGGACACCTGTTCCCCTTTCCAGGTGCCTGACACTTCCTTCGCCCCTAGTGTTGCTCCCCAACCTGACTCTGACGCGTCTGAGAACAACACTAGGTGCGGGCTCGGTTTCAAAAGGGATATACCTTAGTTCCTTTTGAGAGGAGCCAACCACCAACTGAGGTGTTCTTTTACCTCTTGAAGGATCGGGAAGGAGTCTGACAGGTCTCCTGACTTCCGATTCCACATGTCCTCGAGGTAAAACTGGAGAGGTCTCAAGTTGAGCCTCCCTATAGGAAAGAACTGCTCCAGCGAGGAAAGGGTTCCCAGCAGACTCAGCCATTCCCTCGCGGAGCTTCATTCTTTCCCTATGAAGACTGAGACTTTTTCTAATCCTCGATCGAGCCTTTCCCGGGAAGGAAAAACTCAAAAATCCCGAGAATCCATCTGAATCCCCAGATAGACAAGGTTCTGGCTGGGGATCATCTGGGACTTCTCGAGGTTTACAAGCAGTCCAAGCGATCGTGTCAAGTTCAGCGTCGTGGACAGGTTCTCCAGACACTGCCGTTCCGACTTGGCTCTGATAAGCCAGTTGTCCAGGTATAGAGAGATCCTCACCCCCTTCAAATGCAGCCATCGGGCTACGTTTTTCATCAAACCTGTGAAAACTTGCGGGGCTGTTGACAGGCCGAAGCACAAAGCCCTGAACTGGAATATCCTCCCCTGGATCATAAATCGGAGATACTTCCTTGATGCTGGATGCAGAGGAACATGAAAGTATGCATCCTGAAGGTCCAGGGAGACCATCCAATCCCCTGGACGTAGAGCCGCAAGAACCGAGGAAGCAGTCTCCATGGAGAACTTCCTTTTCTCCACAAAACGATTCAATGCGCTTACGACCAGGACAGGTCTCCACCCCCCCGAGGCTTTTGGAACGAGGAACAGGCAATTGTAGAAGCCTTGAGAGTGGGGATCCTGTACTACTTCGATGGCCTCCTTCTCCAACATCTGATCCACTAATAAAAGGAGCGAACTTCGCAGAACAGGGTCTTTGTACTTCGACGAAAGCTCCCTTGGAGTCGAAGTCAAGGGCGGTCTTTCTTTGAAGGGGATGAGGTATCCCTTGCTTAGAATCAAGAGGGACCAGTTGTCCACCCCTCTCCAAGCCCAGGCTTCTGAGAATTTTAGAAGCCTGGCACCTACTGGCGTCTGGAGGACTTGGCTGTTATTTCCCTTTCTTGAAGGGCCTGAAAGAGGACCTCTCTCTCTTTTCGGGTCCTTTCCTTTTGGTGGAGGATCGAAAAGAAGGACCTCCTCGAAAGGGCACTTGCGGAGGACGACTCTCTTTCCTTATGGAAGGAGCAGCAGGTCTCGCTTTTCTAGCGGACTGGACCAACAGGTCTTGCATAGCTTTCTCAGTTAATGAGTGCGAGATGTCCCTCACTAACTGAGATGGAAACAGCTGGCTAGAAAGGTGCGTAGAGCAACGAAGCCCTCTGAACTGGCGAAACTGATTTCGTGAGAAAAGAGCTATATACAGTTCTTTTTTAAGCACCCCTGCACCAAAGAGGGAGGCTAACTCGCCCGACCCGTCTCGGACAGCTTTGTCCATGCAGGAAAGAACGCTGTGGAGGACTTCAGGACCAAGAAACTCCGGGTCCAGGGTTTTCTTTGCCAATGCCCCAAGGGACCAGTCCAGAAAGTTCAAGACTTCCAAGACATGGAAGAGTCCCTTGAGATGGTCCATCTTGGACATACCCCATGTGGTCTTGGCAGTGGGAAGAGCATGTCTCCTTGACAAATCTACCAAGGTAGAAAAATCAGCTTCGGCAGAAGAAGGAAGATACCCCTTCTCCCTGAGAGCTTGGAGGGAGGACAGGAAAAGACCGTCTTCCCTGCCTCCTCCTTGGAGCTAAACCACGCCCCTACAGACTGGAGGGCTTTTCTCATCGAGATGGTAGGGCGCATTCTCAGGAAGGAGCTCTTAGCCGTTCTCGTACTCGAGAACAAAGATCGAGGCGAGGGAGGAGCGGCTGGGCTGAGAGAGTCTCCGAACTCCTGAACAAGCAAAGCCACTAAGGTTTTATAGTGAGATAAAGCCGCTACCTTCGGAGAATCCTCCTCCGAAACCTCATCTAGGTCTTGCAAAGCCGACTTGCCAAAAGAAGTGCGGTCACAAGAAGGAGAGCGCCTACGAGGCGAGGCGCGCCTGACTGGAGACGCAGGTCTGCGCTTGTGAGGAGAGGGGCTTCTGTCCAAGGAAGAGCGGTCGAAAGATGGAGATCTTCGGTCTGGCGCCGCGCGCCTGGACGAAGCCTCGCGGATGGAAGGAGCAGTGCTGCTGGGAAGCACATCGCGCCTGGAAGGCGCCTTGTGTCTGACCGGGACATCGAGGAAGGAAAGCGCTTCGCGCTTGCTTGACGCCTCTCTCTTGGTTGGCGCCTCGCGCCTGGCTGGCGGTTCGCAGCTGGAAAGCGGCTCATGCCTGGCTGGCGGTTTGCGCCTTGTTGGTGGCTCGCGCCTGGCTGGAGATTCGCGGATGGAAAGCGGCTCGCGCCTGGCTGGAGATTCACGCCTGGAAAGAACCTCAAATCTGGCTGGCGCCTCGCGGTTGGAAGGAGCCGAGCGCTCGGTCGCTAAGCGTTCCCGAGCCGAGCGAGAAGCGGGAGGATCGTAAAACCCCCGCTGAGAGCGTTGAACCGGAGAGAGGAGCCTGGAGCTAGTCATATCCGGAGGACGCGAGGATCTCGACAGGCAGGGAAACGTCCTTCCTGCAAGGAGGATCCTTCGTAAGGGCTCCTACCAGCGATGAAATCTGCTCCTGCAGATTAAGGAGAATCTTCTTAGTAGAATCCTCTTGATCCGTTTCCGACGGAGGAGAAGGAGGTCTGGAAGACGAAGGAGACTCTAAACAAGGCGCTGGGCTAAACAGGGCTCTCCTGGCTCTCTTCCTGTCCACAGGAGAATTCTCAGGGAAACGCTCAGGGCTCGAATCCAACACAGTGGGAGCCTTCCAACTCCTCTTCAAGGGGCGCGACTGCTCAGCCGAACTCCAACCGCGCCTGGGCGAAGCGGAATCGGAAGAAGAGAAGCACTCTTTAAGGATGCCTTTGCAACGGCGATCCCTGGCAGTCTGGGACGATACTACAGATCCTGCCGAAGGGACGCCTGACCGGTGGGGATTCTCCACAACCTCCGTAAACCTTTCGACATTCCTCCTCCTCTGGGCCTGGGAGTTTGGAAGCGGTCTAGGCCTGGGAGCGTTGCAGAGCCGATCAGACGCCCCCTCCACTGCACTGGGTACACTGCAATCACTAAGCACTGCATTTCCCTTACCTTCGATTGCTCGCATTTGGAGCTCCATCCTTTTGAGGGCAGTCTTCATGTTGGCCAACTCCACAAACGAATCTGCAGGTTCGGTGAAGGGTGAAGGAGCTGATACTGAAGGAGAGGATGCTACAACTACTTCATGGATAAGAACTATTGAATCCCTAACTGGCTCGTTAGACCGAGACCTACTAGAGCTTCGAGAAGAAGCCTTTCTAAGCCTATCCTTTTCTAACTTCCTCAAGTAGGAGGTTAGAGCATTCCATCCTTCCTCACTCAGATTCTCGCACTCATTACAAGTATTAGTGAAGGAACATTCATTCTCCCTACACCGCTTACATACTGTGTGAGGATCTACCGAACCCTTCGGTAGTCTCACATTATACCCCTCATTCATACACACTCTAATTACATAACTAGAGTCCGACATCCTAAGAAAAATCAAAAGCGTAATCCAAAAAACAATCCACAAAAGCGTATGCCAAGCCAAAGATCCAATACATCACCAAAAAGACAGTTCAGATGATCGAAGGCGAACGAAAAGCGAAAATCAGGTCAGGAGGAACCAACAACAATGTTGTCAGAACCGGCGACAGAGGAAATCTGATTAGAAAACGGGAATGGTTCCTAGTCCTGCCACCCAGCGGCAGGGCGGTAGATCACCTGACCTACCTGTAGCGTGTGCTGCGAAATTTGAATTTCTGTCGGGAACGATGGAGTCTATAGCTATGTATATATCTGACAGGGAAGTTGAATGTACAAAACTGCTATTCATTCCTCTGTTCTGAACTACATAAGGGCTTGTAGTAAAAATCAAAGAATCTTTGATGTTTTCATTGGAGGAGGTTGGGGATGGCAAAGGGAGGTCCTTATCCAAGCCTAAGGTTGTCAACGGTGCCAAAGAGTCGGTGGATCCAGGGACAATGTACTTGAGACTAGTCATGGGGTGGGGGGAGGAGAGAGAGAGAAGAAGAAGAGGATGAGAGAGAGAGAGAGAGAGAGAGAGGGTGAGAGAGACGAGAGAGAGAGAGAAAAAAAAAAAAAAAAAAAAAAAAAAAAAAAAAAAGTGGGGGGGGGACATACACACACAACAACTGCTTGGGAAGACCAACAAGGTATTGCGGACTAGACAGGGTTCGACATTCTCCACCAACGGCACACGTAGAAGTTGCTTCCCCACGGTCTGCCCCATACCCTACCCTTTCGGGATAGCACCAATAGGCTTGCAGTGGCACAGGTATAAGCCAATCTGCCTGCTGGGAGTTCTGCCCCCACTAATGGGGACAGACTCCCCACCCCAAACATATTGGTGGGCTTCCAGACAAAAGCCAGGTGTCCCATCCTAAAAACCAGCCCCCCCTGGATTCCAATGGGCTGATCCATGGATATGGTTCCGCCCTCAAGATAGCAATGGGAAAATCCCATCACCATCTCTTGGGTCCAAACCGTATTGGGTGGCAACTCACCACCACAACTCCCACAATTAGCTTCGAATACAAACCCCCTCCAAACCACAAACCCCTCCCAGACTCACCCAAGCAGTAAAATTTTTCGAAAGTGGAAATGTCCACACAAGTTAATGCCAAAAGTTTTGTAGGCGTCCTGTCAGGATCCGGCCTTCGCAAACTTGAGGGTAGAATCCCTTACCCCCTCACCATGTGAAGGAAACCTACTCGAGGGGTCTCAGTGTGGGTGTGATCTGCTAGGTGTGTGTACGTTGTGAGATGGAGAATTTTGCTTCACCAACGGGAATTTCTTCAGGTTCTCGAAAGAGACAAAGGAAATGCCCTGGAGTGAGTGGGTTTCCTTGTTCAAGATTTTTAACATCGGTGTCTACAGATCCACATACAACGTGTAGTAGGTGCAGAGAAAACGTATGTACTATTACTAATCCTTGTTCAGTTTGTCTTGGTTGGTCAGTCGAACAGTGGATGAAGTTTTATGGGAAGGGCCAGTACAAAAGAAAGGAGACGACGCCATCTTTGGATGACCAAGTGTCGTCGGCCTCTTTTGTATCGGCAATACACCAGACTGCTCCATATGTTTCGTCACCTGCTTTTGATGTTTCCCATACTCCTTCAGTTTCTTCTAGCGATTCGTTATTAGAAACGCCAGGAGGGGTTTTGGGTAATTTTATGCATAATTACACTCCGTCATTCCCGGCAGGGAGAGGGGGAGTATTGCCATCTTTGTTCCAGGTGTCAGCTCCCGATGCGCAGAGAATGGAAGGAACATGGTCGGCGATAGGCCTACCAGATGTACCAACCTTGGAGGGGTGGCTTTCTCATTATATGGTGTCACGCTTCCACCAGGGCCCGACAACAATGAATGTTCCTCATCCCCCTGGCCTGCATTTTATGGAAGCTAATGCTGCGGCAATGACATCATCAATGTTTCCAGCTTTACAGAACGTTGGAAGTAGTTTTGCAGCACACGCAGGGCTACCAGCAGCAGCCGCTCAGTCTCTCCCTAAAAGAGTGGTGACATCACAACCTGCGTCACACAACGACATGGCTGACGCGATGACGTCACAGCCTACTGCTTCTCTAACTACTTCGTTGCCTCCGGAGCCAAATACGCTTTCTGACTCTGGTACACACAGTCATGAAGAAATTACAAACTCTAGAGGAGAAGATAGATAAGAAAGACAAAAAGAAAAGACATGAATCATCATCATCTTCCTCTAGTTCAGCGTCATCGCAAAGTTCGATGACGCCACTGCATGTACCAGTCAAGCGTTGGAGGACACGGGACTTCGTGACTGATCCTCGGGCCAAGAGGAGAAAAGTAAATTCTTCTTCATCTTCGAGCCAAGTCACATTCCGGTCAGCACCAAGTAAAGAAGGCAGTGGCTGGTAAGCTTAACGCCAACAGACGAAGTAGTTTACAGGCGTCCGAACGAGCAAATGCATCGACAGTCGCTGAGATAGCGGCTGCCGCAGAGATGCCAGCAGTGAGGACAAAGAGTTTAGGAGAGACTACACTGCTATTGGCATAATCAACTATGATTGTGAAGAATTCAACAAGGAATGGAGAACTGATAACCAGTTTTGCCTGTGAGACCTTTTAAGATAAGGAGAAAGGATGAGAGAGCTCCCATTAAAAGGTCGAATAATAAAGAGTTGGTAACCTCTTCTGATATGCTGGTGGAGGGCATTGTTCGACTTGATGACAGATCAAGTAGGTATAGACGGGGTTCTCGCTCTACATCTGTGAGTAGAGAAGAAGTTAGGCTGTCACGTTCTCCTACTAACTATTCAAGGTCGAGCCGACAGCAGCCATCAGCGATCGAAGATGTCGCGGTCGTAGGGTCGGACGGCCATGATACACCCGAATGTTTGTCAGAGGATAGGAGTGAGCTAACTTCTGTGGCTGAACACAATACGTAGGAACCGGAGGAAGAAAAAACCAGGAATTTCTGGCTTTGTATGCGGAGGTGGTTGATTTGATTCGTCAATTCAATAACCTTTCGAGAAGCACGGAGACACCTGCCAATATACTTCCTCCAGGAATCGACATGGTATTTGGATTGAAAAAGGATACGAAGGTGTCGTATGAATTACCTTCCTCAAGTCATGCGGAGTCAATTTTACACCACGTAAATGCACGGATTGCTGGAAGGGATAATTCCTTAAGATTGAATAGATCGTTTAAGTTTATTTCCCCTCCATTGATGAAACATAGGAAATATTATGTGACACCAATGGTTCCTTTGCTATCTAGAGAAATGAACACAGGTGTGGTAAGGTTAGAACGTGGATTAACCTTGGATCAAGTTAAGATGGAATGCCCTTTGATGACTTGTCAGGAGGCTGCTACATTGGAAGCAACAGCTTCTTCTATCTTTCAGACTGCTTCTTGGTTAGACCTTTGGTCAACAGCAGAGGCAAAAAATTGCATCCTCAGAAGTAACGAGAAAAGTAGTGGATGAGTCAGTGTTTATCAGATTGCTACAATCAGAGTAATTGTGTACTTGACAAATTTAAGTGCCAATGTTTGGGCTAATATCCTGTTGATGAGGAGAGATGCAACTCTGGCTAGATTAAGCCGCACTGTTGATTTGGATTCCCTCTTAGCA
Source organism: Macrobrachium nipponense (assembly GCF_015104395.2). NCBI lineage: Eukaryota > Metazoa > Arthropoda > Malacostraca > Decapoda > Palaemonidae > Macrobrachium > Macrobrachium nipponense. Next base: position 12,105,964 of record NC_061087.1, read on the forward strand.
ATGAGGAATGGGGATATCCTAGAGTCTCAATTGCTGTTGCCAGAGGGCATACTGGAAGACGCTATAGATAGAAGGATGGACACTAACAACAGATTAGTAGAGCAGGCAGTTAGGAAAACATCTGAAAGTCAAGGCTAATCCTAATGAGGTAAGGCATCAGCAAATGCCTCGTAAGAAACTAGTGAGACATAACATCTCTAATAGAGCAACAAGACCCTCTTCTCTAAAGAAGTTACCTCATCGGCCCTTTCACAATAGACCCCACAGAGGACGGGGAATTACGGGAAGGGGGAGAGGTTCAAGACGATAGGATGGGCGCCTCTCATCATTCGGCCACACTGGAAGGAGTCGGATATTTTACTCCATTCGAAGTAACCCCACCCTTGACAGAACCACCATTACCGCACCTCGCCTATGCTCAGGAATCTCAGAAAGCTTTTATTCTGCAAGAGGAAGTGAAGAAGATGATGGAAAAAGGGGTTGTGGAACAAGTATAGATTCCGTCAAAGGGGTTTTATAACCGCATTTTCCTTGTCCCCAAAAGCCAATGGAGACTGGAGGACAGTAATAGATCTGTCAACATTGAATCTGTTCATAAGAAAAACCAGATTCAGAATGGAGACCCCAAAGACAGTTCTAGCAGCAGTCAGGGTCAAGGACTTTATGCTGACAATAGACTTGAAGGACACATACTTTCAGATCCCAGTCCATCAGTTTTCCAAGAAATTTCTCCGCTTCAGTCTTGCAGAGAAAGTTTTCCAATTCAGTCCTGTGCTTCATGTTGACAACGTCTCCGCAAGTTTTTACAAGAGTATTCACTCTCGTGTTGACATGGGCGCATGCTCAGGGGATCAGGCTAATAAGATACCTAGACGACTGGCTGGTGATAGCAAAGTCCAGAGAAAAATTACTTCGGGACAGGGTCACCCTTCTGCAGTTTTGTCATAGCCTAGGCATTGTGATAAATCAGAAGTCAAAGTTGGATCCAAGTCAACGGCTGGTGTATCTGGGTATGATTATAGACACAGTAAGTATCTGGGTATGATTATAGACACAGTAAAAGCCAAGTTTTCCCAGCAGTCCAGAGGGTAGAGAAATGCAAACAAGTGGTGAATGCCTTTCTAAAAAAGCACACACAGCCAGCAAGATAGTGGCAACTAGTACTGGGAATTCTAACTTCCTTGGAGAAGCTGGTACCACACAGGAGACTACACCTTCGATCATTGCAATGGAGGATGAAGGAGTTTTGGTCGCCAACGGTAGATCACCCATACGAGCAAATTCCCTTGTCGACAGAGTGAGGAAAGACCTACTGTGGTGGGTGCAGGACAATAATCTGACTCGAAGGTTGGGGAGCCCACATGGAGGAGCTAATGATTTCAGCAAATGGAGTTGCGAGGACAGAGAACTCCATATAAACGCGTTGGAGTTAAAAGCAGCGTTTCTGGCACTTCAGGAATTCTGGGAGAGGGTGAAGGGCCAATCAGTGATATCGATGTCGGACAACACCACAGTAGTAGGTTACGTAAACAAGCAAGGAGGCCTGGTATCTTGGCAGTTACACCTTATGACAGTTCAACTTCATCAGTAGGCTGTAGAGAACTTGGTAGACATCAGAGCCAGATATATTCCAGGACAAAGAAACATAGTGGCCGACTAGTTGAGCCGGAGGGATCAGATCCTAGGAACGGAATGGTCCTTGTATCAAGAGGTAGTGGACAGAATGCTCATATTGTGGGAAAGGCGGATCATAGACCTATTCTCAACCAGGTATAACAAAAAGTTGGAAGTGTATTGTTCAGTAGTCCAGGACGTAGAGGCAGTAGCAGAAGATGCGCTACAACACCCATGGGACAATCTGGACATGTACGCATTTCCTCCATTTTGCCTAATCTGTCAGGTTCTGAACAAGGTAATGCGGTCTCAGAACCTCAAAATGACTCTGGTAGCGCCTTTATGGCCGAAGGCAGAATGGTTTCCGGATCTGTTGGAACTCCTAATAGACGTGCCGAGAGAGTTACCTCGGTGGAACAACCTACTATGCCAGCCGCACGTGGAGAGGTACCACCAGTCGGTGAAGTCCCTGTCACTTCACGGGTGGAGACTGTCAAGTATCTCCTGCGAGAGGGAGGCTTTTCTCAGAAAGCAGCAACACTGATGGCAGGAAATATCAGAAGGTCATCTGCAGTGGTCTACCAAGGAAAATGGTCCACATACTGTGATTGGTGTCGTAGAGGGAACTTGTCTCCACTCGGAACCAATATTCAACAGTTAGCAGATTTTCTGATATATCTCAAGACAGAAAGGCATATGTCTGTATCTGCTGTAAAGGGGTACAGGGCTGCTCTAGCCTCGGTCCTGCACATGGAAGGCGTGGACATTTCTTCTTCATGGGAGTTGGCTATGTTAATGAAGTTTTGAGCAATCCTTTTCCCCAAACGAACTAAAAGCTCCAGAGTGTGATTTGACCATGGTACTGAGTAGTCTTACAAAACCCCCATACAAATCATTGTGACAGTCCACAGATAGAAGCTTGACCCTGAAGACAGTCTTCCTATTGGCCCTAGCCTCAACCAAAAGGGTGGGGGAACTAAATAGGCTGTCATATGTGGTGAAGCATTCTAGAGGTTGGAAGTCTAAGGTTTTCGAGTTTGTCCCAAAATTCGTAGCCAAAACTCAAAACCCATCAGTAGTGGATGGCAGATTCGACTCCTTTTCCATACCTTCTCTGGCAGAATTCGTAGACAATGACAAGGAAGAAATGCTTCTGTGTCCTGTCAGAGTACTAAGAGCGTACTAATGAAGAACGAGGCATCTCAGGCTGGGGTGCCGAAGGCTGTAAGTACAAGACAGAACAAAAAGGAAGTGTCCAAGAACAAAATATAGTTTTGGTTGAGAGAAACGATCAGGAATGCATACATGACAGAAGACAGAGGGTCAAACAGCCTGGAGAGGGCTAGAGCTCATGACATCAAGGGCTCGAGTGCTTTTTTGGCACTCAAGAAAAATACGTCTCTCAGAGAGGATTTTGAAAGCTGGTATTTGGCAATGCCAAACAACTTTCACTTCCTTTTATTTAAAAGACGTTGCCCAAAGATCCTTGGACACTTTTTCCTTGGGTCCAGTGGTGGCGGCCCAGCAGGTGGTATAGCTCATCCAGTACCCCTGGCAGGTCAGTTTGTGTCTAGTCTAAGATGAAGGTATGAAAGTAGAATGAATGAGATGACTGATAATTTTACAGTACAGCACATTATTATACAAATACACTGTTCATATACTACTGTATACCATATTCCATGCAAAATAGATCCAGACATACCAACTTACGAGATTAATAAAATAGTAGAAACCTCACAGTGCATGAGCTGGGCATCTCTACTGAATAGATAGGGAATACTCATATCTAAAGAATGGAGAAAAGGGATGAGGGCACTAGAAATAAGACTTAGGGATTTGTACAAAAATTTGTTTTGTCAAAATACTGCTTACTATGGAACCATTAATCATAAACAGCTTGAAATGTAATTTAGGATAACAATGATATTGTTAGTATACCATAAAGTTTTGTACATACTTACCTGGCAGATATATACTTAGCTTACGTCTCTGACGTCACGACAGAAAATTCAAAACTCGCGGCACACGCTACAGGTAGATCAGGTGATCTACCTTACCCACCGCTGGGTGGCGGGTGTAAGAAACAATCCCCCTTTCTTGTCAGATTTTTTCTTCCACCTGTCTCCTGAGGGGAGGCTGGGAGGGCCATCAATCGTATATATCTGCCAGGTAAGTATGTACAAAACTTTATTGTATACTAACAACATCATTTTTGTACATGAACTTCCCTGCCAGATATATACTTAGCTGATTGACACCCTTGGTGGAGGGAAAGAGACATACACTCACCTAGAAAGTGGGGACAACACATGTTAAAGGAATAAAAATATACCCTTGGTTCTTACCTGATTTAGGCAGAAGACTTCATAGTTACTGTCTATTAGTCTGCGTTGCCTAAAGAGTTACAGCGAGGGCGTGACCTATAGCTGAAGAACTCTTTGGGTCTACCAATGGGAACTGAGTCCACTTACTTGGCAGAATCCAAACAGGGTCTGGTCAATGGGGATCAACCCGCTTACATGACAGAGCCTATCACTACCAAATGCAAGGAGCCTCAAGCACAACCGATCACCTAACCAATTACAAATATTAGTATACGAAAGAAGGAGCTGCCTCCTGCAACCTCCTTCATACAACCCAAAAAACTCAATACCAAAAACTAACAGGGAAAAAGATTAAAAAGGATGTGTTTCAGCTCCCTGCCCCAGCACTGAATCCGCCGATACGTAAGGGCCTAGCCCAAAGCACTTTTCATACGTAATCGTTACGTCTTTTAGGTAGTGATTGGAGAAGACTGATTTACACCTCCAAAAAGTGGCCTTCATGAGGTTTTGCAATGACATATTCTTCTTGAAAGCCAAAGACATCGCGATGGCCCTTACTTCGTGCGCCTTGACTTTCAGAAGTCTAAACTGTTCCTGATTGCACGATGTGTGGGCTTCTCTAATAACATTCCTGATAAAGAATGAGAGGACATTTTTAGATAAGGGCCTACTGGGGTCCCTTACCGAGCACCAGAGATTGCTTGCATTAGCCCCAAGTCTTCTCTTCCTCTGAAGATAAAATTTAAGGCTTCTCACCGGGCAAAGAGATCTCTCCTCTTCTGTCCCAACTAAGGAGGATAAGCTTTTAATTTCGAAGCTCCTGGGCCACGGTGAAGATGGGTTTTCATTCTTGGCCAGGAAAGACGGAAGAAAAGAGCAAACAGCGGAGCCTCCTTGGAAACCTACCTCACCTTCTAGAGCTTGCAGCTCGCCGACTCTCTTCGCTGAAGCTAATGCACAGAGAAAAAGTCTTCATCGAGAGGTCTCTGAACGAAGCTGTATGGGGAGGTTCGAATCTTGAGGACCTCAGGAAGAGCAGTAGGACATCTAGATTCCAGCTAGGGACTAAGCAAGAGGTTCTTTTAACGGTCTCAAACAACTTGATTAAATCATGGAGGTCCTTATCTTCAGATATGTTTAATCCTCTGTGACGAAAAACTGAAGAAAGCATGCTCCTGTAGCCCTTGATGGTAGAGACTACTAACCCGCATTTTTCTCTCAGGAAGAGAAGAAAATCTGCTATCTGAGTCACAGAGGTACTGGAGGAGGAAACTTTATGAGTCCTGCACCAACGTCGAAAAACATCCCACTTCGACTGGTAGACCCTGGTGGTGGAAGGTCTACATGCATTGGCAATAGCCCTTGCAGACTTTGCCGAAAAGCCCTTAGTTCTGACGAGACTCTTGATAGTCTGAATCCAGTCAGACTGAGAGCGGGGAGGTTCTTGTGAAACCTGTCGAAGTGGGGCTGTTTGAGCAGATCGACTCTTAGTGGTAGGGATCTTAGACCATCCACCAACCATTCCAGTACCTCTGTGAACCAGTCGTGGGCGGGCCAGAACGGAGCTATCAAGGTCATCCTCGCTCCTTCTGAAGCTGTGAACTTCCTTAGCGTTTCCCCTAGAATCTTGAAAGGCGGGAACGCGTAAAGATCTAGGTTTTTCCAATCCATCAGGAATGCATCTATTGACACTGCTCTCGGGTCTGCAATAGGGGAGCAGTATAGATCTATCCTCGCATTCCTGGAGGTCGCAAAGAGATCGAGATGGGGCCTGCCCCACGTCTTCCACAGCTCCTGGCATACGTCCGAGTGCAGAGTCCACTCTGAGGGAAGGACTTGATTCCTTCTGCTTAGCAGATCCGCTCTGACATTTCTTTCTCCCTGTACGAACCTGGTGAGGAGACTTATCCTCCTTTCCTCTGACACAGGGAGGGAGCGATCTCGCTGTCCCTCGTACAGGGAGAAAGAGCGAGTCCCCCCTGTTTCCGAATGTAAGCCAGGGCTGTGGTGTTGTCCGAGTTGATCTGAACTGACGTTTCCTTTACGAGGGGTTCGAAGGCTTTGAGAGCGAACCAAATCGCCGTCAGCTCTTTCCTGTTGATGTGCCAGGACACCTGATCCCCCATCCAGGTGCCTGACACTTCTCTCGACCCGAGAGTAGCTCCCCAACCTATGTCCGACGCGTCTGCATATAACACTAGGCTGGGGTTCTGTATGTGCAAGGAAACGCCTTCCTTGAACAGGAGAGGGTCTAGCCACCAACGGAGATCCTCCTTTACCACTTGTGAAATCTTGAACGCAAAGTCTAGACCCTGAGATCTTCGGTTCCAGTTCCTCGTCAGGAAGAACTGTAGGGGTCTGAGGTACAACCTCCCTAGAGAAACGAATTGCTCCAGCGAGGAGAGTGTCCCCAACAGACTCATCCACTCCCTCGCTGTGCATACATCTTTCTCTAGAAAGGTTGCGACCTTCTCCGAACATCGGGTTATTCTCTCTAGGGAAGGATACGCCCAAAAAACCTGAGAAGCCATCCAAATCCCCAGATAGATACGATCTTGACTGGGGATTAGCTGTGACTTCTCGAAATTCACTAGCAAACCCAGAGAAGCTGCTAAATTCAACGTTAAGCGAAGGTCCTCCAGACATTTCTCCTTTGACTTGGCCCTGATTAGCCAATCGTCTAAGTAGAGGGAAATCCTCACTCCCTCGAGATGAAGCCACTGAGCAACGTTCTTCATCAGCCCTGTGAAGACTTGGGGGACTGTGGAAAGGCCGAAGCATAGGGCCCTGAACTGAAACACGTTCCCTCCCCACATGAATCTCAGAAACTTGCGTGACGAAGGATGGACCGGCACGTGGAAGTAAGCGTCCTGAAGGTCCAGTGACACCATCCAGTCCCCGAGACGAAGAGCTGCTAAGACCGATGAAGTCGTCTCCATAGCGAACTTCCTCTTCTTCACAAAGATGTTCAGGGCGCTTACGTCCAGAACCGGTCTCCATCCACCTAAGGTCTTGGGAACAAGGAACAGACGGTTGTAGAAACCCGCGGAAAGAGGGTCCTCTACCATCTCTATTGCCTTTCTCCCGCATAAGCTCTACTGCTAAAGCGAGGGCTTGATTCATGAGTGGGTCTTTGTATTTGGCCACCAGCTCCCTTGGTGTGGTGGTCAAAGGTGGTCTCGAGATAAAGGGAATGAGGTATCCCTTCTTGATGATAGCGAGGGACCAGTTGTCCGCCCTCTTCTGTGCCCAGACGTCTGCAAAATTCAGAAGTCTGGCACCCACAGTCGTCTGGAGGACACGAGAGCTATTTCTTGGCCCTAATAGACCGCGAGAAGGTCCTTCCTCTTCTAGGTGGTCTCGAACCTCTGGAGGAAGAAGTGCGGGACGAAGGGCCTCCTCGAAAGGGCTCCTGCCTACTCTGACTGTCCTTCTTCGTTTTCTGCTGGAATGAAGTTTTCGGGATCCTAGCTGAACGAGCCAGCATATCCTGCGTCGCTTTTGCTGACAACGAGCTGGAAATATCGTTGATTATCTTCTTCGGGAAGAGCTGCGGAGAGAGTTGAGAGTATAACAAGGAAGCTCTCTGCGCATGGGAAACAGCCTTGGTTAGAAAGGAGCAGAAAACTGCCCTTTTCTTTACCACTCCTGCTCCAAAAAGTGAAGCTATCTCCCCAGATCCATCTCTAACTGCCTTGTCCATACAAGACAGCACCGCGTGAAGATCTTCAGGTGAAAGAGAGTCTTGATCTTGGGTCCTCTTTGCCATGACTCCAAGGGTCCAGTCAAGAAAGTTAAAAACTTCTAAGACCCGGAACATTCCCTTCAGAAGGTGATCTAACTCGCTCATACCCCAAGTCGTCTTCGCAGAGTTAAGAGCCGAGCGACGTGCGGAATCAACCAACGAAGAGAAGTCCGAGTCTGCCGAAGAGGGAAGAATCAGACCCAAGGGCTCTCCTGACTCGTATCAGAACCCCATCTTTCCCGTAAGTTTGGACGGGGGAAAAGAAAAGACGGTCTTCCCCTTCTCCTCCTTCGAGACCAACCAATCATCGAAGTTCTTGAGAGCCTTCTTCATCGACACTGTCGGTTTCATCTTAACGACTGAAGACTTCTTCGATGTATTAGTCGTCGAAAATAAGGACGGAGGTGACGGAGGAGCAACGGCCGAAAGAAACTCCCCAAAATCTTGCAAGAGGAGGTCGGTCAATCTCTTGTACGAAGACACTGAAGAATCCTTGGGCAAATCTTCCTCAGAATCCCCAAGATTCTCTTCAGATGAATGACGCTTGGAAGATCTACTGCAAGGAGGAGAGCTTTTCCTCGGAGAGCGCCTACTGGGAGAATGTCCACTGGGAGAGCGCCTACAAGGAGAGCGCTTACAGGGAGAGCGCCTACTTGGAGAGCGCCTACTAGGAGAGCGCCTAGAGGGAGAGCGCCTACTAGCGGAAGCTCGCCTGTCGGAAGCAAAGTCCAGGTCCACAGATGAGCGCCTGGACGAGGGAGAGTGCTTATCAGGCTCTCTGCGCCTGCCAGGCTCTTGGCGCCTGCCACGGGGAGAAAAAACTTCCACGGAAGAGTCCCTGTCTGAAGCAAGGCGCTTACAAGGCTCTGTGCGCCTATCCAATCGGGAGCGATCAAAAGGAGAGGATTGCCTCCATTGGCGCCTACTAGGCTCTTGGCACCTACGAACTTCTGTACGTTCGACCAAGGGCGAACGGAATCCTGGCGAGGGAAGAGCCACTGGAGAACGGCGCCTACTAGGCTCCGGGCGCCCGTCAAAAGGAGAGCAGCTACCAGGCAAAGAACTCCTCCTCCGCTCCTGACGAGTACGAGGCTCTTGGCACCTGTCAAGCTCTTGGCGCTTAACCGAAGAGCGGAAATCTTGAGGAGAGCGCCTGTCAGGCTCCTTGCGCCTGACATGCTCAATACGCTTGCTGGGGAGAGAGGAGAGCCTACTCGGAGAGCGATCCCGAACTTCAACCTGAAATTCTGACGTCCTACTACGAGGCTCAAGAACACCTCTAGCAGGAGGAGAGCGAGCAGAAGAGAAGTTCCTTGACTTCTTCACCGGAAGCGAGACGTCCTTCCGACGATGAGAAGACCTGGCAATAGAATCTGCTAAAGCCGAAATCTGCGCCTGCAGACCCGCCAAGATGCGCGCAGGAGATCTCTTGAAGTCCTCTACTGGAGACGTTGTCCGGGACCGAACAGGAGAAGCGTAAACTGCAGAACTCTTGGCTCTCTTGCGTTCCACTTCAGGCTCTTCCGCGAAGGATTCGGGCTGGAAGGAAGGGCGCAAGGTATTTTCCAGGGCCTCTTGAGAGGGCGAGACGACTCCGAGGCACTCCATCTACGCTTAGGAGAAGGCGACGAAGATGACGAGAAACACTGGCGCAATACCTCCTTCTTGGCTCGATCCAAGGCAGCCTGGGAACGAGGAACAGGATCTGCCGAGGGGACGCCTGACCGGTGGGGGTTCTCCCTAACCTTCCTGCGGCTTTTGACTTTCCTCCTCCACTGGGTCTGGGATTCTGGAAGAGGTCTAGGCCTGGAAGCTTTAGTGAGCCGGTCAGACGCACCCTCCACTGCACTAGGGGCACTGCACTGATCACTTGCACTGTCACTCTTACCTTGTAGAGAGCGAGCGAAGCTCTCCTTACTCCTGATCGAGGCTCTCCCGGAAGCAACCTCCAAAAACGAATCTTCGGGTTCAAAGCTGGGCGCAGGGGCTGAAACTGGAGAAGGAACTACTTCTACTACAGGGTTGTCAACGTCAATTTCACTCACTCTCGATCTACTCGAGCTCCTTGAAGAAGCCTTGCGCGCCCTATCCTTCTCCAACTTCCTTAAATAAGAAGATAGAGCCTTCCAACCATCCTCATCTAAACTCTCGCACTCTTTACAAGGGTTAACTAAAGAGCATTCATTCCCTCTACATAACATACATATGGAGTGAGGATCTAAAGCAGCTTTTGGAAGCCTCACTTTACAGTCACTCACTGAACAAACTCTAAATAAAGCAGGTTTCTTGACCTCAGAATCATCCATGATTACTAATCCAGAGAAAAATCCAAAAAGCGTATGCCAAGCCAACAGACAAAGGGTACTTCACCAAAATCCAATTCGTCGGCAACGAGAAAGAATCTAACTATCGGAAGGACTGAACAACAGGTGTTGTCCAGCCGGCGACAGAAAAAAATCTGACAAGAAAGGGGGATTGGTTCTTACACCCGCCACCCAGCGGCGGGTAAGGTAGATCACCTGACCTACCTGTAGCATGTGCCGCGAGTTTTGAATTTTCTGTCGTGACGTCAGAGACGTAAGCTAAGTATATATCTGGCAGGGAAGTTCATGTACAAAAATGAGCACTTACAAGAGATGGGTATTTAACTGCATGAAGACCAACTTTTCCTATGAGACACAATGAGATTGGCAACAAAACTCAAAATCATAGAAGCTTTCATTACAATGAATTTGCAATGGAAGAAAAAAAAATTCAAGAAAGAATACTCACCAAGCACATGAGCTGTAAAGGATTGTACTCCACTCACAAGAAAAAGGGCTTACGTGTGCTAGATTACGAGAAATGAAGTCAAGGAAAGAAGGAAAGGATGACTATGAATAACTGATCTCTCCCAACTGGAAGCACTGAATATGGGCCCCTACAAAAATGTTACACTTAATGAAAATCAGGAGCTACATGGGCAATATCAAATAGGTAAAGGAATCTTGACAATTGCAAAGTAGTACTTGAAGCCAGAGAGGAGGAGAGATATCAAGCAAAAGGTCCTCTTCAGAAACATCCACTTAGCCCTAAGCATATTAAATGCCTTGCTGCGGCCAGTGACATGTCAGCATGAACAGAAAAGAAGAAAATTGAAAGATTCCATTCAAAGGAGATATGACCTGAAGGTTCTCATAGAAAAAAGAAGACTGTCCTTAAGAGAAAACTGAAGGCTTAGCAGGTATAGTAAAGGAATTGAAGAGTGAGCCATCCTTGCTAGAAAACAGAAACTTGGTCATAAACTACGAAAGACTCCAACAATAACCAGTGGCTAGAAAGTGAAACTTGCCCTGAGAGGGAATATATCTAACAATAGCCCTTGATAAAGAACATTGACCGAGGACCAGCAGGGGATGGTGATAGCTTCTGCAACCCCTACAAAATGCCCCACATTCTGGAGCTCTTAATAATCACTGTACATGAAGATGTAATGAATCTGGGTTGGTGTAACACTGCACACAAAGTAAGGCAGTTCATTTCTGGGGATCAAGGAATCCATCCATATCACATTCACAGACGGGGTTATGCTGCTTTTTTTTTTTTTTTGCACTGTTTAAGAGATGACTGTAGTGTTTGGGGCCAGTCATAAAATAAATGTAGGCAACTTATAAGCACAGTAAGGAAAAGTTACCAGTGAAACAAAATATTATTTACCGTACAAGTAAAAAGAAAACAAATAACACTGTATACAAAAACAAATTATATAATTTAAACAGCATATTCTACAACAAAAATCTTAATTCATAGTGTAAAAGTCTATACTCTTTAAAGTATAGCACTTCAATTCCTACCTCCTGGATAGCCACTCCCCCAGTTATCAATTTCAATATCTTCTGGAAAACTCCAACCCTTCAAAGCCCTGTCTCGGGCAACCTGGAAAAAAAAATTTAAAAGAACTTTACAATAAGGTTGACACACTTTATACCTGACGATATCATTTTCTAAAATTCAAACTATGAAACCCTCTGATATCTTGAAAATCTTAGCTACATTTTACACAATACTTTCCAGTATATGCTGATTAATAAAGCAGTATCAAAGGTTTTCATTATTTTACTACTCCCTAGCAGTCTCAGTATACTCTTCAGTCATCTTTTTCTCTTTCCATCAGTGAATATTTCCCCTCCCATATTCCAAAACTTCGTCTCAATATTATTCTTGGATAAAAAAAAATAGCTACAGATTGCTGAAGAATCAAAGATATCTAAAAAAATGTTCAAAGATATCTAAAAAAATGTTTAAAAGATAAAGACTTGAATAAGGAGAAGTGAAAATTGTTATAACCAGGTAGGTATAGTAGATTGGTCAAGGCACCAGCCTGTTTTAGATACTACTAGATTTAAAAGTCCCTTCTAAGGCTGGCAAGTCCAGTCTGTTGGGTCCCCCTCTGGTCATGGACTTTTCCTATGCCTACACCAAACCAGAATAGTCTGGCATATTCATTACACAACTTTCACTATTGATAAATTTGACAACACTGAACACCACACACACTACTCAACTCTTTTCAATCTGCCCTTTCTTGTTGTGTGGAGGAGACCACCTGGTAGGCATCTTTTCCAGAAGACCACTCCATAACAAACCACACTGTTCTTCAATGTTGGATGGTGCCAAAGCCTTTGTACCAGGGTCTTCCACTGTCTTGGATTAGAGTTCCCTTGCTTGGGGGTACACCCAGGCAAACTTTACTGTCAGTTTCTTCTTGTTTTCCAAACAGTATGTAGGGCTGAGGAAGACTGGTGGTTTAGCAATAGGTTTCCTTACCCTTATCACTTTCTTTTTCTCTATCTTTACCCATAAATTCATTTTCACAACCAACATTTGTCTCCATGGGTATACATATTTTGAACAAATTTTGCATGTATAAATTGCTCCTATCATTCTTTTTAAGTCTGTAAATATTCCTGTATGCTTGTTTTACATGTTGTAGCTTATTTCTGGCAAAACTGAACTTAATCCTGGATCAAAGAATAAATCAAGGAAATGTTATATTTTATATAACAATGTCCCATTGATTACATAAGAATAAAAAGGTCTTGGATGTTAGTGCAAATTTTGATATCCTCTTTTGTTCTAAAACTTGTCTGATTTGCAACATACTTTAGAACTGCTGATTTCCAAGTTTAAGAAGCCCATTTTTACTTAAGCCTAATGTCATTCCAAGGGCTCATGGAAGGACTCTGTGTACTGTATTAGAGGGTTTCTCTGCATCTAATAAGCCACTGTACAAATGTGGATGTCATGAAAGTTCAAGTCTGTGAATACTAATAAATGTTTTTTGTTTTTGTTAGCTATAGAAACAGATTTGGATTATTCTATTTATGGCTGCTCGCATACAATCAGGTTGTTCCTGGTGTCAGTTTTTCAAGAAAGGTATACTTGAAATTCCGGGCCAATTGGGATGGTATTCACCACAATTTTATTTGACCTCAGAGGAAGAAATATTTATAGAAGTCAAAATATTATTTAATGTTTAAATGATCATTTATTATACCTGGAAGTCCTCAGTTATAATAAGAATTCAGCATAGAAGAGGATATACTATTTTCTATACACCATGATCTAAAGACTGACCACTTAGCATGGTATACATCATTAGATGACTTTTTCTTGCATTGAGCAATAGCTCTTGCAGCCCTTCACTCATAATGAGGTGTCAGGCAGTCTGTAAGCGGTCAGGGCCAGAGTGGACAGACCTTGATGGAACCTTCTAAAGTGAGCTGTCTGAGTACTGTTCCTCTGTGGTAGTAATCTTAGGAAATTTACCAGAAGCTCTAGTAGTTCTGGAAACTATTCTTGAGCTGGCCAGAATGGGGCAATTAAGAATCATCAAAATGTTCCAGCGAGACCTGAACTTGTTGATAACTTCCCCCTCCATCTTGAATGGTGGGAGGGCATATAGGTCCTTGTCCGACCAATCCATAAGCATTGCATCTGTTGCCCATGCTTGAAGATCTAGGACTGGCAAGCAATACAAATGAAGACGATGGTTCTTTGCCATGGCAAACAGATCTAGAATAAATTTGCTCCAAAGCTTCCACAAATCGAGGCAGACTAACGGGGTCAACATCCACTCTGTGGGAAGGACCTGCTTTTTTTTGCGGCTCCATTCGTCCGCTAGGGCACTGAATTTCCTTGGATGAATCTTGTTAAGATTCTTATCTGATTCCGATTTGCCCAAAGAAGTAGGGCCCTTGCTGCCCCACATAGAGAGAGCGTGTTCCTCTGTGCTTTCTGATGTACGACAGATCCGTTGTGTTGTCCGTGTGTACAATTACTACCTCGTTGCAAACCAAATCTGCAAACTGCAACAGTCCCCAACTGACTGTCGTCGGCACCTTCAAATTGATATACCACTCCTTCTGATATCTATTCTACATTCATGAGATTTCCCTTTCTCTAGGTTGGATGCATCTAGTAGAATACTGGGTTGGGGCTCAGAGGGAGGAGTACTTCCCTTCTAAATGCCTGTCTTCTGATCTCCACCAAGACAGGTCCTCCTTTATCTTGTTTGTTACTTGGAACATAAACGAGTCCAGGAACTTCTTCCTGTGCCAAGTCACTTTGAGAAAAAATTGGTGATTTCTCATGTGAAGTCTTCCCAATATTACAAATTGTTCTATTGAAGATAGAGTACCTCAAAAGCTCATCCACTTCTTCGCTGAACACTTCTGAAGGGATAGAACATGGTTCACCTTCTGGATGCAAGATTCCACCCTTTGTAGGGATGGAAAAGCCTGAAAAGTCACTAAGTCAATCTTCATCCCCAAATAGACTACTTGTTGACAAGGGGTCTATTGTGATTTTTCAGGTTTATTAGCAGTCCTAATTCTTGGCTAATAAAAAGGTCCTCTGCATGTCCTCCATGCACTTCTCTTGTGTGTGTGGTCAAAGATGCTAATCGACCAGATATACACTCTCGGATCCCTATTAGATGCAACCGCTTTGCAATGGTGAATTGGGATATGGAAGTAAGAATCTTCCATATCAATGGAAATCATCCAATCTCCCCTGACAAATGGATGCCAAAACCATCTGATTCGTTTCCATTTTGAATCTTGTTTTCCTTACAAACAGATTCAGGGAGCTTACATCTAGTATTGGTCTCCAACCCCCACCCCCAAAGGCCTTGGGGGCTGCAAAAAGACTATTGTAGAACCCTGGAGTAAGTGGATCTCTTAATAACTCTGGCCATTTTCTTTAGGAGGGACAAAACTTCCTCCAAAGGGTAAAGAATTTGTCTGAACCTTCTGGGTAGGCCGACAAATTTATTGGAGAGCCGAACAACAGTGGAGCTCGCTCGAAAGGGATCACGTAACCCCCTCTCAAAACTCTGACGATCCACGGCTCCGCGCCTCTTACTTCCCAATTTCTCCAAAACTGGAGGAGCCTTGCCCCTACAGGTGCATGAAGTACTGAACGTTCACTATTTCATTGAGGACTTAGACGAGGACTTCTTAATTGCCCTAGATCTAGGGCAGGACCTAGACACTCCCCTGCCACGTAAGGGCTAAGCGTGCGTAGATGGCGAGAGGCGAGAACTAGGAGTTGGATCACAAGGACGTTTCAGGTGAGAGTAAATCCTGGATGGATTTCTTCTGAAGCTCAGAAAAAACTTGAACCACAGTGTCCTCCGGGAAGAGGTGTCTCCTATTCAGAGGAGAGTAAAGTAAGGAGGACCTCTGTGTCCAAGAAACACCATTAGTGGTGAATGAACACCAAAGCTCTCTTTTGAAGAATGCCTGGAGCAAAAAGAGAGGCCAACTCCAACGAACTATCTCTTATACCTTTATCAAGGAAAGAAATAACACCCGAAATGTCAGAAAAGGTTTTCTCATCTAAAGAGGAGCATTCCTTGCTCTTCCGACCCAAGGGTCCCAATACCCAAGCCAAGAAGCTTATTACCTCAAAAACCCTAAAAATGTTTTTAGTAAGGCGGTCCAGTTTTGACAGCGAAAACATTACTTTGGCTGAATCAATAATATTGGAAAAGTTCCCCCTGGAAGGAGGCAGAAACACCCAGAGAGCCTCCCTGGTCTCGTAACAAAAGTGCCTTTTTGTGGAAAGGCAAGGAGGAGGGAAGATAAAATTAACTCTCCCGATCCCGCTTGTCCGCAAGCCAAATAATATCTTTCAAGGCTTTGCAAGCAGAAAAGGAAAGGACTAGTTTAGGTAATTTTGATGAGTCTGACTATCTCTCATATAAGAGGATTCTGGTAATGACAGGGCCGCAGGTGAAAAACTCTGAGAAATTCACTAAAAAAATAGCAAAGAAGTGACTTGCAAGCTGTACGAGAAGTCTCCTTATCCTTTTCCTCATCTCTCTCCATGAGCAGGAGGTGTCGAAGTTTTTACAAAGTCCAAGATACTATGAAGCTTACCATGGACCCCCTGTATTCGCGTTCTCTGGATTCGCAGACTCACTCATTTGCAGATTTCTCTCTGGAACAAATCCCCCATTATTTGCAGAAAATTCATCTTCACAGCATTTTTCTATGAGAAATATCCACAAATCCCAGTTTGATATATATATATATATATATGATAGATATATAGATATATATATATATATATATATATATATATATAATATATATATATATATATATAATATTTCATCATAAAATGCACTTTTTATGATAAAACTATGAAAAAACCAGGTATAAAATTTTTAGTGCGTTTTTCTTGAGTTTTAACTAATAGAACAGGCTGTTTTAAGCATTTTTATAGGGCCTCCAACTACGTATTCACTGGGGGGTGCCACGGTGTTGTTGGTGGTCCTTTCCGAATACAGGGGGGGGGGACCCACTGTACTTTGAATTGCTGCAATGGATGGATCCAAAATTGCTGAAGTTTGAGGTACTGCACCAGTAGCAGTTGGTTGTTCCAAAAGTACTGATGTGCCCTCAGGCGCAAATGGGCGCTTGGGTGCTTGTGGCGCCAGTGAGCGTTTGGCTGATTGTGGCGCCAATGGGTGCTCCAGGGACAAAACCCTCTCTTGAAAAACCACTGGTTCCAATACCAGAGGACAAGAGAGCGCCAAAGATTGATCTGGAAGAGAAGACTCACATGCCAGTATAGGCGCCAATGGGTGCTCCTGAATCCCTACCTAACAATGAAGGACACATAATACCCTCCTCCGTACATGAAGGTTGCACATGCGCCAACAGACGCTTAGTCGCAGACTGCTTCTTGAGCCAGAGGCGAAAGCAGAGGAAGGATCTGGAGAGGGAAGCATGGGAGGATAAAGAACTGGCCCCAACAGATGCTCAGACCTTTTCCTTTGTGCTACCTCTTCAGACCAACGTCCAGAGGACAACTTCCTCGCTTTTTAGCGGACGAGACTTATGTACAAAGTTCAATTGGCGTTTGGGGGGAAGACTCCTTAGAATTCGACCTGCTTGAGGATTGAGACTCCTTAGATATGCCTTTCCAATGATGCTCTGACTTTTCAACAGGACTGCCTGAGGGGGTGACTGCTCATAAGCAGACTCCACTGACCTCCCTTGGGCTATCAGTATGACTCCTCCCAGGGGCTGGGGAGTTTGACAGGGACCTTTACTTGAGAAAATCAGCAGGACAAACAGCCACCTCCTCCACAACACTATAACGCTGGCACTCACATTAGTATCATAACAGATGCTCCTAAAGTCTCCATTGCCTGTAACATAATAAGAGAATTTTATGTCTACCAGTGCTTCAAGGCTGGCAATGGCATCGGGTTCGGGTGCTAGAGAGTCAGGGTTAGGATTAGGTTGATTAGGAAAGGGGGAAGGTTGAACAGAAGAGGAAGGAGAGAGTGTACCAACAGCTATATTCTGACTATCTGTTTCTTAGTGTTTCCTCTAGAAGCAGCCTTTCTCTTTTTGTCTTTTTCTAACTTACTCAAATGGCTAGTTAAGGTCTTCCATGTTTTGTCATCTCAATCAACACATTCCCCACAAGTCAAAGTCGGTGTGCAAGTTTGATACCCTACACTCAACAAAAACTGAATGCAGGTCATAACAGGCCTTAATGAGCCTAGTATTGAGAGCTGGTATGGAACATGCCTAATTCCTGCTAACTCAATCGAATGCAAAAATTTAACATTTTGCCAAACTCCTAACAATAGCTACATATTTTTGACGAACAGGCTACCAAATTCAACAAAGTACTTCACCAAACATCCACAGATATTCAATAAGTAATTCCTAAATTTCCACCGCTACTGAACTAGCTGTTGACAGCACCACCCGGCAGAAACAACTTTTTTCTGTGCCGAGTTGGTTCCTATCTCCCATGGTACCAGAGGGGCCCCCAGCCTAGCCAATACACGTAGCACTGCTGCGAATTTCAAAATTCTAGCTGCTGACGGTTTAGAAACTATATCTATGTAACTACTTGGTAAGTTCCATAAATAAATTTTAAAATTATGTAAAGAATGAAGGAAAACCCAGTCTTCTAGCATAGAGACTTGGAGAGAGGGGTGAGGTTGGAGCTGTCACATATGTCAAGAAACCTGACAGCAAGGGTAGGGGAGTGTTGCCATCTTGAGGTTAAAGTTTACAAATATTCACTAATTTTTGTATGTTATTTTCATGACTAAATACATATTTATGATACAAAAATGATTTACTAATTTTCAAATGTTAATATTGATTAATACTGTAATAAGTTTAATATGTAAGATTAAATGATGTTAATAAAAATTATAATTATCTCTTTCTCTATCTATTTTGTATAAATGAATAAGTGATTTACCTAATACATAATAAGTACTAATTTTCAAATATTAGTAAGATTAAATATAATAATAATAATAAAATAATGTTATTACTTAAAATATTTATTCTCTCTCGTACTTCAAAGTCCTTACTTGAGTTCATATACTGGATAATATTTTGTAGTAAATTGTTTTAAAAAGACTATAAAAAATTATGAAGAAGCAGTCGCCAGGTTACGATGGGTTTGGCTTACGATGTTCTGAGGTTAAGTAGTTTTTCAATTATATTCATCAGAAATTATTTCCAGGGTTACGGCGCCTACAACACTGATCTGGCAGATGAAATATGACACCAGAAATGCAAAATAATCAATATTTGAAGGTTTTTTGGATGAAAAATGCAACAAGAATGCAGTTTGCATAGTTTTCAATGCACCCAAAGCATTAAAAGTAAGGTTTTCTTAGCATTTCTTACCATGTTCTGGGTTACGACGCGTCTCAAGAACGGAAACCCCATTGTAACCCGGGGACTGCCTGTATTCTCAAAGTTTACCATAGTTATAAAATAAAAAATCTTTTGGGAATTAACCTTACCTTCGCACAAATACTAGCACCTGACACACATGGAAAGAGAGCGTCAGCTTTCTTGGCAACACACACTTTCAAAGTAGGGAAAATTTCTTGCAGCTTAGCCTGGATAAATATGAGTCTCTCAGTTCATCACTAGTGTAAAAAAAATATTTATGCATAAAACTATAAAACATTTTATACACAACCCCTAGCAGTTTCCAATATCATAATGAGACTACAAATGACATAAATGCTAAAAGGATTTGTAAATACTTGATAGTACATTCATCAGACCATGACAAAATCCACAGGATACAAAGCAAAACATGCAGTACTAACGAAGAATGGTTGACACTCAGGCCCAAGGTATTGAGTCCTTTAAGTAGTAATGCAACACCCTAACAGGTCACAGTAGGTAGTTATATAATGAAATTTTATATTTCAAAACTTAGAGTATACCATATAATGTATATACACATAATATATAATCAATGGATACTTCTATTACTATTAAAAAAACATCTAAAGGCCACAATTTAAAGCAATAATGCTATATATTAAATATTTCCATTCATTTTACATACCTCATACTTTTCAGGAGGTCCAACAGTATCGACATACACTTCTGACACCTTAACTCCTGCAGCAATTGCTCTCTTGATCAGACTGATGGCCGCATTATGTGATACTTCATTTAATGACACCTTTGGTCTGTTTTGGAGTTAAAGAGAGGGGAAACAACTAAAGGTATTATCTTAAGCAGGGTTTGGGTCAATTATGAATTGAATTGGAATTGATGCTAAAATTGTGTGAACTGGAATTGAAAAAAAAATGTTGAAATAATTAAATTGATACCAAATCAATTAGAATTGATGCCAAAAAATTGACATGAATCAACATGAATTGATGCTAAATTCAGTGAATTGATATGAATTAATGCTACAATGCTGCAAATTGATATGAATTGATCAATACACCCTTATATGTATAACAAATCTTGTGTGATATAAGCTGGACCTTTACACACCATCTCATTAAGGCTAAATAACAGGAATTAAACCTTGCATTCTTGAACATGACATGTTATGATTAGATATATCTTTTTAGAGATAGAATTAGGCTATAAAGAACAGAACATGAATTATGGGCGATGTATTATAAAAATTTTCCGAGTTCTCCAACTCTACTGTTTTGAGTCCCACTCATACCCATACCAGTCCTGTACCCACAGTACAGATCAAGTCTTGTCTGCCTTACTTACACTATCCTGTCAGCTACTATGGTGTTTGGCAACCATATTCATATATTCATAAGCTGGACCAGTTACACACCATTTTATTCAGGTAAACTGACAGGAATTTGACTCGTCAATCTTGAAAGTGTTATGAATAGATAGGGATAAAATTAGACTATAAAGAACAGAACATAGAAATTATAGGCTACTATCAAAACAAAGGCTATCGTTATTAAATCTTTTTTTTAGTTTTCCGACTCTACTGTTCCGAGTCATACCTGTACCGGTCCTGAGTCACACCCGTACCGGTCCGAGTCACACACATACTAGTTCCGTACATACAGTGCAGATCTAGTCTTGTTCTGACTTACTTGCCCTATTATGTTAGCTACTATGGTGTTTATCAACCATATTCATATGATAACAAGCTGGACCTGTTACACACCATCTCATTCAGGAAAACTGACAAGAATTATTACAGTTGTCAATGTTTGTATTTAAAAAAAAAAAAAAAAAAAAAAAAAAAAAAAAAAAATTATCAAAAGATGCCAACTTTTTGGTTATAAAAAATATGAATTTTGTTTAATACAAAGTTGTATAATGAGATTTTGTGGCTTTTTTTTTTTTTTTTTTAAACCATAGACACAGTTTGGAGTACCCGAGTTGATAAGATACCCTTCTCTTAAGTATAGTAATATACTTTTAAGAATAATATGCAGCACTTTCCATTACACAAAATACCTATATTTAAGAAGTAAAGAATAAAATAACAGTGGAAGGAGAAAATATTAGGGAGGTTGGGTCTTCCAAATATTCACGAACAATATACAATATAATATAGGCTCTCTTTAACTGAATTTAGAGCCTAAAAAATCAAATCCAACATGGGGTAGGCTGAATAAGATTTGGAAATAAAATAAAATGAACCTGCATACAAAGTAAAATTGTATATTAGTCTGATATGATTTGTATTACCATACAGACATGAATCATGCATAGCAATGAAAAAATGAAAATACATCTAAAAGACAGTGGAAAAATGAGACCTAAGGGAAATGGTATATTTTTGGATTAATAAAAGGATATTGTTATGATACGAATAAAGTTTCATACATACTTACCTGGCAGATATATACATAGCTAAGACTCCGTCGTCCCCGACAGAAATTCAAATTTTCGCGGCACACGCTGCAGGTAGGTCAGGTGTCTACCGTCCTGCCCTGGTGGCAGGATTAGGAACAACCATTCCTGTCTATCATATTTTTTCTCTTCCACCTGTCTCCTTGCGGGGAGGCTGGGGGGTGGCCCCTAATCGTATAATATCTGCCAGGTAAGTATGTATGAAACTTTATTGTATCATAACAATATCATTTTCATACAATCAACTTACCTGTCAGATATATCATAGCTGATTGGCACCCTTCGGTGGAGGGTAAGAGACAGCTACTATAGGAATAGACAGGTAAACAACATATGTTGTTAGGTATAAATAAATAAAAAACCTTGGTTTCCATACCTGATAGGTGGTAGACTTCGTGTGTTTGTTTCCCCGCCCAGTAGTCCTGCATCACCTCAAGAAACTTTAGCGAGATATGTGATCCTATGGCCAAGAGTTCTTGTGGGTCTGCCGAAGGGGTCTTATCCACTTACTCGGCAGAGCCTGAAAGGACTTGTCAATGGTGCTGATCCACTATATGACAATACACTTATGAAGGAGCGCAACACCGATCCCGATCACCTGATCCTAACACGAGGGTTCGCGCTCAAATTGGAAGAGTTTTATCCCCACACTCCTTTCAAAAACCCCCAATAATTTCACTAAGTTAAAAAAACTTTAACTCAAAGTTAAGGATCAGGTTTGTCGGCTCCTTATACCCAGTAACGTATCCGCAGAAACGTTATAAACCAAAAGAAGAAGGATCTCTCGTAGGTTAACTTGACATCCTTTGTGTAATGAGAAGTCAACAACAGAGTTGCCTCTACGTACAACACAGCTAATTATGTCTTATATGACATATTGTTATGTAAAGAACAAGAATTTGCAAAAGCGCGCACTTCCTGCGCTTTTAATTCTCAGCTGTTTGAAGGAATCAAGTCACTAATGAAGTGCTAGGAGATCTCCATGTTTCAAAGAAGACCAGGGCTTTCTTGAAATGGATCTCACCCGACTGAAGCCTGAAGCCTGGCAGGGAAACCTCGCGCCTGCTGGTTGCTTCGCTCTTGGTTGGCGCCTAGCGTGGCTTGTCTGGTACCGTTTCGCTTGACTGGCGCCTCGCATCTGTATGACGCTTCGCGTCTTAGCTGGATTCTTCGCCTAGAGCCTGGCTTGCGCCTGGCTGGCGCCTCGCGCCTGGCTGGCGCCTCGCGCCTGCTGGCGCTTTGTGTCTGCCTGGCGCCTCGCGCCTGCCTGGCGCCTTGCGCCTGGCTGGCGTCTAGCTCCTGGTTGGAGTGGCGCCTTGCGCCTGCCTGGAGCTTCGCGCTGGCTGGCACCCTCGCGGCTGGCTGGCACCTCGCGGCTGGCTGGCACCTCGCGCCTGGCTGGCGTCTCGCGCCAGGGTTGGCGCTTTGTGCCTGGCTGGCACCTCGCGCGCCTGCTGGCGTCTCGCGCCAGGTTGGCGCTTTGTGCCTGCCTGGCGCCTCGCGCCTGGCTGGCGTTTCGCGCCAGGTTGGCGCTTTGTGCCTGCCTGGAGCTTCTCGCCTGGCTGGCGCCTTGCGCCTGCCTGGAAGCTTCGCCGCTGGCTGGTCCAAGCCCGTCGCGCCTGCCTGGCGCCTCGCGCCTGGGTGGCTCCTCCCCACTTGCCGGAGCTTCGAGCTTGGTAAGTGTCGAGGATGTCTGGCAATGTCCACATCGGACACTCTTATCTGTCCCTATATGTTTCGCATCTAGCGCATCTGTGTCAGGTTTGTAGGCCCGGTCTTTCTCCTCATCAGACAATGACAGTGGTTCTTGGGGCTGTCTGCAGGTTTCTTCTTCCTTACTGACTGTGTCAGAATGGTCTTGAGTCGCCTTCTCAGTTAATGAACGGAGAAATGTCCTTCCACTACTGAGAAGGGAACAAAAAGTCAGACAAAGGCGAGTACCAGAAGCGCTGCCCTCTGAGGCGTGGGAGACCGCTTGGTTAAAAAGACACTATATACTGTCCTCTTTTTAAGAAGACCTGCTCCAAACAAAGAGGAGATTCTCAACCGAGCCATCCTGATCCGCTTTGTCTATACAAGACAAAATACACAGAAGGACTTCTGGTTCGAGTCCTTCAGAATCATGGGCTTTCTTGGACATCACCCCCAAGGGACCAATCTAAGAAGTTGAAAACTTCCAATACATGAAAGAGTCCCTTGAGGAGATGGTCCCGTTCTGAAATGCCCCAAGTTATACGGGCAGAGTTCAAACCTTGTCTACGTGAAGCGTCAACTAAGGTCGAAAAGTCCGCTTCTGACGTAGACGGAAGAGAAAATACCCCTATTCTCTCCCGTCTGATATCAAATGCCTCTTTTACCAGCTAGTCTCGCTGGAGGCATGCAGAAGGACCGTTCTAACTAACTAACTTCTTCAATGGCGGGCTTCAATTCTAAGAAAAAACGAAGATTTCTCGTCCTTGCACTCGAGAAAAGAGCGCGCGGGAGAAGGAGGAGAGGCAGATTCAAGAGTCGTCTCCATACTCCTCTAGAAGCAAGGCTGTCAAAACATTATATTTCCGACAGTCCTTCTCTCCTTGAACCTCCCCGAGTTTACTTCTAACTCGGGTTCTAGATGAGTCTCCGTTGCTAATTCGTAAACGTCTTTCCTCTGGAGGAGACAAACTCCTAAAAGGAGCGGGGCTAAGGGAATGATTTCCTTCCTCTTCCCCGCTTTAATAGTCCTGGAAGTCGCCAACACCCAGGCTTCTCTCCATAAATGGATGACGCTTCCCGCTTTGATGACAGCTCTAGTCCAGCCAAGCGTCCTTGCTGACGCTCCCTTTGTGTGGCTGCTGACTCTGGAGACTGCCGTCGCGCCTGTAAGACGCTTCGCTCTCAAAAGGCGTCTATACTGCGCCAAAATTTTTGGTTGTAGCCTCAGCGTCTAAAAGCAGCTTTTAAATGACTATTATGTCTTGACGACGTCTCACGTCTCTCTGCGTTACGTGTCTTCGTAAGATTCTCCCGATCTCGCTCTCGAACCGAAGGCCTCTGCTATATGTTTGGAAGCTTCACGCTGCATGACGCCTCATCTCTTCGCAGTGGAGAGAAGGAACAGACTTCTTGATTGGAAGCGCAACGTCTTTCCTACGAGGCGCTAACACTTCCCACCAAAGGGCCATTTGCGTCTTGTACTGGCAAGAATTAAGCTTCCTTGAAGCTTTTCCCCACGTCATCTCAATCGGGGTAGAAGTAGGAAAAGGAGCATCTATAGGAATTCCTGTTCGTCTTCTCACAACTCTTCCCAATAATGTTTAAACATGTTAACAGTTATTATCGTCGATCGAGAAGGATCTCTTTGTTGCGGTCGCCTAGGAGCGAAAAAAAAAAAAAATGAGATTCCTCGATTCTCTATTCGATATGAGAGTTTCGTGGCAATGGCCTGAAGTGATTAATGGGTAGCGAAATCGGGACGAATCTTGCCGTACGAGCTTGGTGTCCGAGAGTCTACTGACTCCTCGGTTAATAACTCGCTAAAACGAGAAAATTCTTTGATGGTGCTCTGGCTCACTGCGCCAGGCTGGCGCTTCTGCGCAAATTTTGCCCAGGCTGGCGCTTCTGGAGCATTGGCGCCAGGTTGTTACTTCTGGGCGCGTTGCGCCCAGACTGGCGCTTCTCTAATTGTTTTTATGTTATGTGCCATAACAGCTGTGCCTTTATGGTACCGACATCCTTTCACATGTTAATTCCGTTCTTAGTAGGAAAAACTTTATTACGTAGTATAGTCCATTCCAGGGAAACAAGTTTGTCCCAAAGAGGAATGTTTCCATCCGACTCATTCCATCTTCTTCTGGAGCAGTACTCTAACAAGCTATGCTTTCGTAAGCCTGAGAGCATACTAATATAAATGTTTCTGCTGCGATAGAATCCTTTAGATATTTTACCTACGGTAAACCGCGATTGAAAGGTTGTACTATCCTCTCTTATTGAAACTTCTTAGCAAAAGGCATACAATATTTATTTATGTTAGCTTAATTATCCACCTCATCCTAGTATACGACCAGACATTGTAGGGGAGGAATACGGGAAATTTATTCCCTCCCGCAGGAGAGAGAGAGATTCGCCCGACCCGCTCTGACTGACACCTACTGTACTGCAGTACCTGGCACGGCGTACTGCGTTGGTCTCAGGCTCTCAGCGAAAGCAGTCCCCTCTTCTCTTCCAGAGTTGCCACTCCTCAAATTATAAGGAATTTAATATAAATTATTATCGAACCTTCCAGGAAGTTCTTATTACCAGCATATTTAAGCGAATCAGAACGACTTCGATAAATCTAGAAGCTAAGTAGGTGTAGTCTTAACAATCCCTTTAAGCGTAGTCCTTCCTAGGAAAGACTAGAAGGATACTTTTAATATGAGTTGCACAAGAAAAGAAGTAACTACGATGTGGTTTATGAATTGGACCGTATCGTAATTCTTTCTCATACAGCAGAAACGCTACTAACCTTCTACTATCTTCGTTCTTTCGTTAATAGAACGATAGAAAGAGTATATATATATATATATTAATATATATATATATATATATATATATATAATATATATATATATATATTATATATATATATATACATCCTTAGAACGAAGTTAATCAAGAACTTCTTTAAATCTTCTTCGTGATTTTCTTCATAATCGCGAAGAGACAGAATTCCTGTTCATACACTAGGGTTTACGGAAGGAAGTAGATATTTTCTATCCGCCATCATACCCACACATCGATAGATCTTATAAGAAAACACTCCCAAGCCTCTGCTCTCATCAAAACGAGGGAAGAGCATGATGAAGGAAGAGAGTCCGCATTGAGTAGGAACTGCTAACAAGGAGTCTTCTGAATAATGAAAAGGGCTTCTCTCTTAGTATCAGAATCCTTCTGACAAAAGCAACGGCCGCCTGTGCGACATCTTGCACATTTGCCAGGGGGAAAGGTTGTGTTGCACAGTAAAAATTCAAGAGAGATCTCGCGACTGACCTCTCTCTCTAATGAAGATTTTTGATCTCTGACGCCTGGCGTCTTGATCCTTGCTACTAGCGCCTAGCGTTCTGGAATAGTTCCGCCGCACTGAATGTTCCGCACGCTAGAAAGGAGACTCGCTCCTGGAACGTTCCGCTTGCGGGAGGTCCCGTGCGCCCTAGATAGCTCCGAGCGCCTCTGTCTTGTTATACGCGCCTCTTGACATAAACGTTCATGGAAGCATCTTCTGATTGCCATTTCTACTATAATGCTCCCTTAGTTAAAGCAAAACACTGTTTTCTCTGAAGCGCCTTGCGCCCAGAAAAAGTTCTGGAACGCGCTTCACTCAGTTGCTGAACGCGACTCGCGTTATTCTGTATGAACTAGGCTCGCTCTAGTCTGATGAACGCGGCCTCGCGCTAGTCTGTTGAAACGCGGCTCGCTGCTGCTGTTGGAACGGGGCTCGCGCTAGCTTGCTGGCTGGCTCTCAGCCTCTCGCTCAGATGAGATCAGTGTTCTCTATTCAGAGAACGAGCCAGATCGTCCAACTTCTAACATGTACATTCTTCGTCTTTTTTCGGATGTAGATGAAAGAAAACGGAAACAGACGCACTTTTAAAGGCTGCCTTTGCATGGCTATCCCTGGCAGTCTGGGGGACGTTTAACAGGGATCCCGCCGACGGAACTCCCGATCGGTGGGATTCTCCATAACCTCCGTAAGCTTTCGACTTTCCTTCTCCTCTGGCTTGTGATTGGAAGAGGTCTAGGCCTGAGAGCGAGACAGAGCCGATCGCAACGCACCCTCTACGAATTAGGAACTCCTTTCCATGGCGAACTTTGCAGTCTGGACGCATATACAGATCCTGCCGAGGGGACGCCTGATCGGTGGGATTCTCCATAACCCTCCGTAAGGCTTTCGCTTTCCTTCTCCTCTGGATTTAGCTTCGAAGAGGTCTAGTCCTGGGAGCGAGAACAGAGCCGAACAGACGCACCCTCCACTGCACTAACAGTAAATCACTTCTACCTTTCATAGCTCGTATTTAGAGCTACCTTCCTTGTCCTTCAAATTGCAATATGAATTTGAAGATTCGTTAAGTAAGAAGGAGATGATGGTTACCACACTACTATAATGTTTAATGCTTCTAAGACGGCTCGTTAGTAACGAGAAGCTAATAAACTTCCTAAAGGAAGCGTACTATTCTTCCTTACATCGTCAAGAAGGAAGTTAGCTCAATCAATTCTACATTTACTACACGTTATTATGATAAATTAAATTTTCCTTCTTGCAAACTATGTGATTGTCTACCGAAAAGTTCGGTAGTTGACACTAAACATTCTTCTTCGAACTTTTCGAAGCCAAAGTTAAATCAAAACAAGATTAATATGCTGTATGCCGAACCAACGATCCAGTACTTTCCCTGCAATAGCCCAGAAGATCAGATGGCGATGAACTCCAAATCAAGTCAGTCGGAACTGCAAACGTTGTTTACAATTCCAAGCGACAGAAAAAAATATGATAGAAAACAGGAATGGCTCCTAAGTCCTGCCACCCAGGCAGGACGGTAGATCACCTTTACCTACCTGCAGGCGGTGGCGCGAAATTTGAATTCTGTCCGGGGACGAGACGAGTCTTACGCTATGTATATATCTGACAGGTAAGTTGATTGTATGCAAATGTATTGTTATAATACAATTAAGTTTTGTTCATACTTTACCTGGCAGATATATATATAGCTGTATTTCTGACGTCCGACAGAATTTCAAAACTCGCGGCACACCGTATTGGGGCGGCCAGGTGGTAGTACCCTTCCCCCGCCGCTGGGATGCTGATATCATGAACCATTTCCATTTTCATTTCATATTATTCATGACCCTTGTCTCCTGAGGGGAGGAGGGTGGGCACTCTAATTATATATATCTGGCCGGTAATATGAACAAACTTTAATTGATTATAACAATTAACATTTTGTTCATGAAACCTTTACCTGTCAGATATATATATAGCTGAATCACACCTCGATGTGGGTAGAGACAGACTAGATTTTAGGAAACTTTAAATTAAAATTAAAAGATTAACTTATTGGTTCCTTACCTGATAGCCAAGTAGACTCTGTGATTAACATGTCACTTTAAAGCCTGCTTATTCTTTTATTCAGAAGTTGCCAGCCAGGTTGGACCTGTAGTGCTGGTGCACTCTGGGATGCTCTGTCACGGGGAGGTGACCACAATGTGACAAGACCATCTAGCCAAACATATGGCAGTAACACAGCAACCGACCACCACCTGACCAACTAACCAAAAAACCCCCTGACATTAACCATAAGGAATGGGAGATTTCCCAGAGTATCTCACAATCAACCAAAAACACAATAAAAACTAACCTAACTAAGCTAAGGATAGGGAGAGAGCCAACCTTCAGTCCCCAAAACTGTGTCCTGCCGAAATGTCAGGGCCCCAAAGAACTACGTTCCCGTAAATCGTTCTCACATCCCGGAGTAATGGTTAGGCGAAATACGGAATTGCTCCTCCGAAGGTTCTATCAAGATATCTCTGATAAGACAATATTCCTTTTGAAGGCAAGAGAAGTAGCTACGGCTCTGACCTCTGAGCTTTTGAAACTTTAAAGAGCTCATATCGTCTTCTGGCAAGATGAATGCCTCTTTTAATGGCGTCCCTCGAGAAGAAAGCACAGCATTCTTCGACAACGGCAATTCTGGTCTCTTCACCGAGGCACCAGAGATTACCTTAGGACCTCTTATCTCTTTAGTCCGATTCAGATAGAACTTGAGAGCCCTGACAGAGGGCGACAGTGCTCTTCTCTGTTCTTGACGCCAACGAGACTTCGATATTCCTTTGATTTCAAAGCCTTTGGCCAAGGATTAGACGGGTTCTCGTTCTTTAACCGAGAAAGAAGGTTTCAACGCGCAGACAGCGCTGTCTCCCTTGAAACCCACTTAGGCTACTGAACGCTTGGATTTCACTAACTCGCTTCGCCGTCGCAAAAAAAAAAAGAAAAGAAAGAGAGCTAGGAAAGCTTTTTTTCTCGTCAGTCCCTTAGAGAAGATTCATGGAGAGGCTCAAAGGTGACTTAGCATCAGATGTTTCAACAACCACATCTCGATTCCATGAGGCGGTCTTGCCTGTGGAATCTTGGTGTTTCGAAACGACCTTAAGAGATCGTGCAGATCCTTATTGGTCGGAGAGGTCCAGTCCTCTGTGGCGAAAAAAAAAACGGCGACAACATACTCCTATACCCGTGTTGTAAGAACTGCCAATTTCTGCACATTTCTTAGATAGAGTAAGAATCTTGCTATCTGATTCACCGAGAGGCCGTGGAAGAGAAATTCCTCCTTCTTTGCCACCCAATGCCCTGAAGGAGACCACTTAGATTGGTAGACAGCTCCTGAAGAGGCTCTTCGAGCATTAGCGATGCCTCGCAGCTGCTTGAAAAGCCTCCTCGCTCTGGCAACTTTTCGATAGTCCCTGAACGCAGTCAGAGCCAGAGCGGAGAGTTTTTGGGTGAAACCTTTGTGAAGTGCGGCTGTCTGAGTAGTCCTCCTCCAGGCAACGTTCTTGGGATCCACAGGAAATGTCTGACCCTCGTGTGAACACACTCTCTTGGCTGGCCACATTGGGGCAATCAGAGTCAATCAAAAACCTTGTCCCTTCTGAAAGCTGCGAACTTTCCTCTTATTACGTCCCCATGATCTTGAATTGGGGAAAGGCGTAAGATCCAGTCTGTCCAGTTCCAGAGCCCACGCGTCCCACTGCAATTGCCCCTGTCCAGAACTGGGGAGCATACAGGAGGAAGCCTCTTCGTCCTTGATGTAGCGAACATGGTCTCACTAGAGGACGTCCCGCACAATTCCATTTGTTTGACGGGGAGACTTCCTGGCCAGTTCCATTCTGTGGTATAATCTGATTTTCGCGACTGAGAAGGTCCGCCCTGGACATTCTGAACCCCGCCCCGAATCTTGTCAGGTCTTTGATGCGCCTGGCGTCTCCCATAAAGAAGGGGAAGTCCTGGGCTTAAAACTAATCCTTCGCACAAGGATGGGTACAGCATGGATCATAGGAGGCTAAGTAGTCCTCCCTGATAGTCTTTACGATACCAAAGTTGTTCTCAAGTGGTACTGCGATTACTGAAGTTGACTTGAACAACCTTGCTTTGACAGTTTGTCTTCGCAGACTGCAGCGCAGGAATATCGCTGCCAGTTTTCCTTTACTGATGTGCCAGCACTGTTCCCCTCTCCAGGGCCTGCACTTTCCTCCCCCCCTAGTGTTGCTCCCCAACCGGAAATGGAGCGCCTAGAACACCTAGGTCGTGGCTCGAAGATTTAAGAGAAGCCTCTCGTAACGTCTGAGGTCGAGCCACCATCTTATGGACTGTTACCTTGTTGGAGATCCTTAGGATCGCATTCAGGTCCTCTTTCGACTCCATTCTTTCCGCGGAAAAATTGAGAGGCCTGCGGTGCAGTCTTCCCCATGAAGACAAACTTTTCTAGCCGGGAAATGGTTGCACACAGACTCTCCACTCCCTCACCGAACAACTTCCTTCTCTAGGAAGCTGCGACTTTCTCTAAACCCAGTCGCTGACTTCCTGGGATGGAAACGCCCGAAAAGCCACTGAATCCATCTGATCCCCAGATGCCGATGGACTGTGGTGCGGGGTCATATGCGACTTTTCGGAGTTGACCTAAAGACCCAGAGCTTTGCTATGGCCTAACCTAAACTGAAGTTCTTCAGACAACTTCTGCCCCTCGACACGCTCTGTCAGCCAATCGTCGAGGTATAGGGATATCCTGATCCCTGAGAATGGAGCCATCTTCGCTACATTCCTCATAATCATCGTGAAAACCACCGGCCGTGCTGAGACCGAAACAAAGGCTCTGAATTGCCAACCCTTTTGTCCAGACGAATCTCAGGTACTTCCTTTAAAGAGGGTGATGGGACGTGGAAGTACGCGTTTCTGCAGGTCCAAGACACCCAATCCGTCTGCCAGGTCCAAGGCTCTCCGCACCGACTGAGCGTCTCCATTTTTGAACTTGATCTTTTCTACAAAAGATTGGCTGCTCAACTCCAGGAAAATCCTGTTGTATAAGCCCGGTGACTCTATGTCCAAGACTTGTCCACCGCTCTTTTTTCGACCATCTGGGTCTAACAGATCGAAAGAATACTTTTTCTTCCTCCTGATAAGAATGTAGAGAGGTCTCTGGGGGTTTGATGTTAAAGGATGAGGATGTAAAAGGATCTCGTCCCCCGCTTCTACTATCCTTGAGAGTCCAAGGATACCGCCCCTCTCTGCCTCCAAGCCTCGCAAAGAATTCCCAGTTCTGGCCCCGACTGGCGTCTGAGGACGAGATCTTCATTTGGCTGGTTTTGGGTTTGAATGAAGCTCTCCTCTCGAAAAACCTCCTCCCTCGAGACTGCTCTCGAGGGGGGTGCCCGCTAAAGGGTTTGATTCTTCGGGGTTTGCTGAATGTCGAAGTGGAAGAACTGCCTGGACGTCTTGAAGACTGTACCAAGAGGTCCTGGTCGCCTTTTCTTGCAAACTCTTTGCAAGATCCTTTTACCATAGCCTGTGGAAGAGTGGTCCGAAAGAAGCGCAAGAAGAGAGAGCAATTCGCTTCTGAGCGGGAGATACCGACTTAGCGGTAAAAATTGCAAAGCAGGCTCTTTTCTTGCCGGAAAGCAGTTCCAAATGAAACTAGCCTCTCGAACCATCCCTGACTCCTTGTCCATACATGACAACCACGCTGGACAGCTCCCCCAGACTGAGAGAATCAGGACCTTCTAGACTTGAGTCTAAAACTCCCAACACATCTAGGAATTAAAAACATTTAGGGTACGAAGCATCCCTTCAGTGGTGGTCAGTCTCCGACAGGAGTCAGGACACCTTAGCAGACGATAAGAGAGACCTCTCTGAGCGTCCCACCCCTTAAAAAAAAAAACCCCCTGGAGAAGTCACCCAGATCGGAGGACGAAGGAACCTTTACTCCCACGTCTCCTTGTCCTACTCAAATTCCTCCTTTCCGGCGAGTCTAGAGGGTGGATGGTCGAAAGTGGTCTTGCCCTGATCTTCCTTCTAGACATAAAGTCTGAAGCTTCTTAAACGCCCTCTTGGTCGACAGCGATTGTCGTCATCTCGACGAATTCGGGGTCTTAACGTCTTGGACGACGGAAGGGTTGAGAGGGAGGATACCTAGGGCTGCCGCTGGAACTTCTCCCCGAAGCTGAACGTAACAGCCTAACAAGAACCTTTATTCCCGAGACAGCTGAAGCTACCGGCTGTTTCTTCTTCGACAACTCCCTGGACTACTAAGTTCCCCTTCCTCCCCTAAGAGGACTGGAGACGCCCATCATGAGGGAGTACCTTCCAGCAGTCTACAATCCTGACAATGACTTCCGTTGGATTGGAAGTACCGATACAGGTAACCGGATTCGCCTTACGTCGATCCTTAGAGGGACGGACATCTTGTGAAAGAGGAGCTTCCTTAGAAGCCACGGTAACTGTCTTAACAGACACGTCCCTACGAGAGGAAGCGCGAGCTTCCTGACGAGAGCCCAAAAGCGTCCTGCTTAGCCAAGCAAGCGTCCTGCTAGCGTCCTCAAAAGCGTCCTGCCTCGCTCTAAAAAAAAAAAAAAAAAGAACACAAAAAAAAAGCGAAAAGCATCTGCCTTCGCACGCGAGCACGCCGCTTAGCGTCCTCAAAGTCGTCCGTCGATAACTCAAAGCTCCTGCTTCGCACGCCGAGCGTCCTGCCGAGCGTCCTAAATCGTCTTGTAGAAGCGCAAAGCGTCCTGCTTAGAAGCCGGAGACGTCCTGCCGAGCGTCCCTCAACAGCTCCCTGTCCGAGAGCGCAAAGCCGTCCTGCTTTGAACTCCGAGTGTTCCTGGCGAGGCGTCTCTCCTGAGAGAGCGAAGATCTACTCGGAGAACGAGACGGTGACGATCCGGAGAGGAGAGAGAGACGAGGCAGACGAGAGAAATGAGGCTGCTCCTTCCTCTTGACGGCAGCCGAACGTCCTTCCTACGCTTAGGCCTCGACTGCTGCTGGGCGGTCATCTGAGCCACAGCGACGTAATCTGGTCCTGAAGGGACACTAGGATATCCCCCTTCGTCAGGTGACAAGAGCATAAGAAAGGGGCAGACTGAGCCTGTGAGGAAGGCGAGGGGCGAGGTGACGCCTCCTTCCTTCTGCAGGTCAGCTATCTGCCTCTCAGGTGAACACTCCTGTGCGTGGAACCCAAACGTCCCTCTTCGTAGAAAGCTTCCTCTCTTCTGAGGAGGAAAAGCGTCCATAAGCGTCCTCTTATGAAGATGAGACATAGGACGTGAGCGTCCTCAAAGCGAAAGGTCCTTTTCAACGGACGCGAGTCCTCTCGGCGCTCAACACACCCTG
The DNA here is from genome assembly GCF_015104395.2 of Macrobrachium nipponense. Taxonomy (NCBI): domain Eukaryota; kingdom Metazoa; phylum Arthropoda; class Malacostraca; order Decapoda; family Palaemonidae; genus Macrobrachium; species Macrobrachium nipponense. Next base: position 12,139,729 of record NC_061087.1, read on the forward strand.
GCCGCGGGGAGGACGCTTCGAGGACAAAAAGCAATCCTTTCAGGACGACGCGCTCGTGCGCGCTCCTTGGCAGCCTGGGATTTAGCACAAGGCCTCCTAAGGGACGCCAGAATCGGTGGGGAGCCCCTACCCTCTGCGGCTTTTGACATACCCACTCCCTGAGTCGCTGGGAGTCCGTAGAGGTCTAGGCCTAGAGGCATTATGGGCCCGATCTGAACGCCCCTACCACAACACTAGGGCACTAACACAAACTTTCACAGTGCCGGTTCTAGGGCCAAAACTTTAGATTCAGAGCACGCATAGACTCCACATCATGAGAAAGGTGTTACCTTCTCCAGACACAGCACTGGGGCCCGAAGGCAACAAACAGGTATTAGGTGAAGCAAAATCTGCTGTGTTAGAGAGAAAATGTTACTATCCTTACCTTTAGTAGAACTGCCCTTGGAGGAAGACCTCCTGACTCTATCGCGCTCCAATTGTACGTCGATAGGTCTCATACATCTTCCATTTTATCATCATCCCAAATCTTACATTCTTGCAACCGCTCATCAACCCAAGCAATACATGCCCCCTGCAATCCATACAACTGTGTGAGGATCAACTGAAGGTTTAAGAAGCCTAACCTTAGTTCACTCCTCACACACACTCTGAAACTTCCCGTACTTTTGATCCCGACATCTTCCACGAAAGCCAATCAAGATCAAAACCAATCCACGATTACGCGTGCCATCCAACATCCAGACGTCCGATACCAAAAGTCAATCCAGATAATATTAAGCCGATAATCAAAATCCTAGTCGAGGGTACTGTAACCGTTGTTTGCAGCACCGCGACAGAAAAAATATGAATAAAAATGGAATGGTTCCTGTATCCGCCTCCCAGCGGCGGGAATGGGTACTACCACCTGGCGCCCCACTACGTGTGCCCGCTAGTTTTGAATTTCTGTCGGGCGTCATAAATACAGCTATATTATATATCTGCCAGGTAAGTTTCATGAACCAAATAAGGCTTTATATTACTTATCAAGCAATTCCAATCTGACAGTTTTTCTACCTAAGCAATCCAATACTTATATTTTTATGATAAAATAATGTTCACATAATAACTTACCCAGCAACTACATAGCTGAAAGCTTCCTGCGCATGGCAGTCAAAAATTCAAATTTTGGTGGCAGTGCTGCCATCGTTAGTGTAGGGAATGGGCTTCCCCACTTTCGGGAACACCAGGTACTGCTGGACCAGATCAACAATTTCGTTTTGAGCTGCAATGTCCATCTGTGGGGAGGAGGAAGGGCTTCGATTACTATAATTTGCTTGGTAGTATGTATGTGAACATTGTATCATAAAAATGGTATTGTTATGATACAATAAATTTTTATGGCATACTTCCTGCAGGTATATATATAATAGCTTATCCTCTTGACGCAATGGAAAATTTCAAAACATCGCGGCAACCGCTAGTACCGCTGGTGTTCAGGTGATGGCCACTCCCGCTCGTCCGTGGGCTGGTACTTGGAACTATTCCCGTTTTCCTCGATTTTCTCTGACCCTGTCTCCTGAGGGGAGGAGGGTGGGAATTTAATTATATATACCGTGCCAGTAAGGGAAGTATGCATAAAACTTTATTGTATCATAACAATACCATTTTTATGCATGGACACTACCTGGCGTATATATATACGCGGATTGACACATTGTGTAGGTGGTCTATACAGCAACTCGTCATAATCAATTTAACTAAATTTTATAAACTAGTAGTATGTTCCTTACCTGCTAAGGTAGCTGACTTCGTATGTCCTGCCTCTTAGCCTGCTAAACCTTAGTACTCTCACTAGGACGTGAAAAAGAACTGGCAACAAGAAAAAGAGTAAAAGTAAAAGGAATAAAAACAGATAAACACATAAACGAGAACCTGTTTGTTGAGAAAGCTACAATAATGGCCTGACAATGACGTGACCATTTGTTGGACAGGAACCCTAGCCCTCATTTCCACGGGCATTCATGCTAGAAAGTTAGTTCACCTGAACCACACACACATATAATAAACACTAACCAACAGACTGATCTGGTCTTAACCTTCTCAGCAACCATAAAAACACTATTAACCTAATTAATATAAAAAACCCCCCCCCCCCCCTAGCATGTTATTAGGTTATGGTGGAAACTTCCTTTGCCCAGTACTGTACCTGAGGATACACACGGGGCCTAACGTTTGACAATTATCAAATGTCTTCACTCTCTAGTATGAGAGGCAAACACAGAGTTTTGTCCTCCAATACGTTACTCTATAATGTCCTTGAGGCTAAATTTTTCCTGAATGCTAAGACGTAGCTACTGCTCTCACCTACATGAGCTTAACTTTAATTATACCGGAAGCATTCCTCCTGAACAAAGCAAATGAGCATCTTAATTCACGTCTCTACAAAGAAAGCATTTTCGTTTTTAGACATAGTTCTAGTAGGATCTTTAACGGAGGCACAAGAGTACATGGAAGTTCCCTATCTTCTTGTTCTTTCTACTAAAACCGTAAGGCTCTTACTGGGCAAGAACCCTTCTTGTTCTTGACCTACAGATCAGCCAGTCTTCAATCCAATGACTTGGCCATGGTGCGAAAGGATTTCATCTTTGCTAAGAACTCCTGTTGAAAAGAACAAACTGCTTTGTTGTGCTTCCATCCTATTTGCTTGTCAATACTTGCAGCTCGCTAATCCTTTTAGCTGTAGCTTAAGGCACTAAGAATATGTTTTTCTTCGTTATCTCTCGCAGAAGGCGCACTGCCCATAGTTTCGAACTTATCCGTCTCCAAGAAATTTGAGAACGACATCCAAATTCCAAGAAGTGGGTTTTCTGGCACCGTCGCTCCTTCTTTGGTCAAAGCGATCTGAGAGATCTCTAAGATCTGCGTCATTGGAAGGTTAAAACCTCTGTGTCTAAACACTGCGACAACATACACTTTATAGCCTCTAATCGTCTGATTAGCCAAAAACCTAGTTTCTTCTTCAGTATGCAGGAAATCTGCAATCTGTTCACCGCGGTACTGATGAAGAAATCTTCCGATTCTTACACCATTTTACTGAAGGTCTCCCACTTCGACGGTACACTTTGATAGTCGATGGCCTTCGTGGCTCTTGCACTGCCTTCGCTGCTTCTCTAGAAAACCCCTCGCTCTGACAAGTCTTTCGATAGTCCGAAAACGCAGTCAGACCCAGAGCGAGGGTTCTTGTGGAACCTGTCGAAGTGGGGTTGTTTGGAAGATTCTACTCTCGTGTGTAACTTCTCTGGAGAATCTACTGTCCATTCCAGTCCTCCTGTGAACCCGTTTGGGCCGGCAGTATTGGGCTATCAGGGTCAGCCTTGTTTCCTCGACTTCCCTGAATTTTTTTCATTACCTTCCTAAAATCTTGAACCGGGGGGAAAGCCGTACGCATCTATACCCGTCCAATCTATAGAATGCATCGACTGCGACCTGCAGAGGGTCCGGGATTTTTGGAGAACAATAGTTCGGTAACCTCTATTTTTTTCGTCGCTGCGGTAGCGAAAGATCCACTACTGGAGTGCCCCAGAGCTTCCACAGTCTCTGGGCATACCTTGAATATGCAACATCCACTCCGGTAAAGCCACTTGTTCCTTCCCTGCTTCAACAGATCCGCCCTGACGTTCTTCCTCCCTGAATGAACTGGTGAGCAGGGTGACGTTTTCTCTCTGCGACCAAAGAAATCTCCTTCGCCAGGTTGCAAAGGGACAACGATGGTTTCCTTGCCTTGTTTCCGTTATAATATGCCAGAGCTGTGGTATGTCCGCGTTTGAATCTGCAACCACTTTGCCGCTTGATCCACGGGGTCCTGCAACGCTTTTCATAAGCCAAGAAGATCACCTCAGTCCCTTCCTGTTTAATGTTCCCTGCCTTTCTTCTTCGGGCTCCAAGGCCTGCCTCCTCCCGGGGCACGCGTCGCTCCCGCAGCCTGCCGTCTGACGCGTCGGAAATAATATCCGTCCTGGGTTTTCCTCTGCTGAGTGACGTACCCTCTGACAACTCTCCGGAACTAGCCCACCACTTTAGTTCCTCCTTTTATCTTCGAAGGAATTGGAAACCGGAAGGCATCTGGTTGCGATCTTCTTGGCCAGACTTCGTTCAGAAAGACTGTAAGGGCTCATGTGAATCTCCATAGTGAAATGAACCGCTCTAACGAAGAGAGTGCCCCCAGCAGGCTCATCCACTCTCTCGCTGAGCATTGGTCTTTCATTGGAATTCTTGCACTTTCCGTATACACATGGTCTGCCTTTCGGGTGACAAGTGGGAAAAAAGCCCGAAAGTCCTGAGGATATCAGAATCCCAAATAAACGAGTTCTGAGAGGGGATCAATCGTGACTATTTCAGGTTCACCATCAGACCCGATTTGCTGATTATTCCAATGGTTACTTCCGTGGCGCTCCAGACATTGCTGTTTTGATTGTTGCTCTATGTGCCATCGTCGAGGTAGAGAGAGACTCTGACTCCTGCCAAATGAAGCCACTTCGCCACATTCGACATCATTCTTGTAAAAATTTGAGCGCCGTGCACAGCCCTAAACCACAGGGCTTTGAATTGATAAATCATTCCCTGATCACGAATCTCAAATCTTTCCTGGACTTTGATGAATTGGAATATGGAAGTACGCAGCCTGAAGGTCCAGTGTTACCATCCATCCCCTGGTCGTACTCGCTGCAGTACTGAATCGTTCGTCTCTCATCGTAACTTGGTCTTGTCTACTAACAAGTTACTTGGCTTACGTCCAGTAACCGGCCTCCACCTTCCTGATGATTCTGTTACTAGAAACGACGGTTGTAAAACCCTGGGGTTCGTGATCCAGAACCGGTTACATTGCCCCCTTTTCTATCATTGGGTGACGCCCGATGCCAAGAGCCTCTCTCTTTCTCTAAATCGATGTAATGAGCCCCTAGGGCTTCTCGGAGCTTAGGCGAGAGGTGGTTTCTTTGAGAAGGGAATCTTGTACCCTTCCTTCGCTACCTTTACGGACCAAGGATCCGCTCCTTTGCTTTGTTGGCCAGACTTTCCCAGAAGTCTAAAGTCTGGCCCCCAGGCACAAGTCTGGAGGACTTCTGACTCTTGTATTTGGTGAAGTTTTGGCCCCTCTTTTGGTGGAACTCTTTTCCCTCTAAAGCTGGTCGAGGCGAAAGTCTACCCCAAAGGCTGCTGTGCTGTCCTTCCGTATCCTCGTAGTCTTATTCATGACCTTAGAAGGTAAATACTTCCTTACGCGATGACGTTAAGAAGATCTGAGTCGCCTTCTGAGTGAGGGCGAGAGATATGTCCTAATGATCCTTGCGGGAAAGCTGTTCCTGACAGAGGAGAGAACATCACTCCGACTTTTGCGCGTTCGACACTCCTTTAGCAGCGAACGGCATAAGAGATGTCTTTTCTTCAAGACGCCTGCTGTAGAGTGAAGCCGATCATTAGCATCCATCTCTCAGGCTTTATCCTACAGACATATACTGTCTCGACAATCGTACTGACGCTCTTCCATCTCCGAAGTCGAGCCAGGGCCCCCAACGACTAGTCAAGAAAGATTAAACACCTCAAGGTCCTAAAGATACCTTTGAGTAAATGGTCGAACTCCGACGAAAAGTTTCCACCCACACTTTGGCTAATGCCAAAGCATGTCTACGGAGCTATCCACTATGTTGGAAAAGTCTCCCTGGGAGGAGGCAGGCACTCCCAGCGCCAGACTTTCCCCGTAGCATACCAAATCACCAGACTTCGAAGCCAACTTGGCCGGAGGAAATACCAAAAGAAGTCTTCCCCCGACTCTTTCTTCTCCTTCAACCACTCATTTACGCGTTGAAGGCTTCTTGGCCGAAATGGACAAAGTCTTTTCACAAACGCGATTTCCTTGCTGTCTTCGTCTTCCGAAAATGCGACAAAGGCGATGGCGGGCCTGAAGGTTGAAAAATCTCCTTCAAACAAAGAAGAGGCACTCTGTGCCTCCTTTAGTCGAAAAGGAAGCTTCGTCTTGTCCTCTTCCGCACTCTCCGCAAATTCTTCCTCCTGCGAAGAAATATCTTGAAAACCAAGATCCTGCTGACTCTCCAATTCAGAGTCCTTATGCAGCTCCTGTTTAGAAAGCGAATGCGGCACTGACTCCCTATAAAACTCCTCTCTCTTCTTGTCGAGACAATGTTTTGACTTGCTGCCCGCCTGCGTCCTGCGTCCTCCTGAACGTATGCGTCCACCATGCGTCCATCACTTCTCCTCTTGCGTCCTGCGTCCTGTACTTCGTCCTTCTTAAGGGACGCACTGCGTCCTGGATCGCGTTGTACGTCCTGCGTCCTCTTGGAGGACTTAACCGGGAGAGACGAGTCCTTACGTCTAACCGAAGGTTGTTCGGGCTTCTCCCATGATTGAACAATCACTGCCAATCTCTGCTGCATGTCCCGCAGCACCTCCTTCGTTCCCGCCTCCTTACGAGACTCCTGATGATGAGGAGATCGAGGACGCACCGGGCTAACACGAAGAGGCGAGCGAACTTCCAACTGACGTGAAAATCCTCTTCCTTTTGATAGGGATCATCTCTTCATCCTCCGATGAAAAAATCTCAGGGCTACTCCACCCTTCTTGGTCGAAAGCCCTTTCCTCCTGTGAAGAGGACGGAAAGTATGACCTCTTGAGAGGACGCGATACTTCCGCGAACCGCCTACTCCTTCCCGAGGCTGAACTATCCGAAGAATAACGGCACTTCCCAGTATCGCCTTTTCTATGGCGTAACTGCAGCAGCCTGGACTTATCACAGGACTGCCTGAAGGGACGACTGATCGCAAGTCAACCCCTCTCGCCTCCCTTCGACTGTCGACATGCCTTCTCCCTTGGGTCTGGGAGCTTGACAGAGGTCTCGGTCTAGGAGCACGAGAGAGACGATCAGGCGCCCCCTCCACAACACTGTCAACCAACACTTCCACTTTGTCTGTTAATCGTTTAATTTGGTCTCCCATGGACGCAAGGGCAGCGAACACTTTCACTATTTGTGGATCAGTAGTATCCTCAGATACAGCAACTGGAGCAGGAGAAACCTGGGGGGAAGGTGCTACATCTACATGTGAATGAGCTGGAGAAGACACATGCAAAGATTCATCCAAAGGTTTACTCGAAGATCCCGATCTTTCACTCCTAGATACAGATCTTCTAACCCGATCTTTTTCTAATCTCTCCACATACTTCATAAGAGCCTTCCACTCTTTCTCATTCAGACACTGACATTCATTGCACCTATTGTCCCACGTACATACAAACTCCCGACACTTCTTACAAATAGTATGTGGATCTACCGATGATTTCGGCAGTCTCACCTTACACCCTTCTTTCACACAAACTCTAAACATACTTCCTTGAATCAGACATACTAAACAAGGTCCAAACAAAATGCGATTGCCACTCTAACTTCGTGAATCGATACCAATATCCAAAAGTCAGATAACGCAGCAGGAAATTCTAACAGAGAACCAACAACGATGTTGCCAGGTTTCGGCTGGCAGAGAAAATCTGAGGAAAACGGGAATAGTTCCAAGTACCAGCGCCACGGGAGCGGGGTGGCCATCACCTGAACTACCAGTGTACTAGCGGTTGCCGCGAGTTTTGAAATTCTGCCAGTGCGTCAAGAGGATAAGCTATATATATACCTGCCAGGTAAGTGTCATGCATAAAAATATAATTTTCACTTAAGTTACTTACCAAGCAATTACATAGCTGATTCCTGTGGGAATTATGGACAAATATACTCCAAAACATCAATACTATTAATGACTTTGAAACATAAAATTGCTCGCAATTGTGAAAATGTTTGCTGTACCTTACCTGGTGAGAGAGCAGCTGCAGGTGAGAACTGCCTCTAGTCAGCTCTCTCTTCACCTGTAGAAGACGTGGCACTAGTGGTCTGGAGTCATCCTTACTCTAGTGGGAACTTTGCAACCATGGAGGAGCACTGATGGTTGGCAAAGAGAAAATATAAAATTGCCCTTCAACTTATTAAAACCAATAACCACAACCCTAACCATAAAATACAAACTGGAGGGTACCCCGGGTACACTGTACTCCCAGGCTTCCCAAGAACTCAACATACCTCAAAACAAAGTGAGGAGACAGTAGAGAGATAGAGGGAACCCTAAGCTTCCTTTCCCAACACCATACCAGCCACCGATAACCGCCCTAACCTACTGCAGTTTTCAAAATTTGCCTCTACATCCTTCAAGTAATGCGATGCAAATTCAATTTGGATCTCGAGAACGCGAATACAGGGGGTTGACTGTATACATATGTCCAGCCTCATCAAATCTAGAAGCATTGCATCTGTCACCCAGGCTTGCAGATCTGGAATAGGGAGTAAAAAAATCGGAAGGCGATTGTTCCTGTATGTGGCAGAGATCAATGGCCAGTTTTCCCCATGTCTCCACAGGTCCTGGCAAACTTTTGAGATTACCATCCATTCTGTCAGGAGTATTTGGTTGGAGCAGCTCAGATCATCTGCTAAAACTTTTATCTTTCCTTGTACAAAGCGAGGGTTGAGCTTTATTTTGTGCCTTTCTGTCCAAAGGAACAGGTCTTTGGCAACTTCATTGAGGGAAAAGGAATGAGTTCCTCCTTTGCTTGCAGACATGAGAGAGAACTGTGGTGTTGTCCCAAGACTATCTGAGTGAATGCCTGAAGGCCCAGGAAAATTGCCTTCAATTCCTTTACACTGATGTGGCACATTTTCTGTTGATCTGTCCACAGTCCTGCAATTCTTCAGTTCCCAGAAGTGCTATTCAACCTGTCTGAAGAGTCAGAGAAGAACTCTAGGATGGGGTTCAATGGAAGTAGGGAGATTCCTTCCTGTAGTCTTTGCTCTGACAGCCACCACTGAAGGTCCTCCTTTAATCCTGTCGTTATCCGAAGGAGCCTGGCTGGATCTTCCGATACCATTTCGCCTTGAGAAAATATTGCAAGTCTCATATGAAGCCGGCCAGTGTTTAAAATATATATATATATTATATATATATATATAGTATATCTATATATATATATATATATATATATATACATTCATTCATTTTAAGACTGAAAAGACTGGAGGCTCAGGAACTCTCAAACTGTCTGGAGACATGATTCCACCCTCTTGGGGGAGAGTAAAGCCCAGAAAGCTTGAGTCAAGAATCATCTGTAAATAAGGAAATCCATCAGGGATTTTTTGACATTTATCATGATGACTAATTCTTGAGTCACACAAAGGGTTTTCCTCAAGTCCTAGGCACACTGGTTTCGAATTGTATCGTAGAAGCCAGTTGTCTAAGTAGAGCGACACATTTATTCCCAGAAGATGAGCCCACATTCCCAGGGGAGACAGAACCCGGGTGAATAACTGAAGGGCAGTGAACAGGTCGAAGAAGAGGGCTTGGAATTGGAACACTTTCCCCCTGAAGATGAATCAAAGAAACTTCCTGGACACTGGGTGAATGGGGACATGAAAGTAAGCGTCTTCCATGTTGAGAGTCACCATTCATTCTTCTGATGGCGAGTGGACGTTCCCATGTGACTTGTTTCCAAACGAAACTTTGTCTTTATAACTAAAAGGTTTAGGGTGCCTCCAGCCCCCCAATGACTTGGGGACTACAAAAAGCCTGTTGTAGAACCAGTGTTCCTGTCTATTACTTCTACTACTTGCTTCCAGATCGGAGATTCTACTTCCTGTGCTAATGCCAAAAACTTCTTTGATAATACACAGTATGCTGTCAGTGATGGGAATTTTGGACAGTGGCAGGTTCTTGTTGAAAGGGACTGAATATCCTTTCTGAAAATCTTGTTACCCAGGGTTCTACCCTCTTCTGCTCCACTCCTCCCATAAGAGTCGGAGTCTTGCTCCTACGGGGGCACAAAGGACTGTTGTCTCATTTGTCGGCTGGTTTCCCGGTGGATCTCTGCCGCCCTGAGAGGGCTACTGCTGTAAGGGGGAGAACAACTTGGTCCCAGTAGTCGAAGGTTCCTCTGGACGTCTCATCAACTGTGCCAAAAGATCATGCACTGACTTCTTTCAGAGAGCCGGCAATACCTGTTCAACTGTCTCTTGCAGGAGCAGGTGTGACTTATCCAGAAAGGAAAAGACGAGTGCTGATTTCTGAGTGACTGATACTCCCCTAGTAGCAAAGGAGCACCATAATTCCCTCTTTTTAAGAATTCACATGGCGAAGAGAGAAGCTAACTCCCCTCAACTGTCTCTCCCTGCCTGTCCACACAGGACAAGACACCTAGCCAGTCTGTGGAAAAGTCCTCTGCTAAGACTGGACAATCTTCAATCTTTCAAGCTAGTGTGCCAATCGTCCAATCTAGAAAGCTGAAGATCTCTAGAACTTTGAAAAGGTTCCTAATGAGGTGGTCAAAGTCTGGGGAGGCGAACATGACCTTCGCTGAAGAGAAAGCTGGTTGTCGTGTAGCATCTACCAGGCTGAAGAAGTCCCTTTGAGAGGAGGCAGATAGGAAGGAGCTTAATAAGTGGCATAAAAACTGTACTACTTCTTCAGAAGTTTGGATGGAGGATAGGCAAAAATAGCCTTACCCAACTCCCTCTTCGAGGCAAACCAATCATTCTTGTCCCCTACACTTCACACAAACTTATTGTACAAATCATAACTAATTTATTTTAGCCTTGGACCCTTTGGTGCAAAACCTAACACCTAACAAGCTATAATCTGACATAATTTCAAATTAAATCCAAAAGTTAATCTTAAAAAAAAAAAAAAAAAAAAAAAAAAAAAAAAAAACTACCAAAAGAATACTTTACCTAAGCAATGGAAAAATGAAAAATGAATTCTACAAGAACCACCGATGTTAATTAGGAGCCAGCAGAAAATGAATTGTTGGTCTTCTGCTCAGCAGTGCCTGGTGTTCCAAAAGTGGGTGGGTCCAATTCACCTACACTAACGATGGCAGTGCTGCTGCCAAAAGTTGAATTTTAGATTAGTACTGTGGTAGGAAGCTTTCAGCCTATGTAATTGCTTGGAAAGTCACTTATGTGACATTCAAATTTAGTGGTGGCACTATTATCGCTTGTGTAAGTGAACAGGACCCTCCCACTTTTGAGATTGCTTGGTACAAGATAGCAGAGAACTCCAATTCATTTGAGCCATCATGTTCATCTCTGAGGATAAGGAGGGCTCTGATTAAGTAATTGCTTGATGAGTATATGTAAAACCTTTTATTATAAAAAATACCATTTTTACATAACCGACCACCAAGCAATTACATGGCTGACTCCTCACTGAAAGGAGGTGGGAATCATGAACAAAAGCTACTCCAAAATATTAAAAGAAAGATAATGACTTTGAAATAGACACATTGCTAGCATTGTAACAATGTTCATTGTATACCTTACCTGGTAAGAGACACTGCAGGTGTTACTGCTTTAGATTGGCGCTCTCTTAACCTGTAAAATACATGGCAGTTTGGCCAGGAACAGCCTCTATATTAGTGCAGATTTTGCAACTATGGAAGTATGATATTGTTAAACTACAATAAAGTTTTGTACATACTTACCTGGCAGATATAAAACGATTAATGGCCCACCCAGCCTCCCCTCAGGAGACAGGTGGAAGAGAAAAATCTGACAAGCTTACGGGAGTGGTTCGTACATCCGCCACCCAGCGGCGGGTAAGGTAGACCACCTGACCTACCTGTCGCGTGTGCCGCGAGATTTGAAATTCTGTCGGGAACGTCGGAGACTATAGCTAAGTATATATCTGCCAGGTAAGTATGTACAAAACTTTATTGTAGTTTAACAATATCATTTTTGTACATGAACTTCCCTGACAGATATATACTTAGCTGATTGGCACCCTTGGTGGAGGGTAAGAGACAGCTCAATAATACAGGTAAGACGGGAAACAACTAATGTTGTAGGATATAAAAACCTTGGTTCTCACCTTTTCAGGATGAAGACTTCATAGATACTATCTCTGAGTCTGCATTGCCTGGAGAGCTACAGCTAGGACGTGACCTGATGCTGAAAGACTCTCGGATCTACCACTGGGATATGTGATCCCCTATTGTGGTAGAATCCAAGTCGGATGCTGTTAGAGGGACCTTGTCCGCTTACCTAACAGATCCTTACCGACTACCTCTGCAAGGATGCCAAAACCCACCAGACCACCTAACCAAAATACAAAGGGTTAATATTACGACAAAAAGAGGTGCCTCCTGCAACCTCTTTCAGACAACCAAAAAACAACAATATAAAATATAGGGTAACATATAAAGAATTTACACAGGATAAGTTTCAGCTCCCTGCCCCAGCACCGAATCCGCCGATACGAAAGGACCCAAGGCGAAGCATTTATCATATGTGATTTTTACATCACGTAAGTAGTGGTTTGCGAAAACCGATTGGCATCTCCAAAAAGTCGCCTCCATCAAGTTCCGCACAGACATATTTTTTCTGAATGCAAGCGAAGTTGCGATGGCTCTCACCTCGTGAGCTTTCACTTTCAGTAGTTTAAAATGTTCTTCCTTACAAGCAACATGTGCCTCTGTAATAAGGCTTCTCAGAAAAAGGAAAGAGAAACATTCTTCGACATGGGCCGAGTGGGGTCCTTTACAGAGCACCAAAGCACATCTTGATTCGCCTTAAGTTGTTCCTTCCTCTTAGGAAATACTTCATAATTCTCATAGGGCAAAGAGTTCTTTCAGGCTCTTCCCCTACTAGAAAGATAAACTACGAACTTCAAAGCTCCTGGGCCAAGGCCGTGATGGGTTTTTTCATTCTTTGCAAGGAAATTTGGAAGAAACGAACACACCATAGAATCTTCCTTAAACCCTACATTGCCCTCAATAGCGTGGAGCTCACTCACTCTCTTAGCTGTAGCAAAGGGCCAAAAGGAAAGGAATATGCCTTCTTTTCTTCGTCAGATCCTTGAAAGAGGCTAAGCTAGGAGGTTCGAATCTAGACGATCCAAGGAATTGTAGAACTACGTCTAGATTCCAGTTTGGTACCACATGAGGACGCTTAATGGTTTCAAATGATCTAATAAGATCATGCAAGTCCTTATCATCGGATATCTTTAAGCCTCTATGCCGAAATACCGCCGCCAACATACTGCGGTATCCCTTAATAGTTGACACAACCAGATGACATTCTTCTTTGAGGAAAATAAGGAAATCCGCAATTTGGGTCACAGAGGTACTGGAAGAGGAAATGTTCTTCCTCTTGCACCAACGTCTGAAGACATCCCACTTTGACTGGTATACACGCAAGGTGGAAGGTCTCCTCGCTCTTGCGATTGCTTTAGCAGCTGTTGCTGAAAAGCCTTTCGCTCTGACCAAACTTTGGACAGTCTGAAGCCAGTCAGACTGAGAGCGAGGAGATTTTTGTGGTACCTGTCGAAGTGGGGTTGTCTGAGTAGATCGCTCCTTAGCGGAGCGATCTTGGAAGGTCCACCAACCATTCTCAGTACCTCTGTGAACCATTCTTGGGCCGGCCAAAAGGGAGCGATTAAGGTCATTCTCGTTGAATCGGACTCTACGAACTTCTTGATGGTTAGCCCCAGGATCTTGAAGGGGGGAAACGCGTAGACGTCGAGTCCGTTCCAGTCCAGAAGAAGAGCATCTATTGCTAATGCCTCTGGATCCGATATCGGAGAGCAGTAAGGATCCAGCCTCTTGTTCTTTGACGTGGCAAAGAGGTCTATGTGTGGCCTGCCCCATAACTTCCACAGGCTTTGGCATACATCCAGATGAAGGGTCCACTCTGTGGGAAGGACCTGATCTTTCCTGCTGAGGAGATCTGCTCTTACATTCCTTTCTCCCTGCACGAACCTGGTGAGAAGCTTGATTCCTCTTTCTTCTGACCCACAGAAGAAGGTCTCTTGCTGTCTCGTACAGGGAGAAGGAATGCGTCCCCCCCTGTTCCTGATATATGCCAGAGCTGTAGTGTTGTCCGCGTTGACCTGCACTACCGATCTTCTGACTTTGGGCTCGAAAGCCTTCAGAGCCAACCACACAGCCATCAACTCCTTTCTGTTGATGTGCCAGGCTACCTGGTCCCCCACCCAGGTACCTGACACTTCGCTGGTTCCCAGAGTTGCACCCCACCCCGTGTCCGAGCGTCGGAGAACAACACCAGGTTGGGGGTCTGTGATTGAAGAGACAGTCCCTTCGCAAAGAGGTTGGGATCTGTCCACCATAAGAGATGTTTCTTGATGTCCTGGGATAACGACAGGGAGAACGTCAAATCCTGAGAACGACGACTCCAATTCCGATGAAGAAAGAATTGGAGCGGTCTCAGGTGCAACCTTCCTAGGGAAACGAATTGCTCCAGCGAGGAGAGCGTCCCCAGCAGACTCATCCACTCCCTCACTGTGCATACTTCTTTCCCTAAGAAGGTTGTTACTCTCTCGAATCCTTGGGCTATCCTTTCCTGCGAGGGAAAAGCCCGAAAACTCAGAGAGTTCATCTGTATCCCGAGATACACACACTCTTGCTCGGGAATTAGTGACGACTTCTTGAAATTTGACCGAGAAGTCCCAAAGCCTTCGTCAATTCTAAAGTTACTTGTAAGTCCTTCAAACAACGATCTTCTGAATTGGCCCTTATTAGCCAATCGTCGAGGTACATGGATATCCTCACCCCTTTCAAATGAAGCCATTGAGCCACATTCCTCAAAATCCCCGTGAACACTTGAGGGGTCCGTCGAGAGGCCGAAACACAGAGCCCTGAACTGAAAAATTTTCCCCCCATCATGAATCTGAGAAACTTCCTCGAGGAAGAAATGGATCGTACGTGGAAGTAAGCGTCCTGTAAATCCAAGGAAACCATCCAGTCCCCTGGACGAAGTGCTGCCAGCACTGATGAAGGCGTTTCCATCGTAAAACTTCTTCTTTTTCCTACGAAGAAGGTTCAGGGCGCTTACATCCAACACCGGTCTCCATCCCCCTGAGGACTTCGGAACTAGGAAAAGGCGGTTGTAGAAAAGCCCGATGAATGATGGTCCCTGTCACTAGTTCAATGCCCCGCCCCCTTCTCCAGCACTGATCTACTGCTAGATGGAGAGCTTGATTCATGATGGGGTCTCTGTACCTGGCCGTCAGTTCCCTTGGGACAAAATGGTCGTCAAGGGAGGTCTTTCGACGAAAGGGATGAGGTAACCTCTCCTCAAAATAGAAAGGGTCCAAGGATCCGCCCCTTTTTGGGCCCAGACTCCTGCAAACTCTAAGAGTCTGGCGCCCACCGTTGTTTGAAGGACTTGCAAGTTATTGGGGGCTTTAACAGACTTGGCGAAAGTCTTACCCCTTCTTGAAGGTCTACGACCTCTAAACGTAGAGGTTCTTGATGAAGACGCCCCTCGAAAGGGGTTCTCGAACACTTGCTTTTTTTTTTTCCTTCTTAGCCTTGGTAGGGAAGGAAGGGCGAGGTTTTCTTGCCGACTGTGCCAAAAGGTCCTGGGTGGCTTTGGCCGACAGTGATCTTGAAATGTCCTGCACTCGATGTTTCGGGAACAACTGAGCAGACAGAGGAGCAAACAGCAAAGAAGACCTCTGGGCATGGGAGACAGACTTCGTTAAGAAGGAACAATAAACCGACCTCTTCTTCACGATCCCGGCCCCATACAGGGAGGCGATTTCACTCGCTCCGTCTCTTACCGACTTGTCCATACAAGACAAAACACACATAAGATCTTCTGGCGAAATTGACTCTGGCACTTCAATTTTCTTGGCTAGGACTCCCAACGACCAATCAAGGAAGTTAAATACTTCTAGCACTCTAAACATGCCTTTGAGCATGTGTCCAATTCATTCATTGCCCAAGTCGTCTTAGCAGAGTTAAGGGCAGTTCTCCTTGTCGAATCTACCAGCGCCGAAAAATCCGAATCAGCCGAAGACGGTAGACCCAATCCTAAGGACTCTCCTGTTTCATACCAGAAACCAGCGCGTCCTGATAACTTCGAAGGAGGAAAGCGAACATCGTTTTCCCCGCTTCTTCTTTGGAAGCCATCCAGGAACCAAAACTCCTCAGTGCCTTCTTCATAGAAAGAGTTGCTTCATCCTCACACAAGAACAACTCTTCGCTGTCTTCGCCGTTGAAAAAAGTGAGTGAGGAGAAGGAGGAGCCGTAGGAGAAAGGGAATCCCCAAAAACTTGCAAAAGTAGCTCTGTAAGCTTCTTGTAAGAAGACACAGCAGCAGAAGTGTTCGGTTCCTCATCTGAACCTTCTAGGACGTCTTGTCGAGGCGAGCGCGGAAGATCCTTAGGTGACGAAGGGATCCTAGTAGGAGTTGAGCGAGAGGTTGGAGAACGCCCTCTCTTAGAAGAGTTCACATCCACTGGAGAATGAAGAGAAGATCTGGGATGCCTACGATGAGACTGTCCCCTCTTCGAGGTAGACGGAATCTCAGCCGAAGGAGAGGTAGGGCTCCTACTCCGAGAATCCTCGGAAATATCCACAGGGCGCTTACGAGGAGGCGAGCGCCTACTATACTCTTTGCGCCTATCCCGAGGCGAGCGGCTGCCAGGAGAAGAGCGCCTATCGAGAGCAGAGCGCTTGCGCGGCTCTCCATACCTGTCCAGTTGCGTACGATCAACGGAAGTTCGACTGGAAGGCGAAATGCGCCTACTAGGAGAAGGCTGCTTGCGAAACTCTTGACGTCTAACAAGAGGGTAACATTCAGGAGAAGGGCGCTTCAAAGCTAACGAGCGCCTACTTGGAGAAGGGCGCTTCCGAGATTCCTGTTGTCTACCAAGAGACAAACGGTCAGGAGAAGTGCGCCTAGAAGCGGGAGAGCGCCTACACGGAGAAGGGCGCTTGAAAGACTCTTGTTGTCTGCCCCGAGTAGAATAATCAGGAGTATGACGCCTTAAAAGAGACGAGCGCCTACTAGGAGATCGATGTGCAGTAGGCTCTTGGCGCCTACCTTGCGGGGAGCGGCTAACAGCAGGCCGTCTATCATGCACACGACTCCTACCAGACTCTTGATGCCTGTCAGGAGAGAAGTCACGATCCGACACTCGAGGAGAGTGACATCTGGACGAAGAACCCCTACTTGCATAAGGACGCCTTCTAGAATCTTGAGGCTGCTGAGGAGAAGTCTCACGCGAGGGAGTTGAAGAAATAGCGTGATGAGCAGGTGCAGTGCGCTTACCGGAAGCGGAAATCCAATCTGGAGAAAAAACTTCTTTCTCCATAGAGCGTCCTACCGATGTTTGGCGCCTTGAAGTCGAAAGAGAGCCAGGCGAGCGAGGGCGCTCACGGAGCGACCCCTACCTTCATTACGAAACCTCCCCATATGAAGGAGAACGCCTAAAAAGAGAGAACGATCCTCTGAAGAGCGGCGCCTAGATCTCTTGATCGAAAGAGAAACGTCCTTCTTCCTATGTGATCTAACTGCTAGAGAGTCTGCTAGCGCCGTGATCTGAGCTTGAAGTCGCGCGAGTACTCTCGTAGGCGAATCTTGTTGTTCTTCCTCGGAAGCAGGCGCCGAGCGCGGAGCGCGAGAAGAAGAACGCTCACAGGATTTCTTGGGTTTCTTCGCCTCCACCGACGATTCTTCCGGGAAAACCTCCGGACTAGAAGCCAAAGGACTGCAGGGAGCCTTCCAAGCCCTCTTCAACGGGACGACGCATCCGGGGAGGGGAGTTCCAACCTCTCTTCGGAGAGGGAGACGACGAAGAGGAGAAGCATTGGCGTAGTAGCTCCTTCTTGTAGCGATCCGAGGCAGCCTGGGAGCGTACTTCAGGATCTGCCGAGGGGACGCCTGACCGGTGGGGTTCTCCCTAGCCCTCTTGCGGCTTTCGACTTTCCTACTCCACTGGAACTGGGAGTCTGGAAGAGGTCTAGGCCTAGAGGCACTAAGGAGCCGGTCAGACGCACCCTCCACAACACTGGGGACACTGCACTGATCACTAACACTCTCCTTACCTTCCAACTGACGAATCTTCTGATCCATAGAACGAATCGTGGCTCTCAGAGCTGCCGCCTCCGAAGGCGAATCTTCGGCTTCGGTGCGGGGAGCAGGGGCCTGCAAACTTGGGAAGAAGGTTCTAATTCTACGTTAGCATTAGGATCCACATCCAACTCACTCATTCTAGATCTACTAGAACTTCTAGAGGAAGCCTTACGCACTCTATCACGTTCCAACTTCCTAATATAAGAAGAGAGAGCCTTATATTCTTCTTCATTCAATCCCTTACATTCACTACAAGGGTTAGCAAAAGAACATTCATTCCCCTGCATTTCATGCAAACCGTGTGAGGGTCTACCGAAGCTTTCGGCAACCTCACCTTACATCCTTCATTCCACGCAAACCCTAAACAAAATGATATTGTTATAATACAATAAAGTTTTCATACATACTTACCTGGCAGATATATAACATAGCTAAGACTCCGTCGTCCCCGACAGAAATTCAAATTTCGCGCCACTCGCTACAGGTAGGTCAGGTGATCTACCGGCCTGCCCTGGGTGGCAGGACTAGGAACCAATCCCGTTTTCTACTCATATATTTTCTCTTCCACCTGTCTCCTTGCGGGGAGGGCTGGGTGGGCCCTAATCGTATATATCTGCCAGGTAAGTATGTACAACTTTATTGTATTATAACAATATCATTTTCATACAATCAACTTCACCTGTCAGATATACATAGCTGATTGGCACCCTTCGGTGGAGGGTAAGAGACAGCTACTACTAGAATAGACAGGTAAACAACATCTGTTTGTAGGTATAAATTAAAAACCTTGGTTCCTACCTGATAGGTGGTAGACTCCGTGGGTGTTTTCCCCGTAGTCTGCATCACCTCAAGAAACTTAGCGAGATATGTGATCTATGGCCAAGAATTCTTGTGGGTCTGCCGAAGGGGTCTTATCCACTTACTCGGCAGAGCCTGAAAGGACTTTGTCAATGGGTGCTGATCCACTTACATGACAACACACCTTATTAAGGAGCAAACAATCAATCCCGACCACCTGATCCTAACCACCATGTTAGTATTAAAAATTGCTCAGAGTTATCCCCAACTCTTCGCAACAACCGTAACTCACACCACAATGCACAAGTACACAATAATTTAAAAAAAATTTTCTATTACAAGATATCACAAGAGTTCCTTACTGAACTGAAGTGACTGGACGCTTGTGCGACAACTGCACTTGTTCAGAAGAAAGTCTAGAACATATCTATATTTAAGGTTTTCTATTACAAGTTATCACAAGAGTTCCTTACTGAACTGAAGTGACTGGAACGCTTGTGCGACAACTGCACTTGTTTCAGAAAGAAGTCTAGAACATATCTATCTTTAGGATTTGTTGTAAGCTCCTGTAAACCCAGGATTGTGCCCGCAGACACAAAAGGACCTAATGAAAAACATTTTTCATAGGTCCACACCGGCATGTCCTTCAAATAGTGCCGCAAACACAGAATTACATCTCCAATATGTCGCTTCTCCAAGATATTCTTCAGCGACATATTTCTCTGAAAAGAGAGAGACGTTGCCACTGGCTCTCACTTCATGAGCTCTTACTCTTAGGAGTTTTAAGGAATCGTCCGTGCAAGCCTTATGAGCGTCCATAATTACGTTCCTGACAAAAAAGGCTAATGCATTCTTAGACATAGGTCTTGATGGATCCTTCACTGAGCACCACAGGCCTTGTCTAGAACTCCCAACTGTTCCTTTTTCTTTAAGTAAAACTTTAATGCCTTACTGGGCAAAGAGACCTCTCCGGTTCCCTGCCGACGAGACCCGATAATCCTTTTACTTCGAAGTTCTCGGCCAGGGTTCGAAGGATTTTCATTCTTTGCTAAGAATAATTCCTTGAAAGAAACAGATGGCTGAATCTATATTGAACCCGACTTTGCACTAAGGGCGTGCAGTTCGCTAACCCTTTTTGCCGTTGCCAGTGACAAAAGGAATAAACATTTTCTCGTTATCACGAAACGAGGCCAAATGTAGGGGTTCAAATCTCTCTGAAGTCAAGAACTTCAGTACTACGTCTAGATTCCAGTTAGGGGGAGAAGTCATTCTATACTTCTTGGTCTCAAATGACCTGATCAGATCATGCAGGTCCTTATTGTTTCCCAAAATCTAGGCCTCTATTCCTAAAGACGGCCGATAGCATACTCCTATAGCCCTTTATCGTGGCTACGGAGAGCTGCGACTCTCCCTCAGAAATAACAGAAAATCAGCTATTTCTGATACAGAGGTACTGGAGGAGGACAACTTCTTTGACTTACACCACCTTCTAAAAACTTCCACTTGGATTGATAAACCCGGATAGTGGAAGTTCTCCGGGCTCTAGCGATCGAGCTTGCTGCTTTACTAGAAAAGCCTCTCGCTCTGACAAGTCTTTCGATAGTCGAAAGGCAGTCAGAGCGAGAGCGGGGAGGAGGTTTTTGATGAAACCTCTCGAAGTGTGGTTGTCTGAGAAGATCCCTCGTGGAAGGGATCTGGGGAAGTCTACCTATCCACTCCAGTACCTCTGGAAACCATTCTTGAGCGGGTGGCCAAAAGGGGGATATCAGGGTCATTCTTGTCCCCTTTGAAGTCACAAACTTCCTGAGTACTTGCCCCAGAATGATTGAATGGGGGAAATGCGGTAAACGTCTACCTGAGACCAATCTAGTAGGAAGGCGTCTACTGCTAGAGCTCTGGGATCTTCTACCACTGAACAGAAGACTTCCAGTCTCCTCGAGAGGAACGTGGCGAAAGAGGTCGACATGAGGAGTTCCCCAAAGAGACCAGAGCTTGAGGCAAACTTCTGAGTGGAGGGTCCACTCGGTATGAAGGACCTGGTTCCTCCTGCTCAGCCTGTCCGCTCGTACGTTCCTTACTCCCTGAACGAACCTCGTCAAGAGAGAGATGTTCCTCTGGGGATGTCCACAACAGAAGTTCTCTCGTGATTCGTAAAGGCATACGAGTGAGTACCTCCTTGCTTCCGAATGTAGCTATGAGCGGTTGTATTGTCCGCATTCACTTGAACTATTTTGTTGCAAACTAACGGTTCGAAGCTCTTTAGAGCTAGGTGTACAGCTAGCAGTTCTTTGCAGTTTATGTGCCAGGACACTTGAAGAGCATTCCAAGTGCCTGACACTTCTCTCTTTCCCAAAGTTGCTCCCCAACCTTTTTCCGACGCGTCGGAAAACAATACAAGGTTTGGGCTCTGTATTTCCAGGGAAGTACCTTTGTTTTCCCTCAGTGGGAGTAACCACCATTCTAGATGTCGTTTTATCAGATCTGGAATGGGGAAAAAAGTCCGAGAGTAGTCCTGTCTTCATGTTCCACGAACTTCTGAGGAAGAACTGAAGAGGATGGAGATGAAGTCTTCCTAGGTGAAAGAAACTGTTCGAGCGAGGAATGGGTCCCTAAAAGGCTCAAACCATTCCCTCGCCGAAGTCCGTCCTTCCGTTAGGAAGAGAGAGACTTTTTCTAAACCACCTCGCTAGTCTCTCTTGAGAAGGAAATACTCGAAACCCCGAGAATCCATCCGAATCCCCAGATAGACCAAGTTCTGGCTGGGGATCAGTTGGGACTTCTCGAGGTCACGAGTTAATCCTAAAGTCTTATAAGGTTTAGTGTCACATTCAGGTCCTCCAAAACACTGTTTTTTCCTCTGACTTTGCTCTGATAAGCAGTCGTCTAAGAAAAATTAAAGAGATATACTGATTCTTTCAGATGAAGCCATCTCGCCACATTTTTCAAAAAAGGTTCGTGAAAACTGAGGCGCCGTCGACAGGCCGAAGACAACAAGGCTCTGAATTGGAAGATCCTTCCCCCCGTCATGAAACGGAGGTACTTCTTCGACGAAGGATGGATCGGGACGTGAAAATATGCGTCCTGGAGATCCAGAGACACCATCCAATCCCCTTGGCGAAGAGCCGCCAGGACTGAAGCAGAGGTTTCCATGGAAGAACTTCTGTTTTTGAACAAACTTGTTCAGAGCGCTGACATCCAGAACTGGTCTCCATCCCCCCGATGCTTTCGCAACCAAGAAAAGACGATTGTAAAACCCCGGGAGCTTTGATCAGCACAAGTTCTATACTCTCTGTCCCACCCATCTGATCCACCATTTGTTGAAGAGTATCTTTCAACACAGGGTCCTTGTAATTGGCGGACAATTCCCTCGGAGTTGACGTCAGGGGAGGATTGTCCAGGAAAGGAATGAGATATCCCTTCTGAAGAACCGACATCGACCAAGGATCTGTGCGATGCGAGTCCAGGCTTCCGCAAATCCCCGGAGCCTGGCACCTACTGGTGTTTTGGAGGAGCGCCACTTCACTTTCCCCTTTTAAAGGGGCGGAACGAGGCTCGACCTACTTCTTCTCGGTCGTTTTCCTTTTTTTTAGCGGTAACTCTAGTTGGAGGGCCGCCTCGAAAGGGCCGAACAGGAGTAGACGCCACTTTCTTTTCACCCACCATTACTGGTCTCTTCTTCCTGGACGATTGCAGGAGAAGATCTTGAGTCGCTTTCTCCGTCAGCGATCGGGAAAATATCCTTCACCAACTGTGATGGGAACAGAAAATCAGACCTAGGGCGAATAACAAAGCTGCTCTTTGTGAGTGTGATACTGCTTTCGTCAAGAAAGCGCTAAACACAGATCTCTTCTTCAAGAGACCTGCTCCAAACAAGGAAGAAAACTTCCCTGAGCCGTCTTGCACCGCCTTGTCAATACATGACAGAATTGCTAGGAGAACATCGGTTCTAGCCCTTCAGGGGCATGAGCCTTCTTGGACATCACCCCAAGGGACCAATCTAGGAAGTTAAAGACTTCTAGAATGTGAAAAAGTCCCTTGAGGAGATGATCCAACTCTGAAAGGCCCCAAGTAATCTTAGCCGTGTGAAGGCTATGTCTCCTGGATGCGTTCTACCAGACTGGAAAAGTCAGCTTCACTGAAGCAGGGAGAGTGAGACCCATATTCTCCCCAGTCTGGTACCAAATCCCTCTCTTTTGCCGGTCAGTCTAGGGGGAGGCATGCAAAAGACTGTCCTTACAAGCTCCTTCTTAGTAAGCATCCAGTTATCAAGCGATTGCAGAGCTCTCTTCATAGAAATCGTCGGTCCTCATCTTCACGAAAGCCGACGATTTCGGAGTCTTCGAGCATGAAAACAGAGAACGAGGCGAAGGAGGAGCGGCAGGGATCAATGCGTCTCCGTATTCCTGGAGAAGGAGAGCTGTCAAGACTTTGTAGTTCGACAGTCCTTCCTTACTGTGAGACTCGTCCTCTGATTCCTCTTCCATAATCGGATCAGCAGGCGAGACCACTTCTCGTTCCTGGTCTTCTTGTCCAACCATTCTCTCTACTGGGGACAAACTCCTAATAGGAGAGGGGCTAAGAGAGTGTAAAGAGCTCCTATGTTCGACTGGCTCTTGGTACTGGCTGGCGCCTCGCGCTGGCTGGCGCCTCGCGCTTGTCTGGCCGCCTCGCGCTTGGCTGGCGTCTCGCGACCTGGCTGATTCCTCGCGCTTGGCTGGCGCCTCGCGCCTGGCAAGATCCTCGCGCTTGGTTAGCGTCTCGCGCCTGACTGACTCTTCGCGCTTGGCTGGCGCCTCGCGCCTGACTGGTGTCTCGCGCCTCTGAACCGTCTCGCGCCTGACTGACACCTCGTGCCTTGTTGAAGACTCGCGTCTTCCTGAAGTCCCCTCCTTGCGTGACAGATGTTCTTCTTGAGCCTCACGCTTGGATGAATGCTCACGCCTGTTTGTAACTCCGCGCTCGGCTGAAGCTACTGATCTGGCAAACGTATCCCATCTGGGAGAATCCTCTCGTCTGCAATGCGTTTCTCGCTTGTCTGACTTTCTCTTAGAGGACGCTTCTCGTCTGTAGGACGCCTCGCGCTTAGCTGTTGCTACGCGCTTGTCTGGCGGATCCATATCTTCCCACGAGTCTCTATCTGAGATCTCAAAAGACTCACGTTTCGCAGGAGCCTCACTCCTGGTGGGAGAAGGAAGACGAGTCTTCTTGACCGGCAGTCTGACGTCTTTCTTACGAGGAGGATCCTTCGAAAGGACTCCTACTAGGGCGGAAAGCTGTTCCTGTACCGCCAAAATGATCCTTTTGGACGCTTCTCCTGCGTCTTCTTGAACGGGAGAGGAAGACCTCGAAAGCGTGTTGCCCCCATCATGGAACGGCGAAACCCTCTTCGCCTTCTTGATAGAAGGAGGTTCTTCTTCCGAAAAGCGTTACCGGGCTTGAATCCAAACCAGGATCTCTCCAGTGCCTTTTCAGGGGCCTGGACAAGTCCGAATCCTTCCACCCTCGTTTAGGAGAGGGAGAAGCGGACGAAGAGAAGCACTCTCTGAGGACGCTTTTTCGATAGCGGTCCTGAGCAGGCTGTCTATGCACAGCACCTGCTGAAGGGACGCCTGACCGGGGGGAATTCTCCACAACCTCCGTAGGCTTTCGACTTTCCTTAATCCTCTGGGCTTGGGAGCTTGGGAAAGAGGTCTAGGCCTGGGTGAGCGTCGCAGAGAGGGAACGGTCAGACGCCCCCTCCACAACACTGGGGACACTCACTTCACTAAAGTCACTTTCACCATCCTTACCTTTTATGGTAGCCCTTTCGGCTTTCATCCTGAGAATCGTAGCCTTCAGTTCAGCAATTTCGAAGCTGAATCTGAATGTACAGTCAGTGAGGGTCCTGATAGAGAATCATAATTAAGAGAAGAGTTAGAATTGTCTAAAGGCTCAATAGGCCTTGTACAAACTACCCGCCATCTTAGATGCCGCCCTTCTGACTCTATCCCTTTCTAACTTCTTCAAGTAAGAAGTTTAGAGTCTTCCATTCCTCAACATTCAACCTTTCACATCATGACAGGTGTAGAAATAGAACAATCAAAACCCTACATTTGCGACATACAGTGTGAGGATCAAACCGAAGCTTTCGGTATCCTCACCTTGCAGCCTACATTCACACACATTCTCACACAAACACTTGAATCAGACATTCTGAAGAAAAATCAAAAAGCAAGTCCAAATCCAGTCCACAGTAGCGAATGCCAAACAACGATCCAGGTACTTCACCAAAAGTCCACAAAAAGATGATCAATTGCTTAGAAAAGCGAATTCCAGTCAAGAGGTGGCAGCAAACGATGTTGATACCACCGCGACAGGAAAATACATATGAGTAGAAAACGGGATTGGTTTCCTAGTCCTGCCACCCAGGGCAGGCCGGTAGATCACTGACCTACCTGTAGCGAGTGGCGCGAAATTTGAATTTCTGTCGGGGACGACGGAGTCTTAGCTATGTATATATCTGACAGGTAAGTTGATTGTATGAAAACCGAAGTTTTAACTACCGAAATCTAGGTCAGACATCGTTAAAGAAAATCAAACTCAAAATCAAACCGGTCCACAATCAGCGTATGCCAAGCCAAACAAAGCGAATACGTCACCAAAAGAAGTCCAAATTAACTCCAGGCAAGCGAGAATCGAAAAACTATCGAGAGGAACCGACAACAGTTGTTATCGTTCCCGCGACAGAGAAAAATCTGACAAGCTTACGGGAGTGGTTCGTACATCCGCCACCCAGCGGCGGGTAAGGTAGACCACCTGACCTACCTTGCGCGTGTGGTGCCGCGAGATTTGAAATTCTGTCGGGAACGTCGGAGACTATAGCTAAGTATATATCTGTCAGGGAAGTTCATGTACAAAAACACCAATATCTAACAAAGAGTAAAATATTGCCCTTACCGTGGATCACAAAAAACGACACTGTCACCTACACTAGATAAAAAACCACCACCCTAACCACTAAAATAAGAACTGGAGGCACAACACTAACACTTGCCATAACATCAACAAAAGCCTTAAAAGATAAACCTAAGTCCAAGACAGAATTAGCTAAAAACTCGAACTTCTTGTCAAACCTAAGTTTGTACCTTGTAATGGTGTTACGATTGGAAGCATGGGAACCTGGTAAAGCAGTCTGTGGAAAAACAGGTGGCACAGGAGGGGAAGAAATAGCAATATCCTCTACCTCTGTAGGCAAAGGAATAGCCTCAAGACTAGATCTACTCTCAGCTATAAGAGCCGCCTTCCTTTTCCTATCCTTATCCAACTTCTCAGCATGAGACTTGAAAACTTTCCATTGTTGTTCATCCCACCCTTGACAATCTAAGCACGTAAGATCTTTGGAACACTCTTGCCCTCTACACTTAATACTATCACATGATATGAGTATCATAAACAAAATACTATTACATAGTATGAGTATCATAAACAAGTTCAAATAATCTAGTTCTACATCCTTTGGTGCAGTACCGAAGAAGAGCCAGAATCCGACATAATCAATAGAAAAGTGGTAAAAGCTAACCTTAGCTAACACACTTCACCAAAATACTGGAGAATAATCCAAAAGATGAACCCAGCAGAAAACGAATTGGAGTTCTCTGGTATTTTGTGCCTAGCTATCCTGAAAGTAGGTGGGTCCTATTCACCTACACAAGCGATGGTGGCGCCACAGTGAAAATGAAATTTTCATTATTAAAATGAAGTTTTATTGTATACTTACCGAACAATTACAGAGCCGTGATTTCCACGAGCGGCAGGATACTAAATTCAAATTTAGCGCGTCGGCGTCGCCAACACTGGTGGTGATGACGTCATCTCCCTCCACTCGCGGGAGAACCAGGTACAACTGCCCAGGTGAATCCAATTCTTTCTGCCAGTCCGTCCACCTAAGGGAAGGAGGGTGGGTATAATCATAATTGTTCGGTAAGTATACAATAAAACTTCATTTTAATAATGAAAATTTCATTTTTATTGTATGTCTTACCGAACAATTATGAGCTTGATTACACATTTATGGAAGGTGGGATTCAGTGGCCACTAGTATTTTTAAACGGTGGTTACATTTATTGCAATACCAGTAAACACTCAAGGTGGTTCTGTTGTACCTTACACCTTGTAAGAGAGCTACAGCAGACTGTTACTGCCTCTGGTCGGTGCTCTTCTTACTATTGTAGAGGAATTGGAATTTGACCAAAGTTAGCCTCTACAGGAGTGGAATCCTTCCGTAGTTCAAGCGAGTCAAGGCTGACTGACGGAGGATAGTAACAACAAAGATTGCCCTTGCCCTGGGCTAAGACCAGAAATTCAATCATACAAAACATTTGTCACCAACACCAGATTTAAAAACATATATACCCAACCATTGTGAAAAAATCTGACCTAACAAGACTGGTGAGTATCCCAGGGTACTCAGTACCCCCAGCTTCCCTTGAACTCGACAACCTATTCAAGGTGAAAAGTTAGCATAGAGGTGACGACCCCTGTGCCGTTTCTCCCAACACCATGCCAGAAACCGCCACCGGACCTAACGTTTTACAATTCTCGAAAACCGTTTTCTATCTCTTTGCGATAATGACTCGCAAAAACCGAATTCGATCTCCAGAACGGTGCTCGAAGAATCGAAGGCTAAAGATAAATTCTTTCTGAACTGCTAAAGAAGTTGCCACTGCTCTAACCTCGTGAGCTTTAACTCTCAGAACGAAAAGATTGTCGTTCTCTGACTGCGAGTGAGCTTCCCTGATAAGCTCTCTAATAAAGAACGATATAGCATTCTTAGAAAGAGGACGAGAGGGATTTTGAACCGAGGTCCAGAGCTTAGAAGATTGTCCTCTGATACCCTTAGTGGCAAAACAGATACTGCTTAATAGCCCTGACTGGACATAAGAGCCTTTCTTCCTCCTCATGTCCAACCAATCAGATAAGTTCCTTACCACAAAACTCCTCAGCCAAGGATTAGAAGGATTCTCATTTTTGGCTAGAAAGGTCAAAGATACCGAAAATACAGCATTGCCTTGATAGAAACCGACTCTTTTGTCTATAGCGTGCAATTCGCTGACACGCTTAGTAGAAGCTAGTGCAATAAGAAAGAGTTGACTTCTTAGTCAAGTTCCTGAGTGAAGCCGACTTCAAAGGCTCAAACGGTGGCCCCTTGAGGAACTTAAGCACCACATCTAAGTTCCAAGCCACTGTATCTTGCGGGAGCTTAGTGGTTTCGAAACAAAAGACCTAATGAGGTCCGACAGATCTGAATTGGAGGAAATATCCAAACCTCGATGTCGAAAAACCGAAAGAGAGCATGGCTCTATATCCCTCTGATCGTCGAAGGAGCCAGTTTCTTAGAGTTCCTAAGAAATAGAAGAAAATCTGCTATTTCTGTTAAAGAGGTCGCAGAAGTAGAGACTTTAGCACTTCTACACCACTCTCTGAAGATTCTCCACTTCCCTTGATAGAGTTTGTTAGAAGACTCTCCTACAACGAGCGATAGCTTCTGCAGCTCTTCTTGAAAATCCTTTCGCTCTGACAAGATTCCGGACAGTCTGAACCCTGTCAGAGCTAGAGCGGACAAGTTTTGGTGGAACCTCTTGAAGTGAGGTTGTTTGAGAAGCCACTTCTCTGGAGGAAGAAGTCTGGGGAAGTCTACTAACAACTGGAGAAGGTCGGGAACCACTCTTTCCCTGGGCCAAAAGGGAGCGATTAACGTTAGCGTTACATTGCTGTGCGACATGAACTTGTTCAGCACCTCTCTTATTAGACCGAACGGAGGGAATGCATAAGCTTCCAGACCCGACCACTCCAACAGCATTGCGTCCACGACCAAGCTAGAGGATCTGGGACTGGAGAACAAAAGAGAGGAAGACGGTTGTTCATCGATGTCGCGAACAGGTCTATTGACGGTCGTCCCCAAAGGCGCCAAAGTTTCTGACAAATATGTTGTCCAAAGTCCACTCCAGAGGTAACACTTGCTGTTGACGACTTAACTCGTCCGCCAGGACGTTCATCTTTCCCGGAACAAATCTGGGACTAGCTGAACCTTCGCTCGTTTGACCACAGGAGGAGATCCTTGGCTACTTTCGTACAGAGAGAAAGACTGAGTCCCCCCTGTTTCCGCACGTACGAGAGAGCCGTGGAGTTTGTCGGAATGCACTGCCACTACTCGGCCTTCTACTAAGCTCCGAAACTGTCTGAGCCCTAAGAAAATTGCTAACAGTTCCTTTACATTTATGTGGAACTTCTTCTCCTTCTCCGACAAGCTCCTGAAGTCCGTTGATTTCCCAGTAGGGCTCCCCAACCTGTGTCCGATGCGTCGGAAAAGAACTGTAGGTTCGGGAGGATGGGTCGTAGATCTAACCCATTCTTCCAACCTTGCTCGAGAGAGCCACCACCTTAGGTCCTCTTTTATTTGATCTGTGACAGGAAAGGTAATCGAGTCTGGTTGTGTCTTCCTGCACCAAGAGGCTCTCAGGAAAACAAACTGCAGAGGTCTCATGTGCAGTCTTCCCAACGTCACAAATTTCTCCACTGACGTTCAATTTGCCCAGGAGCCTCATCCACTGATTGCAGAACTTACCTTTTTGTCCAAGAACTCCTGAACTGTCTCAGACAGCCTTGAACCCTCTTCGGGGACAGAAAAGCCCGAAAAACTTGAGCATTCAGAATCATCCCCAAATAAAGGATGCTCTGAGATGGAACCAACTGGGACTTCTGTTTGTTGACCAGAATTCCTAACTTTCTGGCAAGATCCAGAGTTGTTCCAAGGGTCCTTCATGCACCGACTCTCTGATTCCGACCGGAGAAGCCAATCGTCCAGATAGAGGGAGATTCTTACTCCTAATAGTGTAGCCAGCTTCCTATCGGGGATAGAACCCTGGTGAAAACTTGAGGAGCGGTCGCTAGTCCGAAGCAAAAGCGCCCGAAACTGAAACACCTTGCCTTCGAACATGAACCTCAGGTACTTCCGAGATTCGCGATGTATCGGAATGTGAAAATAAGCGTCTTGCATGTCCAGAGAGACCATCCAATCCCCCTGTCTGATGGACTCCAGAAACCGACGAGGGTGGTCTCCATATGAAATTTTGTTTTCTGGACATGCAAGTCAGGGCGCTCACATCCAAAACCGGCCTCCAGCCCCCTGATGACTTGGGAACTACAAAAAGGCGATTGTAAAAGCCTGGAGGAAAATCCCCTTCTATCTGTTTCTATCGCTTCTTTGAGAACAAGCGCTTCCACTTCTGCGGCTAGCGCCAGAAATTTGTCTGAGCCCGGAGAGTATGCCTGAATGGAATTGGCACAGCGTGAGAGCGAGGGGAGGTGAAACGAGAGGAATACGATAGCCGAACTTGAGTACTTGCACTACCCAGGCTTCTGCTCCTCTGTTTTCGCCATTCCTCCCCAAAACAGAGCACGCCTGGCTCCCACAATGGTGCATGAAGAACCGAGCTTTCATTTGGAAGGTTTGTTAACCTTGGCCGAGGCCTTAGACTGAGTCGCAAATTTCGATTTCGGCCGAAAGAAGCGCTTGGGTTTTTCCTTTTCTTCCCTCGAAAAGGCGCTTGGGCCAGAGGAGAAACCGAAGGAACAGTCTCCACAGGAGCTTTAGGTCTCTTAGTAGACTGTGCCAGTAAATCCGAAGTAGATTTCTTATCTAGCGCAGACGAAATTGACAACACTACATCGTCTGGAAAGAGGTTATCTTTCACAAAAGGAGCAAACAAGAGAGCAGACTTCTGTTGGGACGTAACCCTTTTAGAAGCAAAAGGAGCACCAAAGTTGCCTTTTTTCTTAAGGGTACCAAAGGCGATGAGCGAAGCTAACTCATCCCATCCATCCCTAATGGATTTGTCCGCACAGGACAGAACACCAATCCAATCCTCCGCTAACTCCTGGGAAAGAGAAGGACAGTCTTCGATCTTGGCCGCTAAAGCGCCAATAGTCCAATCAAGGAAGCTAAAGACTTCCAAAAGTTTTTAAATTGATTCTTTACAACGTGGTCCCAGCTCAGGCGCTGTAAAGAAAAACTTTCGCTGCGTCGAAAGCAGATCTTCTAGAGGAGTTCGATTAAACTGGAGAAGTCTCCCTGGGAGGAGGCAGAAACTCCCAGAGAAGGAGCTTCCCCAGTTAACTAAAACCTATACCTCTTACGAAGCAACTTAGAGGGAGGGCGGTAAGCAAAAGAGCCTTCCCTAAGTCTCTTTTCATAGACATCCATTTCTCCGTCTCTTTCAACGAATGTCTAAACCGCTTTAGATAGAACAAGTTTTGGGAGGAGAGGGTCTGAAGTTTCCTCCTCATCAAAAAAGTCGAAGTTGGGGAGCGCGGAGCCGCTTTCTCAAAATAATCTGGATAAGATACCAGAAGAAATCTAAGGAGACGTGAATAACACGAGGTGATGTGAATCCTCCTCCTCTACGTATTCTTCAGTCTCGAATAACACGAGAGGTATTGTGAATCCTCCTCCTCTACTTCTTCTTCATTCTCCGATACCGCCGAAGAAGTAGACGGAACTACAACGGATCTGAAGGTTTCGAACCACCCTTGGACTCATTCATCCAGTTGGTTAACATCTCTAACTGCTTGCGCAAAGGCGCCAGAGACGAATCAAAAACAGTTAACGTAGGCTTGGAAGAGCCTAAATGTTCAGCAGGAGGCGGAAAAAACTACTTGCGCCTCGCTCGGAGCCGCCGAAATTCGAGGCGAAACAGGCGCATCAGGCGTAACAGACGAAAAAGCGCCTAAAGAAACACCCTTAGAACTGCTAGCTACAGCGCTAAAACCACAATCTCTACTAGTAGATGGTGCCGAAAAAGGCACAGATTGAGGCGACGAACGAGCCGCTAACGGCCGCGGCGCAACCCTATCTCTCAGGCTCCTTCTACCGCTTGACTGGAGGAGGCGAAGAATCGGCGCCTGAACGCCTCTTTAAGGGGACGCGAAAACGGGCGAATCTCGCCAAGAGCGCCGGCGCGCCCGTACCGGAGAACGAATCGCTTGAATCATTCGAAAGGCGTTCTGACCGCAACACCTTTCCAACGCTTAACCGAGCCCTGTTGAGGCGCAACAGGCTCAACAAGAGAGGGCCTGTCGGTGGGCAAATCCGATCGACTCCCTTGGACTTCCGGTATGTCTTCTCCCCGGTGCGGGGGAGCTGGACAGTGACCTTTGTCTAGGAGACGTGTCAGGACAGACAGACGCACCCTCAACTACACTCTTACCTGAGGTCGCTTTCTCCAAAAACGTTCTTAACTGAATTACCAAGTTGCAAAAACCGTATTCGCTAGTACCGAAAACTTTTGATCTAACCTCGATTCAGACTGGCAATGTGTCGGAAGAAACTACACGGGAAGCCAGAGAAGTGGGATTAGTAGGAGGAATAGGAGGTGTAGTTAAAGGAGACATAACAATTGAGGAGAAACAGAAGGAACAGATGCATCGCAAGACGAAGCAGAGCTAAGTCTACTTTCCCTAAGCGCTGCTTTTCTAATTCTGTCTTTAGCTAATTTCTCCGAGTATGAACTAAAAAACTTCCATTGAGAATCAGTCCAATCACTACACTCGTTACCATGTTCGATCTGCTGAACAAACCTGTCCCTACACTTAACACATTTAGTGTGAGAATCATATTCTAACTTGGATAATCTAGTTTTACATCCTGAGATGCAAAACCTAACTCCCGACGGACTAGAATCCGACATGGCAACGCCTAAATAAAAAGCAAAATAACAACAACGCCAAAAAAGAGTACTTACACCAATTCCGAAGATCAATTCCACCAGAAAAAAAAAGCGAAGCAAAAGTCATCCAACCGCACGACCACCGATGTTCACCGACGCGGAGGAAAAGAATTGGATTCACCTGGGCAGTTGTACCTGGTTCTCCCCGCGTGGAGGGAGATGACGTCATCACCACCAGTGTTGGCGACGCGACGCGCTAAATTTGAATTTAGTATCCTGCCGCTCGTGGAAATCACGGCTCTATAATTGTTCGTAAGACACTACAATAAATTTGAATTTTGGACTGCCGAGGTAGAAAGCTTTCAGCTATACAATTTCTTGGTAAGTCACTCATGTTAAATATAGAAGTTCCTCAAATTTAGAGATGGAGATGGCTTCACACCACCACTGGAAGAATACTATGTGAGTGTTGGCTGGGCTCCTGTGAACACTAAAACAGCTGGAAGATCCTGAATTACTTGGATAAGAACAATGCAATTGGAAGGTGAAGATGAGTTGAGATTTGTAAAAGTAAAAGAACAGGACGAACATGAGTACAGTAATACCTTGAACTTATGCGAGGTTAGGTTCCTGACCCCCTCGCGCAAGGGGTAGTTTAGTGTAAGTTTGGCATGGTCTCTGAAATTGCTAATAAATGCTTCCTTCTAGAGATTGAACACTAAAGATGACCTTAATCAAGCTCCCTACGCATTAGGCTAACTTTTAAATAAAATTAAAGTTACTATAATTTGATTTAAGTTAGTTTAATACATTACCCTTAAACAAGAAATAGCTGGTTGGCATAAAAAGTTACAGTAACTACTATGTACATACGTATCCATTTCCGTATGTATAATGTTACCCCTAATTCATGGGATGCCATTTTCTTTTTCTGTCAGAGTAAAAGTTTTCTTTGCATCACAAGGTAAACTTCATATGTCAGTCATAACAAAGTCACACAATAAAATAAAATAAAGAAGACATGTATGTATATAAGTAATGTTTGCAGAGGGTGAAGGTAAAATTAAATATAAATTTTAAAAAATGAATTAGTGTGAGAGCTAACTACCAACGAGAGAGAGAGAGAGAGAGAGAGAGAGAATCATGTAGGTAAAACTCTGGAGGGGTATCATCTTTAAAAAGTGTGAATGGGATCACACCTTCTGAAAGTGCATTAACTGTTACGTGCTGTGATTACGTAACATAGTACATACAGATTGTAACCAGGGTTGCCGTTTTGAGGAATTTCGTCTATTAGTGTGGCTTTCTGGTGATATCTGGCAACCCTCCGTGGCTTTCCCGACTACAGGCCACGGCACTGAAGAAAAAAATTCTTCATTTTGCCTTTTTGTTTTATTATGAAAATAAAGATATAAAACATATCCTGCTTATTTATACAAATGAATTTCATTGAAATCATTTATTTTTCTTCGTCAAAAATACTTTATATTAAGCTAGTGACGTGTAATTTTCTAACATCACGGAAAATAATTCTACATCGAAAAATACGCATTCTAATCATTAAATCATAAATAAAGTAAAAAAAAATCAGATGAACTGCCTATGGTAACACTGCTGAAAGCCAATGTTGTGAAGAAAAAACGGCATCACTGATTATACCAGCACTTTTCTCC
The DNA here is from genome assembly GCF_015104395.2 of Macrobrachium nipponense. Classification (NCBI taxonomy): domain Eukaryota; kingdom Metazoa; phylum Arthropoda; class Malacostraca; order Decapoda; family Palaemonidae; genus Macrobrachium; species Macrobrachium nipponense. Next base: position 12,173,853 of record NC_061087.1, read on the forward strand.
GAGGTTAAGAAAGTAATTTTCACAGAACGACAACTCTGATGTTTTAATAGTTGATCATGGAGTTCTAATATAGTGACTAACACTTGAATTACTACCTACTGCCTTTGTATTATCTTCAAAAATATAAATAGCATAAACATAATCTCCGTACTGATTTTATACTTAAAAGAATGAAAACTTATACTAATTGTATTATATTAGTGCGTACTTCAGAAATTAAACAAAGTTTCCGAAGGGATATCATCTTTGAAAAGTGCAGTAACTTTGTGAGTGGGTATCACATCTTATAAAAGTACATTATGCACTAACTGCATATTTATGTAAGTACAAAAATAAAAATAATAATTTTTAATAAATATTTTTTACAGAAAAGCTTTAAAATTTAAACATTTGCATAATAAATTAAACATAAGCACTTTTGCAGGGTTTTGAAGTGCTTCTGGAGGGTTCACAAATGTTTGCGCTATTGTGAAGAACTCGTGTATCATAATTAGTTAAGTTCCGATAAAAAGTTCACGCTATTGTGAATTCACGTAAATCGGATCACGTAAGTTCGAGGTATTACTGTAGAGGGATTTAAGAAACCTTTGCATCTTATGGCACAGGAGGCAGTGATGATAGATAAAAAAAAAGGAAACCTGAATTCACCTTTTATACATTGAAGTTGATATGTACATAGGAGATATAACTTCCAAAGACCATCCAATATAGTCACCGTTTTCTTGAATCTTATCAAAGATTTTTTCTCTTTGTTCTTCTGTTAGTGTTTTTGAATCTGCAACACCCTCTGATTTGAGATCTTCATGCTTAGTAACAGGACAGTAACATATACCATATACCATAGGACCTGAAATGCATATTAACATGAAAACAAGGAATGGATTTAAGTTACTGTTTAGGGTTTGAAGCAAAATGCTAATTCAGTATAAAATATTCCACTTCTGAATACATCTAAGGGTACTGTGACCTCAAGCTTAAGAAACATCCTCTAAAAAAAATTATTGTAAACATAATTATTTGCTGGTCCCATCAAATCAGACCCCACCTTTTATTCAACCTTATGTGGTGGAGGATAGTGGTAACAACAAATCATCTTTTCTTACAATGTTCTTACCTCTCATTTTCATCTGCAGTGGATGATGATATAACACTAAATTTTTTCCCTGTAGCATTAGATAATCCTACGAACCAAGATGAGCAGGTAAGTGACTTGGTAACAGGCTACCTGCGACAGTTCCTAGAACAAGGGCTTGTGAACAAAAATGCATCTTTAGTCATCTCTTAGCAAAGCTGAAGTACTGTAACACTTTTGAGCTTGATCAACAGGAAGCCCTGGATATTTAATGAGCCCTGCTAAAGGTTATCCTAATCCAGAACGTTCCTCAATCATTTAGGCTAACAGGTAGCCATAGTTAACAACTAGGTAGTTACGTATGTAAATTTTCCCTCATCATCATCATTTACATAAAAATGAAGAAATGTCAACTTGAACTATGACAAAGTACACACCTGCATCAGCCTAGCACTTTTAGTAGTTAAGCCATCCACTGGGTTAGGAACATGGTGTTTCCTTTTCTTAGTACCCTAACCTTTACGTTGATTAGAAAGTTATGATTTGCATTGAGTTAAAAGATATTTAAGATAAATAAGTTCAACTAAAATATTTATGTCAAGAATAGGGGAAACAACCAAGGGCACTAGCTGATCCAGTCTTGGCCGCTTGTTGATCCACCCTCCGAAAAAGTACTTTAACACGTCCTGACACCGGAGATGGGCACCAGTCATGAGTCGTTGGTGGTGGGAGCAACACCTCGAAACCTCTACTCTCCTTTCAAAGTAAGCAAAAGTACTTTTTCAGAGGGTGGATCAACAAGTGGGCAAGACTGGATTAGCTAGTCCGCTCAGTTGTTCCCCTATTACTAGAAATACCTGGTTTAGAATTAACTACAACCTTTTGGTAATAGTAGGGTATCTCCTTTCCAGCACCTCTGTCTTTACCCTAATGAGACCCCTAAAATGCACATAGGAATAAGAAACGTATCTTTTTAGGCCTACCCAATAGGGTAAACAACCGCGGACGATCCATCGTCATCACGCTGGCCAGGCCTTATTCACTTGATATTTAATTGGTGAAACAAGAATAAAATTACAACTTTAAGCATACCATTCAAAAGATTGAAGTTTCGTCAACATAATGTGATATATGAAAGCCCATACGAACTAAAATAAGCATGTTAGCTCTTCGTAAAATATGTTTTCAAGGCAGTTTTGAAATCTAATATGGCGGCAATCGTGTGGCTGGCCAGTCTAACCATGGACAATCCACCATCTTTCCTAGCCTTCCCAGCACTCATTTGAACAATGTTAGCATATATATGTAACATTTATTGATCTTACTCAAGATTGCAGTTGTAATCAGCACAATAAAAAAACATTTTGATGCCTATATTAGTGAAATATGAAACTTTTTATTCCCGGGGTCATGGTTTGAACTGAATTCATTTTTATCTTGTAATCGGTGGTTTTATCCTTACTGCCATCACAACTGAAACTCCACAGTGCTCATTTGATTGTAATTATACACATTTTGGTCTTAATTCACTCCAAATTGCACTTGAACCACGTTGCTGTTCCTGGTTCCTAAATACTCACTCCGCAAACACAGTTACGAGCAGCAGACGACAACACTGATTATGAGGTGCAAAGCTTTATGCGTATGTGTGACACTCCACCAGATTGGCAACGATGAGTCATTTTTCCTCGCGTCGTCTGCTCGTAAGTATACATCCGAAATATTTGTAATTTTTCAGGGTTAATTTGGTTGCAAAAAAGGGATAATATACATGAATTAAATAAACATTTTGAAGTAAAGTTAAACTAAATAATGAGTAAAGTAAACATTAATTGTTTACTTTACTCATTATTTAGTTTAACTTTACTTCAAAATGTTTATTTAATTCATGTATATTATCCCATTTTTGCAACCAAATTAACCCTGAAAAATTACAAATATTTCGGATGTATACTTACGAGCAGACGACGCGAGGAAAAATGACTCATCGTTGCCAATCTGGTGGAGTGTCACACATACAGATGCATTTAGCTACAAACTGTTTCCATGAATTCTAGTTGTCATAGTAATTCAGTAATGATAAAATTGCTCTATGTATAAATACTACAAATAGATACGCTAATTTCACTTATTTCCCCGGTTTTGTGTAAGTCTTATAGGTAGGAAGAGCATAAAACGCTGCAAAGAATGCTGTCGTCCCCTTGAATAAGTACGAATAAGTGTTGGTAAAAGGTCGGGGTTACGATTGTTGTGATGAAAGTGCCCCAGCGTCTAAGGGTACAAGTGGTGTGCGGATTTAGCTTAGGAAATTGGAAGTTTGTTGACACAAGCGACTCCGCAAACATCGAGATGGCATCAATCTTCTAAACTTTTCTAACTGTTAACTGTAAGTAAAAATTTTGAAAGCATTTTGCAGTTGTGGGCACTGCGTTGGCCACCCTTTTCATTACCCTCTGCTTAAATCTTAAAATATGGCCCTAATTTCTAACTTTGGAGAAAATACTTACTTCGAAAGGAGAGTATAGGTCTTTAGTTCCTTCTCTCACCACCAACAACTCATGACTGATGACCACCTCCAATGTCAGGACATGTTAAAAGTACTTTTCCGGAGGGTGGCCTAGCCGTGGTAGTCAGTAAGTTGGCCAGTCCACGCGGTTGTTTACCCTACTACTAGTATTCATCAAAGCTTAGCTACTTCAACATTTTCCCTACGTGAAAGGAAAAAGAAAAATCTAGCCTAGCCTACCTACCTAATAGGCTAGGTACTTTAAATGTAGGTCTGTTAAATCACCATACCTATGTCATTAACTTATCAACAGCCAATCGGGATCGTCGTAAGGGACTGGCCTAGACATCATACACACGGTTGATGTGAATCTAGGTATAGTAAGCACTACTACTACTAGCTAGTAGCCTATACTACCTAGCCCACAGCTACCTAACTACTAGTAGCCTAGTAGTACCTACTACCTAGCCTAGGTACCTAGCTATCCCCTACGCCCTTGAACGCAGTTTTTAACGTTAGAATTTTGAGCAAATTTACAACTAGACTAATTGATCTTTGCCCAATATCACTGTGCAGTGATAATACCTACCTAGTAACATAGGGCTAGGTCTAGTACAAATAAGCAATAGGTAGCCTACGAGGCTAGGCCTAGTTAGTGGACTTACCTAACACTGGTCCTCTGCCAGCTTCGTCAACACCTAGAACGCACGGTTCCTTCTTGCAAACTTCCGGAACATCAGCGTCAACGTAGAAATTCTCCCAGTTTTTCTCCGTGTACCCGGACAGATCCATCGTGATTAAAGCAACCGTGAAAGACTAACGTCAGAAATGCAAACCGAAGAAGGTCCAAGGCTAACTCGCTCAACTGCTAGCAACTACAAGTAGCAATTTCTCATTTCCCGCTCTTCTAGTCATATTAGTAGTAGTAGTAGTAGGGGAGTAGGTGGGATATGTCTTTGAAACTGCTCCCTTGCTTGTTTTATTCCTCCTTTGTTTGTGTTTGTTTGAGTTTCTTCTCTCTGAAATACCATATTTCTTTTATAAAATCTTTCCTATTCTTCACTTCCTCTCTCAGTAGATCTACCAATAAGAGTATATTTGCTACTAATTCCTCTTTATTTTCTTGATATGGTTGCTGCATAAAACTATATATTTCCAATCTCATTGTATACTGGACAGTAAAGTAAGAAATGTTCTAAATTTTCATGTTGTTCCTCACAGCATAAACATTTTGTATCTTCTCATTTTATCCTATTTCTATCATTCAATCCTAGTATGCATAGTCTGGCCCTACTGATCAGCATTGGTTTTTCAGTGTTGTCATACCAGATTTCTTCTCTTATGTTTTCTTTATATTTCCTGTAAATTCTTAACGTTGACTTTTAATTCATTTCTTTCTGCCATGCTTTTCTGTCACAATTGTTTATTATTTCTCTTAACTGTTTCTCTTTAACTGCTTCAATTTTACTTACGTTTATGTTTAGTTCTTTCATATATTCTTTTACTTGCATTATGCAGTTTTTTTTTTTTTTTTTTTTTTTTTCATACTGCTTCTGCCCTGCCCTGAATCCCAAAGGAACTTCTTTCCTTCCACAAAAGATTTCGACAGTGAACACAGCTCTTACAGTAAGGCAACTCGTGAGTTCAATGACAGAGAGAGATTAGAAGGTGAAGACAGTAAATGTCCATATTGCAAGGAAGTAACTGAAAACCTCGAAGAGCATTTCTTATTCTATTAGCCATCATCATACAGTGACATCATGGACATGAACAGATCTAGATTCATACAGAAAGATAAGTCAATTTACAAATTTGTCCAGAGAGTATATTCAAAATAGGGAGGCATTTATCAAAAGCATATGGTACAATGCCACGGAGAAAATATCTATATATATATATATATATATATATATATATATATATATCTATATATATATATATATTATATTAGCACAACCAAAAGGAAAATAAAACAACTAAGAACGCCGATACACTCTTACACTACTGCAACATTATGTTAGCATTGCCCTCAAAATACTAATTTAGTAGAAGTAGAAAAATTAATAAGAAACGAAAGCCTTTTTTATTCTGGTATGATATAAATGTGATATGACTTATGTAAAATGCTACGTGTTGTCAAAAGCGCTACTTAACTACCGGAGTCGAGGCGGGTTGATGTTGTCTCCAAACCAACGAATACTTCAGCGCGAGAAAGTATTTGAGGTGAGAGACGACATATACCTTTAAGCCTCCCGCGGTTGGGTGGTACCGCTTCCACTGACGGTCCTGGATTTATAATGTACCTGCGTTCGCGCCCAAGTACAGGTAAATCTATTATCGAGAAAAAAAATCCCTTCGGTTAAGCATATATGAAATATATTAATTCCGAGGTAGAGCGAATTAGATATTAAAGGACATTGTAGCTCGATGTATGTATATGAATCACGGTAATGTGATATGGACTTATGTAAAATGCTACTGTTGTCAAAAGCGCTACTTAACTACGGGGAGTCGAGGGCGGGTTGATGTTGTCTCCAAACCAACGAATACTTCAGCGCGGAAGAAAGTATTTGAGGTTGAGAGACGACATATACCTTTAAGCCTCCCGCGGTTGGGTGGTACCGCTTCCACTGACGGTCCTGGATTTATAATGTACCTGCGTTCGCGCCCAAGTACAGGTAAATCTATTATCGAGAAAAAAAAATTCCCCTTCGGTTAAGCATATATGAAAATATATTAATTCCGAGGTAGAGCGAATTAGATATTAAAGGACATTGTAGCTCGATGTATGTATATGAATCACGGTAATGTGATAAGACTTATGTAAAATGCTACGTGTTGTCAAAAGCGCTACTTAACTACCGGAGTCGAGGCGGGTTGATGTTGTCTCCAAACCAACGAATACTTCAGCGCGAGAAAGTATTTGAGGTGAGAGACGACATATACCTTTAAGCCTCCCGCGGTTGGGTGGTACCGCTTCCACTGACGGTCCTGGATTTATAATGTACCTGCGTTCGCGCCCAGTACAGGTAAATCTATTATCGAGAAAAAAATTCCCCTTCGGTTAAGCATATATGAAAATATATTAATTCCGAGGTAGAGCGAATTAGATATTAAAGGACATTGTAGCTCGATGTATGTATATGAATCACGGTAATGTGATATGCTTAGTGTATGCTACGTGTTGTTCAAAAGCGCTTACTTAACTACCGGAGTCGAGGCGGGTTGATGTTTGTCTCCAAACCCAAACGCAATACTTCAGCGCGAGAAAGTATTTGAGGTGAGAGACGACATATACCTTTAAGCCTCCCGCGGTTGGGTGGTACCGCTTCCACTGACGGTCCTGGATTTATAATGTACCTGCGTTCACGCCCAAGTACAGTAAATCTATTATCGAGAAAAAAATTCCCCTTCGGTTAAGCATATATGAAAATATATTAATTCCGAGGTAGAGCGAATTAGATATTAAAGGACATTGTAGCTCGATGTATGTATATGAATCACGGTATGTGATATGACTTATATATATATATATATATATATATATATATATATATATATATATATATATATATATATATATATATATATATATAATATATATAAGGAGAGAGAGAGAGAGAGAGAGAGAATCTGATAATGCATAATATTCAACTATACAAGTCCGTGATGGTACGCCATTAAACATGACATGATACCAACCTATTCAATCCAATCTTCTGTTTATTATTGTCTTCTTCCCTCTTGTAGTATGTTAAGAGTCGCAACACAAAAGTATTACGACAACCTTGTGGACAATGGTGAAGCATTCTAGACATGATATAAAATATCAGTAGTAGGCAGTACGCAAGGTGTCAGCAGGAGCTCTTGTCAATGCCTGTATCTAAACAGACGTGTACCTTCCCTAGCACGATCACCTCTCTGAGTCTCTGACTGCCATCCGAGATTTTTATTTTCTGTCTTCTTTTTCGTAAGAATTACATATCAATCAAATAATAAACAAAAGTGAAGCTAAAAATGAGTTTATTCAAACATAATAACCAACCAGTATTTTAGATTCCATTAAAGAACAGTATAATTCACTACATCTTATATATTATTTCATAACCATACAGAGACGGGGGCATGGCAGGTGTAAACGTCACGGGACCCCACGTCATGGTCGACACGTCTTTCTGCGCCTAGTTGCCAGGTCTTAATTTCCGTTCTCACCATGCCCACAAAATTGAGATGACATTTCTCGATATAAAGTAAGACAATAATGCGGAGTAGATACTTGAATCCATTTTTCCTAATTAGGTCGGTGTCTCAAACTCTGGTGGTTTCGGTTTCACATTAATCAGAAGCCTAGTTCATTAGTTATATAAAAAAAAGGAGGGTGTCATGGGCCTTGAAATAGATAGTAGTTTAAGCCTGTCGAAGGACTTGTATTACCCACATGTCTGTACCCCCTCCGCATGTTGGTTTGCAGTTCCTTATCGGACCTTTCTCTTCAAATAGCGGTTAATAATTTTACATTCACAGCTTTCATTATTTCAGCTGCTGTCTAGCAAAGTTCGGTAGTGTTACTTAGTTACCTACATTCTATTCACAACTGCCTTGTTCTGGCTACTTCCCTCAATCCCATCCTCAGGAGCTCATTATTAATATCTGCTCTTTAGATGGCCCAAAAATTTAAGACTTACTGCTCCTTCATTGAAAATATCACAATAAAATAGCAGTCAGAAGAACTGTACAAAGCGCATTCGTGTTTATTCACGCAATCATCGAGCTACAAATGGGACTCAGTTTCGAGGAATGGTAAAATGTGGACAAAAAGAAGAAAACCACCAAATGGCTTATTGTTAAAGGGTAATAACATAAGTGGCTATCTGGAATAATCCAGTCCCAAGATGAAACAACATACTTAATTTACCAGTGCATAGCTACACGGTTGGTAAGCTATACGGCCGAGGATCTTCTGACTTATTTTCCCGTGTGTTTTGCATCTCCTGTAACTTTATATATATATATATATATATATATATATATATATATATATATATATATATATATATATATATATAATATATATATATAATATATATATATTATTTGTTTTATCAAATATTTTTCACAATTTCTGAAACTTGTCATTGAACTGATGAAAGCAAGTCGTGTAAAGTAAGCCTTCTGGCATCATTTGATGCCTTTGGATTCTGTACGCTATCATTTTAATTTTTTTTCAGATAAAATCCTTCGTGCACAGTAGATTTTGAAAGCATCATCTCCAAAGACGCTCGTCTTGGACTTCTTTCAAAGGATTGTTCTACAGATGCTACATTTCCTTCAAAACATGGTCTACCAGACCGTGGTTTATCAATAATAGAACCTGTTTCCTTAAATTTCTTCATCCATCTGTCTATGCAATTCCTCTGTAGTGTAGTGTTTCTTTATTGTACTGGGTTGTAGAGCTTATTTAGACAACGACAGTTCATTTTAGCTCCGCCAGCTAAAGAATGTTTCTTTTCTCTTTCTGTAAAGCTATGGGGCAACAGAGTTCTGAAAATGAAGTCATTTTCAAGTTTCAGAAATTGTGAAAAATATTTGCTAAAACACAACACACACACACACACACACACACACACACACACACACACACACACATATATACTATATATATATATATATATATATATATAGAAACTTCAGAACAGAAAAACTAGACACATCATCCTTCCTCATCCTTATTACAGATTTATACTATCAATGTATATTTACGAAGCTATAAGGATCTTAAATTACTTTATGATAACCCTCTACATGTATGTATGTATGTACTACTGCACATGTGGCATTTACAACTTTCTGTCAATACAATAGTATTTCTAGTCTACTATCTGTTTTAAGTCCCATGACACCCTCCTTTTTTTTATATAACTAATGAACTAGGCTTCTGATTAATGTGAAACCGAAACCACCAGAGTTTGAGACACCGACCTAATTAAGAAAAATGGATTCAAGCATTCTACTCCGCATTATTGTCTTACTTTATATCGAGAAATGTCATCTCAATTTTGTGGCATGGTGAGAACGGAAATTAAGACCTGCAACTAGGCACGGAAAGACGTGTCGACCATGACGTGGGTCCCCGTGACGTTTACACCTGCCACGCCCCCGTTTCTGTATGGTTATGAAATAATATATAAGTTGTAGTGAAATTATACTGTTCTTTAATGGAATCTAAAAAATACTGATTGGTTATTATGTTTGAAATAACTCATTTTTAGCTTCACTTTGTGCTTATTATTTAATTAATATGTAATTCTTACGAAAAGAGGACAGAAAATAAAAAATCTCGGATGGCAGTCAGAGACTCAGAGAGGTGATCGTGTTAGGGAAGGTACACGTCTGTTAGATACAGGCATTGACAAGGGCTCCTGCTGACACCTTGCTTACTGCCGATTATTGATATTTTATTTCATGTCTAGAATGCTTCACCATTGTCCACAAGGTTGTCGTAATACTTTTGTGTTGCGACTCTTAACATACTACAAGAGGGAAGAAGACAATAATAAACTGAAGATTGGATTGAATAGGTTGGTATCATGTCATGTTTAATGGCGTACCATCACGGACATGTATAGTTGAATATTATGCATTATCAGATTCTCTCTCTCTCTCTCTTTATATATATATATATATATATATATATATATATATATATATATATATGTATATATGTATATGTATATATATATATATATATATATATATATATATATATATATATATATAATATATATATATATATATATATAGGTATATATCGAAATCCCATCTTGTGAAATACTCTCCAAAACAAAGTTTCCGATGTGCATTCAGGTAATATTCCTTCCTTCTTGAGTTCTCTTGTCAGTGTAGTAATTGTAAAGGTATCCTTTGACAAGAACTTGCTGTGAACATATTGACGAATTGTACCGATGGTAAAAGAGTCGAACACATCTTCAGCTGGCTGTGTGGAATGAGAATGTACTGAATCCGTTGAGGGCGGTGCTAATGGTGATGGCGATGGAGCTCTTGATAGTGCTGGCGATGAGGGTGTTGATGGTAATGGGACTGTGATGGTGGTGGAGTTGGTTGTCCTGCAATTGGCCGTGAATGTATGGTGCCGCCTGAACTGAACATCTGACGAACGGCATTCCTTGTCATATCCGTGACATCAGCAACTCGGTCATACGGTCTGTTTGGGTAAAAAATATATAAAGAGATAAAGAGAGAGGTTTTTCGATAGATAATTATGTAAGTGTTTACATAATAAAAATATGGAATGTTAGTCCATATATATAAAAGATTGCTTGCAGGAATGTGATCAGACTATAGACGCTAAAGATGACGTATACAATAAGTATGTAGGCTAAGATAACATGCCGTCACCTGTAGTCATTCAATTGTTTATAAACATTAGTCCAAGCTTCCTGCTTGAGACAACTACCCCGACCTATAATTCAAACGGCCTACGTGATCTGTAGCGTGTCTCATTTTGATTGTGTGTTCGTATGAAACTATGTCATTTGTATGTATGTTCATATGTTCGAACTACTGTCTGTTCCTTCATAACTTGTAACAGAGATGGTAGACAGCAGAACAGAGTTAGCTATCGTCATTAGAAGACCTGTATCTCTTTACCTAAGCTTTATCATGTAGAGAGAACAGAAGTAGCCATCATCATTGGCAGAAGCGATCAAGCTATCGTCATAGAAGACTTGTACAATCATATCTGATCTTCACCATGTAAAACTTCAGAAGAATATATATATTTTTATACTTCGTGTTTTCTACAAGAACCTCCTCACCGAATCATCATCATGAGTTTAACACATCGTCGTAATAACCAAGAACATAATACCGACTTCGTAAGTGATCTACAAACCCCAAGACACTCCCACGAATATGGAAGTGCAATACCAACCGACTTAGCGTATGATTATCGCAAGTCTAACATTACCTCATAGGGCGCCTTATCATACAAGGCACAAGCCCTAATATTGGTGGCAGTGGACCAGAAGAACTCTACAACTTCTCCGAAGAAACATCAGAATAATGAAGTATCATATAAAGACTCTTCACGACGACGAAAGCAGCAGATTCTTCAAGCAACTTATTTTCATCGTTTAGTGAGCGACTTCAGAAAACAACAAGAACTCTTTAACGACGACGAAAGCAAGAGATTCTTCAAGCAACTTAGTATCATCGTTAGTGAATAACTTCAAGAAACAAAACCGACGTGTCCTTTTTCCTACGACAACGCAAGCTTCGTCTCTCATTAGAATCATCCAAGAAAACATCGTTAGTGAGCGTTTCCGGCACTCCAAGAAACAAACCGAACGCGTCTGCAGCATCGGATCTTTCAAGGGCTCGAATCATCGAAACAACGTGCACGGGGAAACGAAGCCAAACCAGGTCATCCGCTAAATAGAGAAGGAGGACCAAGGCCGCTGTGTCGTTATCGGAACACCGTGACTTCCCACAAAAGCAAGCTAAGTACAATTTTTTATTCATTTGGAGTAACTTTGAGTGTTTCCTTTGCAGGTCGAATTTCGTTATTCCTGTGGCTGAAGTTACGAGACATTCTTAATCTTACTTTTTTACAGAAATTATCTACATCATTGAGATTTCGCTACTGCGAGTTTTTTATCTTTGAGTGTCTGTTTCCAGAAGTTCTACTGAAATATCATAATCATATACTATGTTAATTTTATCATTTTGGGTGATTATTAATCCCTTACGTAACAAATCATATTAAACAGTGAATATGCGTTTACGCAGTGGATGTCTGTATTTATACAGATGAATGGATAGGGTCGTTAAGCACGTAGTGATTAGAAAACACACAAAAACAAGTGGAACACCCGTAGAAACCTAGATAAATTAGAGGTAACACTATTTCGGGTCATGACAATAAATGCTCCTTTGCAAGTCCCGATCGCAGTTTTAGCCTTGAGTTTTTTTGAGTTATATAAAATATCGAACCTCAATGACTCAACTTAACTTTAAAAATATGGCTGGATTGCAAGGAATAACATGTCTGTAAAAAACTTTCATCAGGCTAAAAGCGCTGACCAGGATCCCTCACTATTTCAAATTTTAGCAAAGAATGAAGTACAAACAGTTAATTATGAATGCAGTAGTGATAACTTGTCTTATTAGTAATCGCTCAGTTCCTAATAGTTCGTCATTCATTGCTTTATACGTAACCAGCAACATAATGCTAAAAACACACAATACGTTGCCGATGGTAATAAAGAGAAGGATCCTAATTATTACAAAAAGAAATAGAAACAGTAGCCCGTTCAGAATCAAACAAGCAAACTCGGTTACTGTGTCACTAGTCAAGCGGTCAAGGTTAGTTAAATCTGCCGAGTGTTCAAAAGCATAGCAAATTCCACACAATAAGCGACTCTAGCAGAGTGGGGAAAAGCGATGTTGGTTCATACATGCCAATATCTTTTTTGAATTAAAAAGGATTTTCCTATGAAACACACGACCGTATAAAGTAATCAGAGCAGGTTTTCGTTTTTTTTAATACGTAAGTTATTATAAGTAGTGGTGGATAAAGCCCGACTGTACGCGCCGTAAAAATTAGAATATCTTGTTTATTCCTTTTAGTAACACGTAATATCCTGTATTTACGGACTCACCGTCTGTTGTTCGAACTTCCCTAATGAGAAGTCCGGCTAAGCGAGCGTTTACAGATACCTCTATAGTTATAAAAAACATTGATCTGTATCTAGTGTAATTGTAAGATTCATCTAGGGGTATACAAAATATTATCTTACGTCCTGCAAAATAAGGCGTGTTTATCAAAGGAAAATCCTATAAACCTTCAAACATATTAAAATCCGTTTGAACAAAAATGAGACAGTTAATCAAATAATAACTTATATAAAAGAACAAATCATTTGTCTCATAAATCGTAACATTGTTCAAATGACCCAACAGAATTCTCCCACAACCGCAGTCCCACTTTGCACGCAAAATCTCGAGAAGCATGCACCCTCGAATGTCTTAGTGCGTGTAAAAAGACTTTGCTGGGAAATGAAATTTTAATCCTTCCCGACACTCTGAAATATAACGATTTCCGCGAACAAAGCCCTAGACACGGTTGACTAGCAGCAACAAGTTAATATAGTAATCCACAAAACCTATACATATAAATATCGCATTTTTTTTATTGTTGCTAATTTTTAATCCCGCCCAACCAGTCGTAGATGAATCTCTCTGATAATCTATCTAAAGTAATATCCGTAAAGTCATTCAAGCAGAGGTGATTCAGCAGAAATTTTTTTTTTTTTTCTTTTACCTGAATACCAGGAAGTTTCTCCACTGGCGAGTGATCTCTGGGAAAAAACGGATGTAATTTAACACAAAATACGGTCTAAGGACAAACATAAAGCTATATACGTACTTTCGTGTAGACTCTCAATGAAATTTCAAATTAGAGATAAATGACGAAGTTGAAAAATGTTAGTAATAGGAGTCATTAGGACATCAAATAAGCCCATATAATTTTTCCCTCAAACGTCATGCCATAAAAGATCGGACTTGGCGTATCTGCGTAGATTTCTGTCGCTTAAACAAGGAAACGACTCCCGATAGTTTCCAGTGCCATGTACCGACGACATCTTATCTCTGTTAGGTTAGAATAAATTTTTCACCAGCTTGGACTTACTTAAAGGCTTTTACCTGATACCATTACCTAAGTGATTGTACCTCATACACCGTTTTCAGCACACTCAGGGGACATTATCAATTTTTTACGTATGCCTCCGGCTTACGTTGCGCCCCAATTACAATATAGTGTTTGGAGACTTTTAGGGGATAACCTACATGCCTATATGGATGATCTTGTAATCTTTTCTAATACCTTAGAAGTACATTCACATAAAGTAGAGCTAGTGCTACAGAGACAAAGACAAATAATCTCAGAGTAAAATATCTAAATGTGAGTTTTTTAAAACCGAACATGTTTATCTAGCTTTTATGTGTCTAGTCAAGGTCTTAAAGTAGTCCATGGTAAGGTGTCAGGCTATTCATAACTTTCCGGTACCTATTAACGTAAAAGGGAGATACAGCACTTTCGTGCTTTAGTGGGTATTACAATCGTATGTAAATATGTAACTCTTCAATCATGACAGCTCCTTTAACAGATCTTACGAAGAAGAGCGTAGATTGATTATGGTCTAAAAAGCATCAACAGGCGTTCGATATCTTAAAAGCGGAATAATGCAGCTTACCTAACTTAAAAATCCCTGATTTAAATAAGGAATTTTTTTTTATTGCAATAGACGCCTCAGACCAAGGGGTAAGAAGGTATTACTTCAGTAATATGATAAACAGTTCTTCCCTATAGTTTTTTTTATTCACGTAAACTAAAGCCCTCTGAAAGTAAATATGCAGTAATAGGCAAGGAAGGGCTAGGTATCTTTAACTCACTAGTACATTTTAAGTTCATAATCTATGGCTATCCTGATAAAGTCCTTACTGAACATGAGTCCTTTACCGAGTTTTTCAAAGGCTTTAATCACAGTCCAAAAGGAACTCGGTGACAAATAATCATTCAGGTCTGTGGAGCCAAGATAAGATATCTACCTGGGAAAGCAAATATCATAGCTGACGCATTATCCCGCAATCCCGCACCAAACTGCAAAGAACCATTAATTAGACTAAAAGATATAGAAACATCCGTGACTATTGTTAAAACCGTATCTAAACAAGAAAATTCCTTAACCCAAGAGATCGCGACCATTGAATATCTGGGTTGGAGCGCAGAACTGTTACAAACTGAACAAAGCAAGTGTCAACAGTGATAAGCAAAACAATAAACACCAAAACAATAAACACTTCGGACGGAAACAGGGTCAGCGGCTAAGCAAAAACAATAAACACTTAGAGCAGAAACCCTAAAGCAAAAGTATATTTAAAGTATGTGTATCAGAATAATGTAATCAAATGTAATATTATATGTAGGTCTGTGACGAGGAAAACCTGAAGAACACAGCAGATGACTAACGACCAGGTAGTAGTAATAATCTCTTCCATACCAATCGTCATAAACTGGTTGCATTCCGTCATCCAGGGTTCCCTACTATGTCACAGAAAGCCAAATCACTATTTTACTGGCCTACAATGCTTACAGATATAAAAAGCACATAACTAATTGTAACACGTGTCATGAAAACAAGGGATACACTAAGACACCTGTCAGTTTAGGGGCCTATCCTGTGCCAAATCAATCCTTGAAAGAATATATGCAGAATTATTAACAAAATTACGAGTCTGACAGAGGGAATAAACACTTCTTAGTGTTAATAGTTCCTTGACACGTTATATAGAATTAATAGCACCAAAAAACAAACACCGCAATTGAGTGCGTTAGGAATATTTATGAGTTGCTAAATCATGTAAATAAGGAATTCAACACAATAATCTCTGACTCGGGTGGTGTAAATCAATAATCTTCTTAACTCGTGTGAATTCCTTTCCATTAAGAAAACCAATAATATATTTTATCACCCAGAGTCAATCGGTTTGGTAGAATAACGGATAATTAAATGGGAAGTGTCAAGGTCTTACGAGTTACAACTCGTGATATTGGATCCGAACTGGATTATAGCGGTTATCGCGGTTTTAAATACCTTTATCAGTTATATCTTGTATCTATAGAATTAATGCCGCAAGTAGCCTTATACGGTACGCCGCTAGAACATTTTCCACAATATTCAAGCCAACCATTAAATATCAAATATATTAAAAAATAAATAAATAAAAAAATAAAAATAAAAATATAAATGGATACAAGTGGAGTCAATATAATACATCCGTAAGAAGTCGGAAGGGTTACAAATTATAATAAAAAAGGAATCACGATAAAATCAATAAGCAAAACGTAACCATAGATTAATTAAATATCCAAATATATATGCGTAAAGATTTGAACTCTAACTTAACGCTTTAGTAATGACAAATAAGCTAAAAGTTCAAACACATATCCAAAACCTACTGAAATATTGTCTGTCCCGGTGATTTATATTCGTAGTCAATGAGAAAAAAAAAATAATAAATAAATAAATAAATAAATAAAATACAATAAAAGGGATTTTAAAGTCAGGAAGTCTAGAAGTGAAAATGTTATCTATGGAATAATCCTATATGAATCTTATACAGGGCTAATAATATATATAGAATTTGTATGGAAACCTTTTTCATCAGTTTGAATAAGGAATATTTAATTTAACATAATTACAATTATGCAGATTTCCAACATGAAACTAATATATAGTTCAATTTTGGTACTGTTTTTTTTTTCAGACATTCTTCTCATGTGGGTCGAGTATTAAAAAACAAAAAATTTATCCTAAAGTCGTATTTATTACAGCAAGTAACGTAACTCTTAAGCTGGTGACGACGTCATCAGTTCTAGAAGGTCTGTCGCGTTTGCCGTATCAGCATTGATTCCTTTAACCTCAAATATCTGCTTGCACAGGCTTCATCTCGTGCTTGCAAAGCAGATTGACTGGAGAAAGGAATGCTTAGCCCGAACTTCTCATGGGCAAGGCAGACGTTAGGTACAAGTGTCTATCGGTATGCGCAATGCAACTTGCAATCATTTTAAAATTAATAAACAAAATAAGGAAATAGAATTTCTATAACATCAAAATGAATTAATTTTTTCTGAACCTCATAGACATTTAGAAGTATCACGATATGGATATGGATTATTTACTTGCAACATTAGCTTATTACAATCCAGGTAAATCACATTCATGGGAAAATGTTACATTTTCTTGAAAAACCCAAAGTTTATATAGAAATTAGTTACATAGTGGGTTTTTCGTTGCATCTCCTACCTATTAATAATGTTTTAAAAGTTAACCTCAGAGGATGCGCACGAGAAAATTGAATATGAAACTTTTGTTAGGGCACATAGAATCATGATTAATCTTCTCTTTGACTCTTATGTTGCCTGGCAATCTTACAATTAGCTCCGTTTTCCACTTCTTTGTCTAGTAACTTACTACCAGTAATATCGAATTTTCTTTGAGATTCGTAATGATATCTATTTATTTTTTATAATTATGGATATTTTTACAAGTCATCAATAGACCTGATAGGTTCACTCATTGTTAATGCCATGGATAAAAAAAGTTTGTACAGCGGATTCTTTTAATTCCAAAATATCAGCGGAAATTCATGTGGGTTACGTTCTGGTCTAAATGGCTCTCTTCCCTCCCCTGTATTTGGATGTCGTCTGAATTTACTTTGCCCTTGTGACAAGTATAATTTCACTTGCAGGCTGATTAATGGAACCTGGTTACAGTATCCTGCAGTACGAGAGTTTCACATCGCAACTTCAAAAAATCGTTCGTCGCAGCGGACGACTACAGTCAAGTAACAACCGCCTACAATGTGAAAGGAATTTCATGGACTTCTTCGACCGACACCGTATCTCGTCATTAATCTCGTTTTAATGCGGAATGCTCCGGCGGCTGTCGGAATCGACTACGAATGGGACATACTTCCGACAATTTCGACCCGAAGGATATTCAACTCTACTTTGCTGGCGAAGGACTCGTGCTGGGGATGTTTTTTTATTCATCGCGAACGTAATCGTGTAGCTTAGGATGCAGAGAATAAGTATGAGCGCAAAAATAGAACGTTGGACCCGCCCAGGCAAATTTTCCCCTTGTTTTAACCCTGTGAAATAGGCCGTTTCATTGGGCTATAGGTGGTTGTCTGGAACTGTGTAATGGTCGAAAAGTTGTTCGAACGTTAGTTAAAAGTGAAGTAGTATAACCTCGGTCATGTATCCTATATATATAAAGTATCATGTATCCTATATATAATTGATCATAAATAACAGAGTCAAAATATATCTTTGCGTGTACGCAATAGGAATCTCTTATATAAATGATCATAAATAACAGAATCGAAATATATCTTTGCGTGTACGCAATAGGAATCTATTTAAAGTGCACATATATTAATCATAATTATATGAATCCATATACATATGTATAAACAAATCAGGTAGCCTATAATCAATCTGTTACCTTTTATCTTACCAATATCTGTAGTTATATATGAGTTAGTATATGGATTAATGAATCAGATATATAACGTTTAGCATAAAAATCAACGGGTCAATCAGCATAAACATTAATAATTTTATCAATTCATATATGAAATTTTTTATCAGTTAAAATATGATTTTTTATCATGTTAATCTTCATTCTATGCAATTGTCAGAGTACATTAGTATTTTCTGTAGCATATGTATCTTAATGAGATGAAGTGAAAAACTGTATCATTATATATCACGTGATCACTATTATTTACCAATATCATTGTTATATTTTATTACTTGAATCAATTCATGTACACCATGAATTTTTATTTACTTATATATATTCACATAGTGTCTGTATCACACTCCTATAAGTCAAGTGCAAGTCAAGTTTGAGTAATATTCAGTAGTTGGTTTTGGTAGCTGACCGAGCTAATGTAAGTGTTTACATAATAAAAATATGGAATGTTAGTCCATATATATAAAAGATTGCTTGCAGGAATGTGATCAGACTAGAGACGCTAAAGATGACGTATACAATAAGTATGTAGGCTAAGATAACATGCCGTCACCTGTAGTCATTCAATTGTTTATAAACATTAGTCCAAGCTTCCTGCTTGAGACAACTACCCCGACCTATAATTCAAACGGCCTACGTGATCTGTAGCGTGTCTCATTTTGATTGTGTGTTCGTATGAAACTATGTCATTTGTATGTATGTTCATATGTTCGAACTACTGTCTGTTCCTTCATAACTTGTAACAGAGATGGTAGACAGCAGAACAGAGTTAGCTATCGTCATTAGAAGACCTGTATCTCTTTACCTAAGCTTTATCATGTAGAGAGAACAGAAGTAGCCATCATCATTGGCAGAAGCGATCAAGCTATCGTCATAGAAGACTTGTACAATCATATCTGATCTTCACCATGTAAAACTTCAGAAGAATATATATATTTTTATACTTCGTGTTTTCTACAAGAACCTCCTCACCGAATCATCATCATGAGTTTAACACATCGTCGTAATAACCAAGAACATAATACCGACTTCGTAAGTGATCTACAAACCCCAAGACACTCCCACGAATATGGAAGTGCAATACCAACCGACTTAGCGTATGATTATCGCAAGTCTAACATTACCTCATAGGGCGCCTTATCATACAAGGCACAAGCCCTAATAATTACACGAGGACAAATATTTTTTTACCCAAACTGACCGTATGACCGAGTTGCTGATGTCACGTATATGACAAGGAATGCCGTTCGTCAGCTGTTCAGGCGCATCATACATTCACGGCCAATTGCAGGACAACCAACTCCACCACCATCACAATCCCATTACCATCAACACCCTCATCGCCAGCACTATCAAGAGCTCCATCGCCATCAAGAGCTCCATCGCCATCACTATTAGCACCGCCCTCATCTGATTCAGTACAGTCTCATTCCACACAGCCAGCTGAAGATGTGTTCGACCCTTTTACCATCGGTACAATTCGTCGATATGTTCACAGCAAGTTCTTGTCAAAGGATACCTTTACAATTACTACTCTGACAAGAGAACTCAAGAAGGAAGGAATATTACCTGAAGGCACATCGGAAACTTTGTTTTGGAGAGTATTTCACAAGATGGGATTTCGATATATACGTATACTGAAGTATATATATATATATATATATATATATATATATATATATATATATATATATATATATAAAAAGAGAGAGAGAGAGAGAGAATCTGATAATGCATAATATTCAACTATACATGTCCGTGATGGTACGCCATTAAACATGACATGATACCAACCTATTCAATCCAATCTTCTGTTTATTATTGTCTTCTTCCCTCTTGTAGTATGTTAAGAGTCGCAACACAAAAGTATTACGACAACCTTGTGGACAATGGTGAAGCATTCTAGACATGAAATAAAATATCAATAGTCGGCAGTAAGCAAGGTGTCAGCAGGAGCCCTTGTCAATGCCTGTATCTAACAGACGTGTACCTTCCCTAACACGATCACCTCTCTGAGTCTCTGACTGCCATCCGAGATTTTTATTTTCTGTCCTCTTTTTCGTAAGAATTACATATTAATTAAATAATAAACACAAGTGAAGCTAAAAATGAGTTTATTCAAACATAATAACCAATCAGTATTTTAGATTCCATTAAAGAACAGTATAATTCACTACAACTTATATATTATTTCATAACCATACAGAAACGGGGGCGTGGCAGGTGTAAACGTCACGGGGCCCCACGTCATGGTCGACATGTCTTTCCGTCCCTAGTTGCCAGGTCTTAATTTCCGTTCTCACCATGCCACAAAATTGAGATGACATTTCTCGATATAAAGTAAGACAATAATGCGGAGTAGATGCTTGAATCCATTTTTCTTAATTAGGTCGGTGTCTCAAACTCTGGTGGTTTCGGTTTCACATTAATCAGAAGCCTAGTTCATTAGTTATATTAAAAAAAGAGGGTGTCATGGGCCTAGTAGGTAAGTCTTCCAATCATCAAGGCTAACGTCAGGCAAAATCTGCTATTGTACCATGGTGCTCAATATATTCATTGAAAAGTTCGACAATTGTTGCAGCCATGAACTTAGGCTTTCTTCAGAGCTACATCTGATTTAAAGTGGAATCACATTTTAATACATATGTGAGTAATACCAAAAACTGATTGTAAAATAAAAATCCTGAGGGAAAATTGAAAAAGATTTCACAGATTTCACTGGACCAGAAAACAAAAATGTTCACAGATCCTGATATTTCTCCATTAAGCCTCCAGTTCCAAAGAGAGCCGCTCTGTAGTATCCAACATGTTAATACTCGGGGTATTCGTGCTTCCTCTGAATACAAATCCAAGTCGGTCCCAGACACCCTGGATCCACAGAGGGCAACATTGTTGCCTATTACAAGGAAAAACATAATTTTCAAATGCATTTGTTTTAGAGCTTTCACACTTCTGAAAAATCATTTGCAAGCCACATTGATCCCAGCTTACTTGAATCTCCTGGGTGTGACAATGTTTCTCATCCCAAGGGTGGGTGTAAGGCGTAGTTCTCTCTTGCAGCATTGGTCGCCATGTCGCTGAGATGAAGCAGCTTCTCCATGTCCGTCCAGGATATCGTTATAATTCGGGCTTGAATCGTCAGGTTACTTTCAGTGCTTCACTTGACAAAAGGAGTTCTGCACCAGCAACCGGAATCAGGGTTAACAATATATAAAAGGAAACTCACACAGCAATACAATGTCTCTAATTACGATATAAGTATACAGAAAATTAAAGAACTAGAGCAGTAGATGAGACACACCATAGCAAAACGTCTGAAAGAGGATCGCTCCCCTGAAGTTAAAATGCAGAATGCTTCTTTTCTTCTCTCCCTCTCTCTCACTGCCTTACATCCCCTGTCCTTCAAGTGATCGTCTTTTTCTTTTCTTTTTTAGATGGGAGATTCTTGCAATTTCCTCAAAAACAGCTCATCCAACCACGCTAGACTGGCAACTTTTAGAATATGTCTTGCATCAACAGGCTTAGAATTTACAGGAATGTTTCACTGGAAACCACGTGGGCTATGAATTGCTCACACGTGACATTGAGTGCCACCAGACCCAAGGCAACACCAGACAGGATGTTCACACAACATATGATTGTAATTATGCTTTCCTAGCTCCAGTTTTCTTACTTGTGTCAAATGCTAATGAACACAGGGTGTCTACAACTTTATGACAACATTTCCAATATTTTCTTGTACTTCCTCAAATCCTCTAGGCAATAGCCTTCAAGGAACAAGAAAAAACTGCCACTATGTTGCTCAGTTTATTCACAGGAAAGAGAACTTCAGTTTCTGCCATGAATTTGTAGTCGTCTTCAGGACTACATTAGATTTACAATATATGGACGGGTACAGCCGAAAACTTGTTGAAAAACAAGAATCATAATGAAAATTTTAAAAATTAACACAACTCACAGATCATAAAAATAGTTATAGATTAAGATGTTTCTCGAGTAATCCAGTGACTCCAAAAAGTCTGCAACCACTCACATTCCAGAATAGTTTATACAGAGAGGCTTTTTCTTCTTCCATCTCAAATCTGCAAACATGCCTGGCATTCAGGGACATGGATACTACAAGGGCGACAAATGCTCCCCATTGCAAGGGCAACCATCGTTTTCAATGCTGTTCATATTGAGAGGTTTTCATGACTCCTCTGAAGTCAAACTTGCAAACTACACAAGCCACAGCTTTCTTAAATCTCCTGGGGTTGACCACATTTCTCATCAGAATGATGGACTTCGGGTTGTAAAACCTGTAGAATTTCAACAGTATTCTATTTCAGCTTTGGTTTCTCTGTCTTTGAGATGAAGCAAGGTAGCTATGTCTAGTTCAGGATGTCCATACCTTTCCGTGTCTTAATTATGGTTTTCCCGGTAATCTTTTATTTTCGTCCGTCCAGTGGCAACACTCAAGCATCCACAACTTTCTGGAAACATTTCCAATATTTTTCCTATGTCCTCCAATCCTCAAAGTTGACATAAAAGGACAAATAATAACCACAATGTTGCTCAATTTATTCATAGAAAAGCTGGTAGCTGTTTGAGCCATTAATTATGGCCTTCTTCAAAGTTATACCAGATTTACAATGTATAAGTAGTACAGTAAAAAACTGATTGACAAACAAAGATCCTAAAACACCAAATTCTAAAGTAATTTGTATTCTTCTTAACATAACCTGTGCCTTCATATACGGAGTACTCATGCTTAATGTGCTTCAACTGTCACTGAATCATCTCAAAATATAAATTATTAACGGATAGGTCTAAGGTTGCTGGTGGCCTGAGTTGGCCTTACCATTCCATTGTGTACACCAGCTACGCTCTTCTCAATAGGTTGGGAGATATAGGGACTATGCAGGGTGGTACGATGAACGTTAAACTATGTGTATGAAGGTGCAGGTTTGCATGTAAGGAGAAATACTAATTCTTTTAGAATTTGGTATTTGTTCCGTCACGAATACAAACCTACACTGTCATATATATGGGGCCTCACTTGGAGGCGGGAGGCTAATCTCTCGTAAGGGCGTCAGGTGGGCATGACCCTATCAGGCACCCACAAGGGTAACCACACCTATTACCTGTCAAGGATCTCCTGTACTCTACTGAACGTCTGGTCCTCATCATGCACGATGTCATGACATGCTATCTAAGTACTCACAAATCCCAAGTGACCATCCTGAGGTCTGCCTTCTCCTCCCTGAGTGGAGCTTCCCGAGGGTTCGATACTCCTATATCACCTGTTTGGCCACGACTACTGGACACAAGGTCCAAGGACTTGTATGCCAGGCCCTTGAGATAGAAAAGTGAAGGTGATTGTCTCCTCCAGGCCCCCTGGTCTCAGAACAAAGGGATCAATTGGTTCTCCTTGAATGCTACTGAGGGGCCAATCTTCCTGATGTCGTGTGCCTTTATTCAGCCTGGGGGAGGGCTTATCATCTGGCCAGGTCTGGTATGCTTTTAGAATAATTCCTTTAGCAGAAGGAGATGCATTTTTTTCGAGATCTCCCTTTTCTCATGGCCTGTACTGATTAACAGTCTCCTTAAGGCTGGCCTGTGGAGGGGTGTTCACTTGAGAGGGGTTCTCAAGGACCTAACTGAGCACAGTAGCATTTCATCTTTGTCTCCCCCCCTATTACTCCCGATTGTGGAAGACTATGTCTGAGAGGGCATGAAGTTCCCTCACCTTCTTGTTGTATGATGAAATTTGGCGAAGTCGGAGTAATAAGTAATCCGTGGTTTAACGTCGGGGTTTTCATGGACAATAGATATTAACATCTATTTTGAGAATTACATAGAGAGTTATATTAATTAAATTTTTATCAACAACTATTATGTTTACAGTTACATTTGACCGTTTACTATTTATAATACAATACAAAGGCAATGAAAATTGTATCAATATTTTTGCACAAGCCTCTTTGGGGCAGTAAGAATTGAACCAGTGGTATCAAATTTATCACATATGCAGTAAAGGGTTTGTCTCTTTTAGGGCTTGAGTGCCAAACGTTTCAACCAATTTTCTTGTTTCAGCATTTTGAGATTTCCAATACTGTTTAAACACACATTTTCTTGTATCAGTACTATTCAAATTATTTGCCATTATTTGTTATCTGAAAAGAAAAAAATTCAAATGTAAATAAATTTAGTTATAAAATCTAACACAAACGCAAGTTATAATTTTTGTTTCGTTTTGTTTGTATGGTGCTTTTACGTTGCATGGACCCAGTGGTTATTCAGCAACCGGACCAACGGCTTTACGTGACTTCCGAACCACGTCGAGAGTGAACTTCTATCACCAGAAATACACATCTCTCACTCCTCAATGGAATGGCCGAGAATCGAACCCGCGACCACCGAGGTGGGATGCTAATACCATACCAATCACGCCGCTGAGGCGCTACAATAGTTATAATAAACGCCATCATTATACTACAACCCTAACACAAACCCTATTCCACCTACTTTTGGTTCATCTTAAATAATGTATCTATGGAAGTATTTCATATAATGGGTGGTCGTAGCTTGCAAGGACAGACAATCAGATAAGTTTTCACTACCTTCTCTGGTCACTTTCGACTTTGTCTCCATCTTATACCCAATATTTCTTTGGATCCAGGATGTCAGACATACTACTTATTGGTTACTACATAGCTGATTGTCCACAATAAAATGCCCGTCCTATGTCCAGTACGACCTCAATCTTGTTCTGGAAGATTCCTGAAATTTACTGATTTTCATTTTTGAAACTGTTCTGACGTTAAGTAAAATTACTGTAATTCAGTGTACTTTTTGTTGTTGAAAAAAAGCGTTGATTATCTTCTATTAACTGAAAACAAACAAATTACTCAACACTACGTATTCAAATACTGATTATTCTAAAAAATATAACTTAATAAATCTTGAATAATGTACTTCATGGGAAATCTGAAATTTAGTTACAGAACTGTGGTTTGCATGAACTGTAATCTCATCCTTTAAATTTTTTTTAACATATAACAGTTACGCTACCCATCAGTTTTATGACCGTTAATGATCAAAATGGGATTAAAGGATCAATAAATTACTAGTATATTTTCGCAGAAGTTTTTATTTACGGACAAAAAACTGGTATATGGATATACATAAACTAAAATCATGACTTGGAGAAATGTTTGGAGGAAGCTTCGTCTTGCTTTTCATTCATTCTCAATTTCTTTGCAACTGGAGAGGAGAGAATGACTTGAAAAGTGCTGTTATGGTAACAACAAAGGTACGACATTTCCCTAAGACTCCCTTGCAGAAGAAAATAAGAATACAAGAATGACAGCAATAAGAAGTCCCTCAGTGCTTAACATATTCCCTAACTAATGCACGCAAACTGACTGCAACTGAATGAGCCTCATAATTATTGCTTAATTGGTTTACATAAGAAAATAAAAATACAGAACAGAGCAGTTGAATTCCAGAAATGCGAGTGACAGAAGACAGGAAGGCAACACATTCATGTAAAACATATGATGCAAAATGAATTCTAAACCCTATGATGACATGATTGGATGAAGTTTTTGTTTTTCTTTATAAAAAATACTTTTTCTGAAGTAGACAGATATTTTTCACACAAGAATTAACAATCAGATACAAAAAACGGATTCGAACACAAACATCATAAGGTGACAACAAACAAAATATTATAGAAGCAAGAGCCAAATAATTAAGACTGAAAAGATTAGAGTAAGGAAGCTTCGAAGCTCAAAAAGATTGTGTGGAAGAAGGACAAGTTCAGGTGTAATGGTTGTAGCACCAGCAAAGAAAGAGAGGAAGTTTTATTACCCGTTTTATGACAAGCACCGTGTCAGACGTGCACAGACTGGCAGCAAGGGGTTTGGAGTCTGTTTTCAAGTTAACAAATAAGCCTCATTTACTGCCGAGCCTCAAGGCACATTTGGTTAAAATAATTGGCTTTTTTGTATTGGGGAGGTTTTTCAACTTTAAAGTTTACAGCATAACCTCTTGAGTAATGGTCTAGCTTTATGACTGATGTATCTAACATACAATTGGCAACATTTTCAAGTACTGTTTTCACTTTAAAATTAAGAGTAAAATTAAAATATATTTAGTGTTCTTTCAAGAGCACTTACTATTTGGAATAGAATTGAAGTAAAATACAATATTCTCAAAAGTAAGAAGTAAGTACTTGACTAGGGAGTATGGACAAGCTTTGGTAAACATTTGAAAAAAATATAAAAATTGAAGAAACATTCTTTTACCAACACATTCAATGCTGAAGATGTGTCAGTGGTGTACTAATTCACAGGTTCAAAGACTTATAATGCTCTCACAGAGATTATCATAAACTGCTCGTTCCTATGTTTGGTGGGTGAAAGCTGACTAATGCTTTTACTGAAAAGGTGGCATATTTTCTGCTGATGGAGAAATCCCGGGGGATGACATACGCCTATGTTGGATACTTCGGCCCACCGGTGTCATGTCATCATCCTTGATGTTAAATTTTTCCAAAGCTCTTGCAATAGATCCATTGCAGACACCTCCCCAGGGTCTGGCACGGCTGCTGACAGTTGGCTCGAGATGAACGGAATTTGATCTAGATCTTCCTCTGTTCTTTGAAGGCGTGGTTAATCCAGGCTGTATACTCAAAGATCTTCCTCTGCCCTTCCAGTCGGGATGGAGCTCTGTGTCTGTGCTGGGACTACGAGGTAGTGATTCATCTGGATCAACAGAACCTTCACTTCCTTCACTGATCATACTCCCAATGTCACTGCTTGTTGAAACTGACCTCACATATGATGGTAATATCGATTTCAACGAGAGGGTATCCTCCTCCTCTTGAATAACTGGAAGTTCTGCCGAACTTACACTATCACAATTTGAGGAAGGCTCCCAAGCCTTTTCTGTCGATTCTGAAGCCTTCTTTTCTTCTGCTGGCTGCTCGGATTCAGTTTTAATTTCACTGTTTTCTTTTTCATTACTTGGCTCACTCTCTTTTACAATGCTGGCATTCTGAATTGCTTCTATTATATCTTGTGTTCTCGTTTCTCCCTTCAAATCAGTAACTGTGTTATCAGATTCATTGGATGCATTGCTTTCCATACTTCTGCTTCGATTTAAAGAACTTGGCTCATCTAATGATACATAGGCCTCATCAATATCTGCTCGTACTTCCTGCTTCACAAAATTATCGTTGACATCTCCCCTCTGAGATTCTGGTTTACTGTCGTCCTGGAATATTCTAATTTCAGGTAGCTCCAAAGATGTGGGTCTCTTACGTCTGGTGCTAGTTCTTGGACTGTCTAAATTGCCCTCCACACTTTCCATGGATGAAGCCTTAGATACATCACTGCCTTCATCAGAATCTTTCTTACTTCTACTTTTCCTTGTTGGGGTTGTACTTCGTGGTCTCTCATGAGAAACTCCTAAGTTAATGCTATGTCTGCTGGTTTTCGACTTTTCATTCAAGTTCACCCTATCAATATCAACAGAACCACGTCTTCTGCTACTGAAGCTACCTCTCCTCTCTTCTCTCTCTTGCCTTTCAAGACGCTCTTGTTGTCTCTCATGTCTTTCTGCTAAGCGCTGCTCTACGTGCGACACAGAACCTCTACGCCCTACTGGAGATGATGCTCCATCAGTTTTTTCTTGTGGCTTAATACTTGAACGAGTAACTACCTCTGGGTCAGTAACTGTGTGGCCTTTCTGTTTTTCCTTCTCTTCTCTTTCCCTCTCTTTTCTCTCTTTTCGTCGTCTCTGTGCATCTCTCTTCATTCTTTCAGCTCTGTTGACCTTGGGTATTTTCTGGGTGGGTTGTGCTTCTGGCTGTCTGTGGGTGTGGCGAGGGCATCTCTTATCACATACATCTCCACCACGTCCACCTCTTCCTCCGCCACGAAGGCGAGCTTCACTTCCTATATCACTGATTGCTTTTGGAGTATCTTGTGTGATGATGAAACTATTCATATTTGTATTATGTCTTGTAAGCCTGTCATTGTACTCTTCACTTCCTTTGGCAAATTTAGACTCAAAATACCCAAGCTTGTGAGTGCATTCGTCATCAATCTGATCAATGGCTGCAAGACTTTTGTACATTCTGCATGGAATATCACTCTCCTTATCAGATGGCTCTACCATGGGTAAGCAAATATTGTTGCAACTCTGGTACATAGCATTTTCTTGGTTGAGTTGTGAAAGAGCCGAAAGAACTTCAACTGACTGAGAGAAAGATCGGAGACCCATGAGCCTCTCTCGAGACTTGGAAAGCCCAAGCTTGACGTCGAAAAGCCTTTCTCTTGATTTTGAAATGGTTTTTTTCAGATTAGACATCTGAATTCTCTCCGAAAGGACCTCGCGGGATTTAGACATGCTTTTCAGGCGATCTAAGTTAGGTCTGTATGCACGAGACTCCTGCCTTTGTAGGGGTGTTTGAGGTACTACTGGTGGCATGGCAGTGACGGGGGAGGTGAGTGTAGATGTAGATTCGAAGAATGGGGGATACTGCTTGACTGGTGTGTTGGGATGGAATGGAGGAAGACCAATGTCCCGTGTTGGAGAAACAATTTCTGTGGGAGTTGCTGCAGTGACTGGCGTAGCTGGTGTTGGCGTGGGTGGCACTGGTGCAGGTGGAAGACTAGGGTTAGCACTGCTTGCTGGTGTACACAAAGCTGATGGCGGAATGTCTAAAGTGGTTGGTCGTTTTATATCCTTCTTCATCCAGGGGTGGCTGAGACATTCCCTTGCACTCATCCTTCTCCTGAAATGGATGTGAAGTTATAAGTATCTCATACAAAATCGTAAATTAACTGAATCGTGCAAAGAGACTGCAAGAACCATTACCTAAAAGACCATTTAATTTCCTGAAGACACACATACAAGCATAAATCTGTTCTCTCTCCCTTTCTCTCTGACATATTAAAACACGCGTGTAGTTATTGTCAAAACGTATTCGAATATTTACTCGTATTTTTTCTTTGCTAAAGGAAAGTATAGTTCGTCCTTTACATATTTATTTTTACATGTCTAATATCACCAGAATGTTTTCAGTAAAATTTCAGTATATATCTTTGAATTAAAAACAAATGTGTTCAGTTAATATTGATCTGGTAACTATTAGTAAGAGAAGTGGAATTTTCAATAAAAAAGAATATTATCCAAGACGTACCCTTAAAGCATACATAAACAAATATATACAAATTTTAAAAAATGGTCTTAACGACAGGTGGCTTTAGAGAAAAACATATACTATATATCATTCATTGCTCTTTCCCTGTGCATAGCTCGAGGTCTATCTCTTTATCTCTTTACTTGTAGATTAGAGTGACAAGAAGAAAAGGTTTCTAAACTAGCAAAAGATGTGTTGTACATGAGGGCATGGATGTTATGGGATGAGATCTCGGAAAAGTAAG
This sequence comes from Macrobrachium nipponense, assembly GCF_015104395.2. NCBI lineage: Eukaryota > Metazoa > Arthropoda > Malacostraca > Decapoda > Palaemonidae > Macrobrachium > Macrobrachium nipponense. The sequence continues at coordinate 12,203,994 of NC_061087.1, forward strand.
AAAAAAGCTAAAGATTCAGAGAAGCAATGAGTTTTTGAGGTACTACCTAGTAGGCAAAAGGAATCCGTATGAAGCGTTACGAAAAAATGTGAAGTTAGAAAACAAACTGGGAAAACGGGATAGAATAATTGTGGATAAAGAAATGTTACAAAATGTTCGTGGGCAGTATTCTAAGGGACGTAAGGAATCTATTAATAAGTGAAGGATGGATAAAAAATGATGAAAACATGAATCTGAGAGTAAAAAACTCCAAGGGAATCAGTACCACTCCAATCGGTTGATTGTTTGTTTGTATAGTATTTTTACGTTGCATGGAACCAGTGGTTATTCAGCAACGGGACCAACAGCTTTACGTGACTTCCGAACCACATCGAGAGTGAACTTCTATCAGTGAGTGAACATCTCTCACCCCTCAGTGGAACGCCCGAGATTCGAACTCGCAGCCAACGAGGTGGCACGCCAACATTATACCGACCACGCCACTGGTTGACTGATTCGTGGATTTATGAAACTGACGTTATGAAGCCAAGCACTGGGGCACTCTGAGTCAATGAACGCTTAAGACAATGAAGCTATTGTTGTAAATGATGAATGAATGTCGAGACCAAATTGAGGGTGAACTATTTGGGAAGTTAATCTAATAACGACATTGGAAATGATTAGGGATGACCAAAGTAAAAATGGCACAGAAAAGAAAGGCACGAAATGGTGGTGGAATTGCTACCGCTGCTAATTAAAGACTACCACTTCATGGAGGTGATAGCCTTATTTGAATAGCTGATTAATCTGTTAAAGTATATAAAAAACTCAACAAGAAATTTTGCGGATTTTGCTGGGGAGTTAATGCTCATAGTTAAGTCTGTATCTGCTGAAGATGTTCATGTGTTGAGGGATTAGAGATTTTTTTTTAAATTAAGAAAAGAGAACATACATAAGAAGGGAAAGCTGCCGTCAGTAAGGTTTTTGACTAGGAATAAATAAAAAGAATAATCAAGAAATTAACGTTTGCAAGACCAACAGACTAGCCAGAACATTTGCACACTGAATGCTTATGTGCATGATGATATACATGTATATTTCAAAGAAGTTTCAGGCGATGATGAAAGGTGTACTACAGTCATTACAGTGTAAACCAAAAAGTGGCCTCTGTTGAAATTAGTTTTTCTTATGGAATATCTGATGTTAGAAAAGTGGGCACGGCGAAAAAACGAAAATGAGAAGAATTTGGTGTTAACGTTAACAAAAGCAAAAAAAAAAATAAGTCACAATTTGAGGTGATTCGGTCTTGCGTGGGGATAGATCAGTACGATTTCCGAAAAAATCAGCATTTATATATTAGTAGGTTTTGAAAGTTGCGAGAAAGGTATATGTGTAATAAAACAGTAGTGGAAATGTCAGTAAGTGAACTAAACCTTTTTTTTCTTTTCTAGCATACGACACTCCACTTGCAAAGGACTCCTGAGTGCAAATAAGACCCCTGTGAAAATTCATGAGGAAGACCTGGAGCTGTCTGAACTTGAAGGTAAAGTTTTAAATTTTGATGCTGTAGTTACTATGACGTTGATGAAACTGTTTTGATTATCTCTGAAGCCAGCTACTTGGAGAGTGGATGAGCTTGCTTAAATTTTACGTAGTACATAAACACTGGTGTGTGGTAACTCAGAAGTTTGTTGATAATTAATTTTTTTAGTAATTTAACAACAGATGAATAATTTGCCAGAATTTATGTGAGTAAATGCGGAAAATTTGCCATTATCTTGAATCTACATGTTAATGTGTAACATTTGCCATTATCATGAATTTACATAAGTTAATATGGAAAATTTGACATTATCTTGAATTTACATAAGTTAATATGGAAAATTTGCCACTATCTTGAATTTGCATAAGTTAATATGGAAAACTTCCCACTATTTTTAATTTACATAAGTTAACATGGAAAATTTTCGCAACAAAAGAAAGCTACTCTTGGGTAAGTGCATATAACTTTTAAGCTTAATATTCAATATATAAAATTATGCAAAACGAACACCTTATTCTACAGCGAAGTAAGGAATAGGTGAAAATAGTCTAAAGACAGACGTAATTGTTTAGTTAGCTACTTCTCTCTTTCACTTAACAAGCGAAAACAATTTTAGTTATTAAATGCGGCAACGTCAGTGTCCTACAAGAAAAATCTGCTATCCCAAAGATCTCTGAAGTAATTCATTCGTCCCCAGCTTGATAAATAACAATATGTACATATTTACAGACCCTTATTGAACAGGCTATAGAAAAAGACATTTGCAGACATATTTCTAACTTGACCTTCATTCGCAGTCTCAAAATTTGCACAGGACTTCATAATGAAGTGTTTTGTGGCAATAAAGAAATCTGTCCGATATATACAATTTCTGTAACTGAAATATAGTGCTCAAATGAAGTGATGTTTGAAGTAAGCCTGCAATTTACCCTGGCTCGGATAAAACCCAAAATTGCTACATATGCCGATCTTCTCCTTTATACATTTAGCTTAGTTCCGACTTACCAGCTTCTGTGGCTCTAAAACATTTCAAACACTGTCTGAACGTCAGGTGTGTCACATATACTTACAGGTCTTGCCCGTGACATTAGGGAACTCAAAAGTAGGAAAAACGGTCAAAATAAGAGCAAAGAACAAATAAAAGGGGCAAATGAATGAGAGGGATGAACGAGTGATGGATGAAGAGCTTAATGTGTAATGGCGATGACACCAACTCGGGCTGTCTGAGCAAGAGACGCTTCATGAAGTCGATTGCTTCCGGGGAGATGTCTTCGAACAATTCTGCTGGGAAGTCGAGCTCTCCTCGCGAAATCTGAAGGAAGGTCTCCTGGTCGGAATCGCCGCCGAAGGGCAGGAATCCCGTCAGGAGGACGTACGTAAGAACACCCAAAGACCTGTCGAGTAGCGAAAAACGTTTTAGAATCTTCCCTAAGATATCGGCGAGGTTATGGAAGTTATAATTAAACAAAAACAATAATGGCAATTCTAAGGACTGAATTGCTACGAGTACTATCACATTCACGCCACCATACAGCTCGGTTAAGATCGATCACACTTTCCTTTGGCATTGATTTCAGCCTCTCCATATCCAATACCAATCATATACTGACTTACCAAGGGCGCAAGTCCTGCCTTGCATTTGTCATGCTTTAATAAAGTTTCTGTAAAGAACTAAACAAAGTTTCAGTTAATTTGACCTATCGTAGTGAACAATAATTCTAAAGATTTAAATGTTGAGTTACTTGCAGGACATGAGAAATACCAGGAAAAAATGAATAAGTTACCAACTTAAGACTGGTTGGGTCTTAACATTTAAATGCAAGAGACAAAGAATAATGCAGTTATCATTTCATATCAGGGCAAGTTATCACTAAACGTAATATTGCCTACTACAGGTTAGTCTTTGGTAATCAGTGATATCCGGGACTTAGCTACAGATAACTTATGCCTTCTATCATGTCTAGGTTTTGTATGCGTATGGTATACTAAAAAAAAAAAAAAAAAAAAAAAAAAAAAAAAAAAAAAAAAAAAAAACATAGGTGAATTGTTTAATTCAGAAGGCAGGTAGATATTAGTTAAGGAGACGGAGGCTGTCACTGTCAATACAATTCACGCCTTTCGTGGGCAATGACTTAAATAAGTTAAGGGTCAGCTCACCATGATTTCAGGAATTTTATGCCGTTTAACGGCTATGAGATAAAACTTGAGATCGATAATAGCATACACTAACTGTACACTTTTCGTACATGCGCACGGATATTCACATACAATTATTGTTCCGAGAAGAAAAGTAAAACTGGCACACAACCATATCACTACATCATATTGTTTGGCCAAAGACATTAGGTAAGTTAACATTTCAATGAGGAATTACGTGAGGTTTCCTCTTTGTCACTCCTTCTTCCTTTTCTACTTACCACATATCAGTTTTCTTTGTGATGGGTTCGTAATGGAGAATTTCGGGAGCTGTTGGACGAAAAAAAGAGGAACACTATAATTTTAAATACACGTTAGTGAATGTTAAAAGTATACATGGAATAAGGACTATGTATTATCTAATACTTTTTTTCGCTGGGATGTATATGAATGTTAAAACACATTAAATATCGATACCAAGAGTTCTCTGTCGCAAAAAAGTGAAAAGTGGATTTTCAGATATTATGAAGAATGAGGCTCAATGTTATAACAATAATGCTGATGTACTCAAATTGCTTATGAAAGTTTCTGCAAAAACTAAAAATTTTATTTTATTTCACCAGTTCATTGTTAATGCAAATAAAAAAATACATAATGTTTGATTTAACATAGCAGTGAATGAAAGAAGCTAATCCTTTCACTAAAACTGCTTTAGTACAGTATTACTAATATAGTGACGCCATAGGTCATTTCATTGATGTAACATTCTCGATCGAAAGCATGTTCACATACAAATCTAAAAACAAGCAATGGCATTAAAAGTGAATGAAAAAGGCCAGCCTTTCTACCGCTTCTCGCCTTTCATTCGGTAAAGTTAGTCAATGACTCACCAACATAATCTGGAGTGCCCAAAATCTCGCGGACTTCTCGGCCGGGAGTCAACATCCGGGAAATCTCAAAATCGCACAGCTTCACGGCACAATCGGGAAATTCCCCCATGAGCACTAAATTCTGTGGCTGAAAGACAAAGACGACGTCAGTTTGGCTCACTAAAATCTGAAGTGAGATCTAAAATTATTTACTGAAAGAAACTCACCAATGTACTACGTACGCAGTCATCTGTATTTTTGTTTACACAAAGGAGAGGCGGGTTTTCAACCCTGTTATCTGCTGTTGATGTAAACACATATACACACACATGCATATATATATATATAATATATATATATATATATCTATATATATATATATATATATATATATATACACATAAATATATTATATATATATATTATATATATATATATATATATATATATATATATATATATATATATTATATATATATATATACTTATATATGTGTAGAGGGGGGAGACCTATTCATACGGAACAGGGGCTAGTGACGCGAAATTAAGGCTTCCAAATAATAATTGCGTTCATTAGAGAGAAGCAACAGAAGGTAACTGGAAATACGGAAAAGAATCTGTTATTAGAAAAGAAAAAATAAATGAACGAATTAAAAGAGAGATAACAATGTGAGGATGTCTCCTAGAAATTAGCCATTCGTCTCAGCAATTGTAATGCGACCATTCTTTTGAAACGCTTTCGCTTCAATGGTGAGTGAGTAGAGAGGGGATCACGACACTTTAATCGCTTATTTCCTACAAAATGTGAAATTAGAATTATTCTGATCATAATAAACCATAAAAATAATAGTCTTTTGAAAGTCAGCCATGGTTGACCAGTGGTAATAACGAAAAAGGCAAAAGCACGACAGATC